>NC_083279.1:77305899-77610006 GCF_963506605.1 Zootoca vivipara | reverse complement strand
TTCAGAGCACCCACATATTCGCTTCTTTTCATCATGCCAAAAGACCATTTAATCCCCCCTGGTGTTTCTATTCTCACTTTTTAATCCGCAAGAGGCCTCTCCATTTCAGTGTAAAATTACTTGTTTTCATTAATACTCCCCTGCGTGTGACCTCCTCAATAGCTTTATGCAAATCCAAGTAAATTACATGCCTTCATAACCCATTTTCGAAAGTTCTACTGTTGGTGTTCTCTCTAGCTTTTGATGTAAAGTTTACTCTGCCATTCTTCGGGCCTATACACTGGAAGTTTATTTAATCAAATCATTTGTTGAACTTTCTTAATTACCCTCCTAGACTATAATGGAAGATGTTGCTTATCTAGCTCTTAGTAGTGTTTTTCTTTTAGTGTTTTGCCTTTGGTTTATTTATACTTTGATTTTTTTGAGGTCATGGGGACCCTGGAGATCTTGAATGCGTTTTAGTAACTTATGTGGGAAAGCCTAGAATATTTCACCCTCTTTCTAAATGCGGTTTTAAAAGTGCATCTTGGTATTCAAAATCCCCCATGTGCCAGGTGTGTTTTCTAACTGGCATGGGTCCAATTGCGACCACATGGAGATTTCTGGATGCCAGGTTGGTGACTGGCTGTCCCTCCAGCTTTCTTTAGCAGGTAAACACAGGAGCTTATTTATTGCATTTATATCCTACTTTTTTCTTCAAGGAGTGCATCGTTTACCCCCCCCCCTCCCAAATTAATCTCCACAACAACCCTGTGAGGTAGGTTAAGAGGCTGTGACTTGACAGCAAGGTCACCAATGAACCGCAGATAGAGGGAACTCGAGGAAGTCCCCCCATACAATGTTAAAGGAAAAGGATTTGGTATTTTGATTTTTGTGTTTGTTATTGTTATTTTTGTAATGTTGTTTTTTCTTGTTATTTTTGTTTGTATATTATGTGTTTAAAGTATTGTGTTTTTCTGTAAAATCAATAAAAATGATTTTTTTAAAAAAAAAAAGTTTGGGGGGGGGGTTGCTCCTGAATCCAGCATTGCTTTTGGATGGCCAGGTGACTGCTGTAGCTAGGAATAACTTTTGTTCAGTTTCAGTTGGGGCACCAACTGCATCTTTCCCCAGAGAAAACAGATCTGGCCACTGTTCCAAGGATGGAGAAGCTGTTGTTGGTTTCCCATCAGTCCTGGCCACTATGATCAGAGGTGGTGGGACATGCAACCCAACAGCATTTGAGGGCGCCACAGGTTCCCCATCACACCAATATTAGATTACATCCATATCATTCACAGTGTGCGTATCTGCATGTGGAACCTGGATCGCATTGGACACTGCCCCTTAGCCAGTCAGTGTCTCTGCAGACAAAGGTTATACAGAGGAAAACATTTGCACCACTGCTCCTATCCATTTTAGATCCTTAAGACTACCCTAAGGTTTGCTGCATCCAGAAGTTCTTTGGGCCTGCAGGGCCAGGTTAACATCCTATACACCTTAATGTGTAAACAATTTTTTATTCATGAAGAATTTTTCCCTCCGATTTTGATGAATATTGTCTTCCTTTGCTGACATTCTTCAGCTATTCCTATTCAGCATCCTCATTTAACCTCTGAAGATTTTTCAGTAGCCAGCATCTTACATTATCTTACAAAAAAGCCCTAATGAGCATGAAAATAGGAAATGAAAGCATGAACATAATGAAATTCCAATGCTCTTCCAGCTGCTTTCTGTCTTTCATTATTATCATTATCATTTTTATCTTCTTATTTTTAAGTAACTCTGAACTTGCCGATTCTTGATTTATCTGTGCCCAGTGGGAAGGTAATTCTCTTGTTTGCTGTGAACTCTTCTTCAAAATAAAATAAAAATAAAATGAATATAATTAAAGCTAATGCACATATGGTAACAGAATGAATAATACATGTAAAGTAAATACTTGGCAAAATTCAATAAATAATTACCCAGCGGAACATGTGCATTAGAGGAGGCTGCTTTATACTGAGTCAGACTGTTCATCCATCCACCTCAGAATTTTGTTCTCTCATTTAGAAGGCTAGTCAGCTGGGTGATTTCAAGGAGTTTTTATCCTAAGCATGGAAAACAATCTTTATGGGGAATCTCAGTATAGTTGTACCTTGGAAGTCGAACGGAATCCGTTCCGGAAGGCCGTTCGACTTCCAAAGCATTTGACTTCCAAAATAAGGCTTCTAATTGGCTGCAGGAGCGTCCTGCAGCCAATCAGAAGCCGCGCCAGATGTTCGGCTTCCGAAAATCATTCAAAAACTGGAACAACCACTTCCGGGTTTCGATTGTTCGGGAGTGTATAGTGAAATTAGGAAATCCTTGTATGCCAACTGTTAGGTTATGCCGGAGTGTGGCATTCTGGGGAATGGGTATCTGGTCCCCTTAAGAGGAACCCCTTCACCTTCCCTGTCTTTGGGAGTGTAAACTAATTGTATCCTGACTCTAGAGCAGGATGAGATCTTATCTGATTTACAATGCAAAGTGAGAACCTGGTACAGCTGGGGGCTTGAGTTGTGGATTGGATTATAAAAGACGCTGGAGGTTATTAAGAAATCCTGGTATGTGTCAGGAGAGGCCCGGGAATTTAGGGAGTGTCTTTGTTCTCAAGGTCTCTGAGTATAAACAAAGTTCAGCTGTGCTGATCTTTTGACAATCAGGAGATACATTCTCATCCCCTTGTCATTGGTAAATTTGTAATTAAACTCAAAAGATGATTGGCCCCTAACCCGTCCCTCACGTGGCGTTTCAAGGATAAAGGTTTTGGGGATTGAGATGCAAAGGACCTTCCACTCTGCCGTGGCACCTCGCCTGGGGGAGTCCTGCTGGGGGAACCATTCCTGACCATTTACTATGCTTTGAAATATTGTTACTTTGTGAGTATGTTCTAGTTCGTTATATTTTACAATGTTTTTATTTTCAGGTTTGTTGCCTTTTAAGAAATATGTAGCCTTTTAAGTTGTCCCCCCCTTTTAAAAATAAATTCGGAGAAGGACTTTTGCCTTTTGTTTCTGTGCCTTTGCTCGGGGAAGCTGTACCAGTGCCTGGCCATTTGGACACATACCTGTTGAATTTCTAAAATGACTCCGTAAGTCTGCGTCACGGTAAAGTGACTCCGGGCCAAGTAAGCCAATAAGAAGGGGGGTCCTCTTTCTTGTACTCCCACTTTAGGGCTGCCTGGAGAAAGGAAGTGATGGCAGTTCTACCTTTTGGCTTGTACTTTGTACAATACTGTGCACTCTTCCCTTTCTTGACCAGTCCCTGTTGGTGCCCAGGAGGACTGGGTAAGAAGGGTGGGGTGTAGTTTTACTACAGGGAGACAAAACGTTCGAGTTCAAAGGCCTTTGGCTTCCAAGGTTCCACTGCACACACACACACACACACACACACACACACACACACACACACATGATATATGAAGAGGTTGACTTTCCTCCTATGCATTTACCAGGGGTATGCACCAGCCCCAATATTTGCCTTGTACTGTATCTGTTTCATAAGAGCCCAAATGGTTTTGGAGCTGCTCCTTGTCTTTCTAGCCCAACTTGCTATTCAGAACCAAATGTGTTCTTTTGAGAGAAAAAAGTGCAGTTTTCCCTCTCCACCACTATAGGGAATCTAAAAACAGCTATACCTTTCCCCCTTTTCCCATGGGAAATTGAATGCAAATTGGTCAGCCCTTCTTAGGGGGATGAAGCCTGTTGAAAGCTGCAGTGGTTCTCTAACTAGGGCAGACTTTATAGCTTTTGTGGTATCATAGGGGGTGGGGTGGTGGAAGAAAGACTATAGATTCCCAGAAAATGCTAGGGCGGTGGAAAATTTCACCCCCTGAGAGGAGCCCCTTACTCTTAAGGACTGGGTTTCTGTCAATCACTGAGTTTTTGAGTGATAGCCTCTCTCCACCCTTGTGGAGAGAGAGATTTCAGTATATAACAGAAGGATATAAATGTTAATCTAGATAGATAGATAGATGGGGTTTTTTAAAATCTCAAGTTGTAGTCTTCCATTAAAGTAAATGGCACTGCAGGGTGTGAATTGCACACATAATAACTGGTTGCTTTGTTTACAGCTGAACTCCCTTTCAGATGAAAGGGAAAGATGTTACTGTTCTTTTAGGACCAAAATGAAGTTACTGTAATAATAATAATAATAATAATAATAATAATTTATACCCCACCCACCTGGCTAGGTTTCCCCAGCCACTCTGGGTGGCTCACAGCTTATATCAGAACACACTAAAACATCAAACATTAAAAACTTCCCAATACAGGGCTGCCTTCAGATGTCTTCTAAAAGTCAGATAGTTGTTTATTTCTTCGACATCTGATGGGAGGGCGTTCCACAGGGTGGGCGCCACTACCAAGAAGGCCCTCTGCTTGGTTCTCTGTAACCTCACTTCTTGCAGTGAGGGAACCGCCAGAAGACCCTTGCTGGAGGCCTCAGTGTCCAGGCTGAGCAACAGGGGAGGAGACGCTCCTCCAAGTTATTGATAAAACACATCCACAGAAAGTTTGCTTGGCAGCTTTTGCTTTGTAGTAAAGCCCTGGAAGTTGGAGGTTGAAACCTCCTTCCCATACCAAGGTCTTTTGTTTCCAGTTCTCTTGAATTTTATTTATTTATTATGTATCTTCAAAGAGAGGATTTTGAACTCCTGAACTGGCTTGCTGTAGATAAAAAGTGTTACCGTTGTCAGGTGACAGCCACTTCAAATCTGACTCACCAGCCATTGCACATTCTTATTTACTCGAGGTTCACAGAGGTTTCTTTACATCTAAAGCTGTAATGCAAGGGATGGCAACCTTGTATTGTTGGATTACAACTTCCATCACCCTGACCAAATCCAAATCTTTCTTGCTTAACACCATTGCCAGCCATTCAACTCTACAATAAAAAGTGGAACATGACAGAGAACACTAATTAAACAAATTAATTACATAGTCAGTTGCAATATCCAATACATATCCGTTCACTTTTAATAATAACAAAATCATATTACAAAAACATCTGGACAATCCATTTATACTTTTAACTCAACAAACAACATAGTTGACAGTCCCCCTACTATCTGTCATTATTAACCCACCTCTTCTGCTTTATTGCTATGTTAATTTCACTGCCTCGTTTTTCCATGTAGCTGCGTTTATGGCTGCCAGCTAAAGGAGACTTTTGGACAGAACCAGAATTTGAACTCATTAGTGTTATTCAGAAGCACAGCAAAGGTTTTACAGCCGACCGGCCGCAGTCCTTAACTTTGAGCGCTGTCCGTTTCCATGCACTGGCCACAATTGTGCTTCTGCTCCCTTACGGCAGGCCTTTTCGCTGCGTTTCCTGAGGACAATCGTGCTGATATCCCACCTAAGGACTTGTCACCTTGCATCTGTCTTCTAACTGGCTTTTGGAGAGCAGCGTAATAGATGTGCCTCTCTTATTCCACTCCCTGAGCTCCTCATTACTGGTAAAAATGCCACCAAATTGGAAAGAATTCAGAGAAGAGCTTCAGAACTGATTAAGAAGCTGGAAGGATTAACTTGCAGTATACAGGGAGATGAAAAGCCCTAAATATGTTTGGCTCAACTAAAAAGCGGTTGGGGGGGGACACACACACAAGGAAGGGGTGGGGATGGGAGAGCATAATGATTGCCTGCTAGCATTTGATGGCTATAAATATCAGTGAGGCAGGAATGATTTAGAGAGGTGCCAGGTGGTATTAACTATGTTTAGTGGTTTTACAGGATAAAACGTAAAAGGAACTGTAGATTGAATATCAGGGTAAGAAAAGCTCGGAGAAAGAGAAACATCCTATCATTGAGCCACATTTCACTGTGTGTTCAGCTCCAAAGGGGAACACATAAAAGCCCATTTGGGTGATTTTTGAAATCTGAATAAGCATCAGAACAGAAATCTACCAGGAGAGTGAATAATCTCAAGATCTTTAAAAGATCTTTGCTGATCACTATCTTTTCAAGCAGGGGTGGGGAGCCTGTAGCTCTCCAGATGTTACAACTTCCATTATCCCTGACTATCGAGAGCTCTGGCTGGGACCAGTGGGAGTTGTAGGGCAGCAACATAGGGAGAGTTCCAGCTCGCCCCCCCCCCCACAATTTTAAAGGTCGTTGTCTTATTCAGAGTACACTTACCTGCACTGGAGACTAGTCTGTTAGGGAAAATGGGGCACTGCTCAGTCAGCCTCAGTCTGCCCTTAGCCAGTCCCTCATCTGATTGCCTTTTCACTTGCAACCAATCAGAGGGTTGAGCTCTGACTCCACTACTGTTGGTCTCCCTGACTTCTGCCATAGCTGTCCCAACGGGCACTAGACAAATAGCTGGATGAACAGCTCAGTTGGTAGAGCATGAGACTCTTAATGTCAGGGTCGTGGGTTCAATCCCCATGTTGGGCAAAAGATTTCTGCACTGCAGAGGGTTTGACTAGAAATCAGGCGTGTCCAACAAGTAGATTGTGATCTACTGGTAGATCACTGGACGTCTGTGGTAGATCACCGGTAGATCAGTGGCTCCCCCCAAAGAAGCTAAAAAACTTTGGCTTCCCTAAAAAAAAAAAGCTCAACATCTTTGCCCTGCACCCCTAAAATGACCTGAACCCCCCAAAACAGGGCTTTCCTTCCTAAAAAAAGCTCAACAACTTAGACCTGAACCCCCCAAAAGAGGGTAGATCACTGCCAGTTTTTAACTCTGTGAGTAGATTGCAGTCTCTTGGAAGTTGGCCACCCCTTCCAACTCTACGATTCTATGAAATCTTGCATCTTTCATGGCACCTATACATGGCTTTGGCTGCAGTTAATCTAAAATTGAAGGGAATGCTTCCTTACAGCTGCACCAGAAGAGCTAAACCATGCTAAACCATGGTTTAATGTTCTGTGCAAATGCAGCCGTTGGCTCCTTTTCAATGCATTTCCAGATAGTGCGGGAAGAGCCAGGACCATACATTCAGGCTTCTGTAGCTGCTGCAATGACTACCAGTACACTAAGCCATTACTTCCTGATGTACCTGTACTTTATGGAGACTGAACTCATCAGGGTTCAGTCTTAGGACCTATTTTCACTGCATGTGCTCACCCCTGGAACTGGGAAGTATCTCTGAACGGGTGCCTCGCCCTTTCCTATCACTAGGGAGTTATCAAAAAGGGTCTGCCTGCCTTCCTAGGCAAATGTCAGCCATGGCATTAACCACATATGCTCTCTTGATGCTACTGAATTCTAACACTATAGAGTCAAATACTGTTGCGTGTAGATTTTTTTGTGTATTAAATATGTTTAACACTTGAACATTTGTCTACATTGGTTCGTATTCAAGTTTTATTCAGCGTAAACTCATTGAACTTAATGAGCATGACTATGTTAGGCCCATTTATTTTGATGGGTCAACTCTTGGTAAAACTTGGTTGAATGCCACCCATTAGTATTAAACATTTCTTGGCCGTTGCATAGAAAACTGTTGGCATTAGAAGTCTTCCATTTAGCTTCTGTAACCCTTGCAACTCTATTCTTGTGAATTTCTGTTTCACTTTCCTCTTTTTATTTATGCCTCTTCGTGGTGGGTACATTTCAATTTGTTGCCACAGCATGCTATTCCTAACTGCTGGGCTGCAGACGATGGGATTGACATGTTCTAGTTACCACTAAACTACAATTTTATCAGCTTTTATATTAGCATTGACCGAAAAGCAGGCATCCATCTTAATTTTTCATCTCCTCCCCCCCCCCCCCGTCCCGTTCCAATCAGCACACTCCTTTGCATTTTTAGAAGATGTGCTTCACTAATTCCAGATGTTTCCGTGCATTCTGCAAATCACATGATAGTCATGCATCATTTATTTTGCATAACATTGCAGCTCTTCGGGGTGAATGTCTGGATGTGTGCTTCTAATGTATACTCTTTACCTCTGGAGATTATCGGAAACCAATTTCCTGACAACAAAGAAGAAGAAGGGGGACTCATTCTGGTTTGCACATTTCCATTTGCTGGGTTTACCCTTGAGAAATCCTTCACACACTTTAAACAGCAGTGTTAAACAAAGTCAGTGAGCTATCAAAAATGGGATAGCAGCAAACTTGTGCTCTCTGCTCATTAGTGTGAATCGTGGCTTTCCAAGCAGAATTATGGATCTTTAAATATTTTAGACGGTGGGTTAAAAAAGAAAAGAAAAGAATGGATTTTAAGTCCTGATATTACTAGTTAGGAAAAAATGTTTTGTGATACATAGATGGGTTAAATTTAAAATGAGCAAATGTTTATTGTTTAAAATTGGGCAGGGTTTGGAGGGTGCCCTGTAAACCTAGAGATTGCCCTGCAGTGACTGAAGTTCCTGGGAAGTTCCTGGTTGAAAGCAACTCCACTTTCAGAAAAGTTTGCAAAACTTGGGGCTTTTTAGTTAAGAAAAAAGGCAAGTAAAGGGGGAAATGACAGGTGAGTATAAAATTATGCACCATTTGGAGAAAGTGGATAAGTTGAAGTCCCCTCCCTTTCTGTCATAATACAGTACTAGGAGCAGGTCCATTCAATTTAGCTGAATGTTTGAGGATTCAGGACAGAGGAAATGAAATAATTGTTCACACAAGGTGTAGTTAGTTTATGGAATTTGCTGCCACAAGATGTAGTGATGGCCACCAACTTGGGAGGCTTTAAAGGAGGATCAAATATATTTGTGGATAAAGCTGTCAGCGGTGACTGGCTGTCAGGGCTGCAGTCAGATGCATCTTATCACAAAGTAGCAGAGCCAGTTGTCAGTGACGCTAACTTTTTATTCAGGGAAATGAACCTACAACTCAGCAACACTTTACAGCAGTTGCCAGGCCTCCCACCCTCTTTACGGCTCCTCCTCTCCCGGATGTTTCCCAGCCAGTCTCAAAACGCATCTGCGCACCTTTGGCTTCTGTTCTGCTCTCCCCATTACTCTGCACATTCTTGGAGACCAGGGCAGATGAGAGCTGGTCACAGCAGGAGAGGGAGGCTCGCTGGATTATTCAGTAGCTTCTTCACCCCCCTTTTCTGCTTCAGCCTCAGTGTCTGAACTGCTCCCTGCCACAGACTCTCCCTGCTCACTAAACCCAGTTGCCCCTTCAGCATCCAGCCCCTCTTCCCAATTTTCTCCCTCTGACCGCTCCTCTGTGTCCCACCACCAGTCCCCTGGCTTTGAGCCTTCCTCCTTGGAGGTCTCCCTTGGGGGTTCCCCAGCTGGTGCTTCCCACCACTCCTCTTTGTCCAGCAGGTCCCTGACACTAACTATGGTGACTATGTTTTACCTCCACTGTTGGAGGCAGAATGCCTCTGAATAGCAGTTGCTAGGAATCACAAGTGGAGGGAGTACTGTTGCACCCAGCTCCTGCTTGCAGGCTTCCTCTAGGCATCTGGTTGGGCACCATAAAAACATGATGCTGGACTAGATGGTTCTTCAGTCTGATCCAAAAAGGCTCTCCTTATGTTCTTGGAAATGTCCCCGTAGCTTTGAATACATTCCAGCTTGATCCTGTCAACCGGCAGAACTCACTGCTGCTGTTTGACCTGCCCATCTCCTTAGCCTATGGCAGGAGACTTGGAAGCCACACTCACTTTTTCCCTTCAGTGTTTTGGAGCATGTGGCATTCCATTGCTCTGGAAAGTTGCAGATAAATTGAAAATGTGGGCAGCATCCCAATTGCTTCTCAACTGCTACCTCTGCCACCAGGTAAGCCCACAGCTGGGAGTGTGAGTAAGTGGGGAGGCCACTACCCGCATGGAGGTTCACATCTAACTTGAAGGCATTTGGTATCTTTTTACACATTATGCAAAAGGCAACCCACCAAACATACAGTCACCTAGGATGGTGGTCCCTGACAATTTTTCCTTGTGTGGAAGACATGCTTATCGCTTTAGGTATACACTTAAAACTCATTAGGTGGATACCTAAAGAATGTATTGGGTGAAATGGCTCTAGCTAGCCTAGTCTTAGGCAAGCCAGTACTCTCTCCTTTCTTTGATGTGGGATAACAATACTAGCCTGCCCTGCAGAGCTATTGAGGAACAACTGGCAAAATGTGTGCCTACTAGTGCTGTGTATACACTTGGATTGCCATACATTTTTCAGCTGTCACAACTTTTCATGGCTGCAAGGAGTTCTCTTAGTTCTAAATATAAAACATTTTCCCTGTCATTCAGCACTGTCTCAGAATGTAGTACAGACAGGTCCAAGTATAGGCATTCTCTTCCATTTGCCGTTATGCTAATCTATATCTTTCTTGCCATTAATCTAGAGGTATTATGCCGAAGAACCTTTCAAAGCATTATTTCTTTGCCCCAAGTCAATGAACTGTGGTGTAGTTCACTGAATGTTTTACGACACTAAGTTCCCCCACTCTAAAGCTATAATTTTTAATGCAAATGCTTCAGGTTCCCATAGAACATCATTTTGTAATCCTTACATTATAATTGCATGCTGACACTTACTAATTTTTTGATGGATTGCACTCAGCAGTGGATTAATAATAGACTACTGCACGGCAGTTTCCCAGGACACTTCAACCACCACATTAGAGACCCCCACACAGATTGCAGTAAGTCCTACTAGTCCTCATGGTTGCAAAGATATTGCAGACATCTTGCAGACAGTGTTGTCATCAACACATACCATTCTTTCCTCTCTCTCTCTCATTCCTGCCCTCGTGTTGCAAAGGGCGCCTCCCAAAAAGACTGTTAGTATTTTTTGCATCAGGGAGTCCAGCAGTTTATGTTGATTAAAGTGCTCCATCATCCTAGTGAAAGAATAATTTTATTTTATTAGTGGGAGAAATCAATAAGAAATAGAGAATAGAAGGCATAATAAGCTGTATATTTTATATTTTAAAAAATTATAACCAATAAATTTAGCTTGCAGTATTTTGCTTTCCCTCTGAAAAGAAAACACTGTGTCCTTCCCAAAGAAAATCTTTCCTTCCTCTGTAAAACAGACTGTCTGATTACACATCCTTGGCTGATAACCACAAACCCGTACAGGAGCAGACCCATCAAAGTAAGTGATCCTGAATGAGAGCATTTTAGGATCACTGCCAAGGATACTACTCATGCACCTAAGTGCTTATCAACATATGTTTTATTATTTATTTATTTATTTATTTATTGGTTAAGGTGAATAAAGAGTTTGCTGTTTTCATTGATCACACCCACGTCTTAACAGCACGAAGTGTTTCTTCAATGCATGAGAACTTGCTCTGGCATAATGGAAGCTGCCTACACCTGCACAATGTTCTTTTCAAAATACTGTTGAGTCATTGTAATTGCATTTTCACCCATTCAGTTTATTTTTGCTTCGAGGAGAGTTAGTATGCTTTTTAAGAAGGCTATTTCAAAGGGGGGCAACGCCCCACTGTGGTAATTACATGTGTGTTTATTCTAACGGGGCAGTACTATGTACATTTTCCTGTGAGTAAGAACCACTGAACTATGGGACTTCTCCAGGAACATTCGCTGGATCAAAGTTTAATGGGGAAACAGAAAGGGTGGGAAGAATTTAAAATGTTGCGCTTTTTTGGTTTTAAAGAAGGTTGGGAGAGAAGGGATAACTTGACAGTTAACTTGATGGTCTGGGTGAAAGGTTTTACTGAAAACTGGAATCCTAAGTTGTTCGTTGAAAATGTTGCAGCTTTTTGTTGGGACTTTTTAGTTTAGAGAGAAGGCGAGAAAGGAGTGACTGAATAGAAGTTCATAAAATCATGCATTGCATGGAGAAAATAGATAGAGAACAGTTTTCCTTCTTCTCTCATAAGACCCAGACCTTACCAACGTCCCATGATGCTGAATTTTGGAAGATTCAGGAAAGATAAAAGAAAGGACTTCTTTGTCTAATTAAGCTATGGAACTCGCTCTCATGGGAGGCAGTGATGGTCACCAACTTGGATGGCTTTGAAAGAGGATTAGACAGATTCATGGGGGTTACGACTATCAGTGGCTACCAGCCACAATGGGTATCTTCTACCTCCACAGTCAGAGGCAATAATGCTCCTGAACACCAGTTGCTGGATAGGGGTTAATGGGAGTTGGGAATCTAATAACATCTGGTGGGCCACAAGTTTCCCATTACTGTCCAATCATAAAGACTCGTTGATTTCCATGGAATGTAAGACCTGTTTAGCTATTGGGTGAAGTGGGTTGAGCAAGATGACCCTCGTGGTCCCTTCCAACTCTATGATTCCATGCTCAAGGCCATACCTGCTCTCCCCACCCATGAATCCTAGAGCGGCACTTTCACAGAGCCTACAACCTTTCATTTTTCCAAGGTCTGAATCTGTGCATACGGGAGCTTACACACTTCTGGGTGCAGTGGCATAGATAATGTGCAAGCACGTCTCAGTTAACACATGGAGGCTGGGGGTGAGGCGAGCAGGCACAAGCTCGAATCTGGTCTCTCCACACCTTCATTTGTACCCAGATAGCACTTTAAACAGTGTCCAGAGCTCCTTGCTTTATCTACGTTTTTGAGTAACAGGTTTCCTCATAGCTTGTGCACCTGAGCATTTTCAGAATTACAGCCACATGGTGTCACTACTTAGGATGTTCACTCAGCACCAGTCACAATCCATCAAACTCAGTGGTGCAGGGCATACTTTTAAATCCCAATGGAGCTTCTTTCATCTCCAGCTGCAGAGTTCTCCTCAACCATAGCAGAGTTTTTGAACAACTTTGGGTGACCAAAGAAATGATATGGAAAGCAGTTAGGAATGGGCTCAGCCAGCTGTTATTTAAACCTGTGGCCCGAAGTGCCATTTGACAAGTTCAAGACACAGCCAGGAGTTAACTATAAGTATACTAGTATGCAAGTCCGTTTTTCACCATCCAGGAGCGAGATCACGCAGGCTTCACTTAAATCACTGAGACTTGCTTTCAGGTAATGATGCTCGGGATGTTGGGATGTTGAGTTTCTCCATGCTGTTGTCCTGTCAAAAATTGCACACACATGTCCCGGCCTGCCGTTTACCCTCCTATTAGTCCCTTGGCTCCCCCCTGGTCCTTTTTGTTACTGTGCTAAGTTAAACCAAGTTTTGACTTAGAATGTCATCCAAGTGGGACTTTTAATAACCCTCTATCCTCATTAGCTGCAGCCAATAACAAACCCTGGTTTGGTTTGTTAGCTCCTGGTTGGCTACAACCTTGGCTTAGTTCACCACAGTGCAGCAGCAAAAATAAGAACAAAAACAGGGAGAAGTAAGTCACCTGCAAACTCCTCTCAAGAAACCCTTATATGGTCTCACTGAGCCACAGTTTAGTCCTAATTGTGGGAAGATGGGTGTGTTGCACACCTTTGCATGTTGCGCGCACACAGCAAACTCTAGGTGTGCACATCTCTCACATGATGCTAATTTGCAATGTTCATTTTCTTCTTAGGTTTTGGGTGATGCTATCTGGCTCTCCTGCAGGGGATCTGGGCTGTCAGTAGCTTAGGAAAATTCACTCCTTTTTGATCAGAACAACTGAAGGGAAGGGTATTACTTTTTTCCAAGCTTGATTTTATCTATACCTACACTTATCTTTCGGTTCCTCTTAAACAGGCATCCCCAAACTTCGGCCCTCCAGATGTTTTGGACTACAATTCCCATCTTCCCTCACCACTGGTCCTGTTAGCTAGGGATCATTAGCTAGGGAAACATCTGGAGGGCCACAGTTTGGGGGTGCCTGCTCTTAAATCTCCTTACCTAAGGCTTAGTTATGGCATTGTTTTACATCGCTGTTATCATTTTATATTAGTCTATTGGAACTTATTATCATAATTTGAAATTCTTGTGCTGAATACAGTGCATTTCAATCTTCTCATATTGTTCATTGTAGTCTGCTAAAATATATTATGTGTGTTTTTGTGTGTGTGTGTGTGTGAGTGTGATATCGTGATCTAGAATGCCAAATGGAAACCCAAAGGCAGAACAAGAACCCCTGTTAGTTTAACTGGATTCTGAATAATCCATCCAGCAAAGAACAGACAGTGTTCAGGTGGTTGCCTCTTGGGAGAATAACCCAAAATATGTATGAGTATCATGAAATTGCATGCCGTCACTTTGCTCCTCCTTTTGCCAAAGTGGAAAAGCAAGACATGAAGCCACAGTTTAACTTCTTGTGCCCAATCCAGGAACTATGGTTAATGGTTTTCAAACAAGCCAGGATAGGGAAGCCAACGTTAAGCCATAGTTTCAGATTTGGGCTTGATTTGAAGCCATTAATTATATGCAGTGTAACTGTTGTGACGTGGGGTTCGTGATTTCAGCTCTCTTGACATAGTATGCTGGAGACAGTAACACTTCTTTATTGAAGCAAACAAGACTAAGCTCTGAGGAGAGGGAAGCTACATTTATAGGGACGGGGACTAGCTAGAAAGGGATACATTTTGGAGGGAACAATATCAGGCAATCACAGTGCTGCCTTTTGGAGGAAACCAATAAGACACGGGATCCAAATACAGCAGCTTAAATGAACCAATAGTAGCTGTACCTTCTGGAACCAAAAGGCAGTTACTTTACCCTAATGCAGGCATAGGCAACCTTGGCTCTCCAGATGCTTTGGAACTACAACTCCCATGATCCCTGACGACTAGCCCTGTTAGCTAGGGATCATGGGAGTTGTAGTTCCAAAACATCTGGAGAGCCAAGGTTGCCTATGCCTGCCCTAATGCAAATACATACAATAGTAATACAGATATAAAATCCTTTGACTGAATACACAACAGTAACAGCATGGTACTGTCCAAATACTTGTTGAAGTACAATTCCCACCAGCCCAAGCCTGTATGGTTAATGGCCAGAGATGATGGGAATTGTACTTCAGCAACATTTGGCGGACACCGTGACAGTTGCTTCTGAACTATAGTTTCCTGATAAGGGCTGCAATTCTACCCCCACTTATTTGGGAGTAAGCCCCATTCAACTCAATGGGACTTAACATCTGGGTAGACAAGGTTAGGAGTGCACTGTGGTTCCCCTGCTCACACAAAGGGAAGTACAGCTCATGCACATCTCAGCCTGATGAACTGTGATTTGATCACCTGAACATGATTCCTCAATATTTTATAGACAAGTAACCATCTATTTTCCCCCTAACTGTGATACTATTTTCCCCCTAACTGTGATAAGACTGATTTCCAAAGCTCCAAGGGTTTTTCAAAGCAAAACGTTTATTCAAATGCCAAGGGGCTGAATTGTGCCTTAAGGATCCTGAAGGGACTGTTTGCTGAGCTGCCGTTGCCCGTGTCAAATCCATCCATGTGCGGTTTCTGCCACCAAGATTATTGTCCCAGATTGCTTTTCTAACCTTGTCACCCTTCTCTTAGAGTCCCTTCAATTGGTTTCCCTTTCAAGTCACTCTCAGATGCCCTGCGGCTGACCTCAACTTTAAGGCCTCTCCTACTTAAGCTACTATCAGACCGTGCCATCAGGCCTGCCATATTAACTCCACTTCTAATTCCAGCATTTACTGCCCATTAGTTTCCTGCAAAGTGGCTCCCCCATCCTAAATTGCTCTGGCTTAGGTTTGAAACAAATCCCTTAGAAAAGGCATTATAAAAATGCACACACCAAATCTTCTCCTGTGTGTTGCCTTTTTGTCCGACAGCTTTAACTTATTTTTTATCTTTATTCAATGGCTACCCTTATTTGTATGAAATCCATCCGAGATAGCTGCATTAAATTACAGAGAAAAACTTTTGCCAAACTGTGCTCTGTCCTCCGTTGCCTTCTGTCATATCCAGCCCTCAGTGTGTTTTGTATCAAATTCTTCACAGAGAGAATCTTCATCATCTTCCCCTGATATTGTGTTTAGTATCACACTCAAATGTGGCACAATCGGAAGAATACTTCCTACATATAGTGTAGAAATTCCATTTAAAAAGTTGACAAGCTCGGCAACTTCTTAGGGAGACACAAATCCCCAATTTTCAATAAATGAACCTGGCACTGTTGAAACCATGAGTTGATCCACATTAGGGTTTTTTGTTTTTTAAAAAACAATACTACCATTTATTGCCTTCTTGTTATGCACATGGCACTCAGTCCCTACTTCTGTCCTTTTATTCTGGGATCTCTCAAACTAGCTTTATACCAACTTTTCTGAGTTGCTGCATTTTGCTACTTCTCTTCACCTCCTGTGCACCAGCTGTATGAGATTGATAGTAGTAGTTTTGTTCCTTGAGATTGATAGTAGTAGTTTTGTTCCTGCAGAACTGGTATGCACCCCCCTTTTCCCACCATTCTCCCCTGCCCAATAGACCATAAGGAGAGCCTGATGGATCAGGTCAATGGCCCATCTAGCCCAGCATCCTGTTCTCACGGTAGCCAACCTGATGCCTATGGGAAACCTGAAGGCAGGATTCAAACCCAAGAACACTCTCCCCTCCCGTGATTTCCAGCAACTGCTTTTCAGAAGCATTGCTACTTCCAACCATGCCATGATGTGCACAGCCATCATGGCTGGTAGCCATTGATAGCCTTCTCCTCGGGGAACAGTTCCCTGACATGGTAGAAGCCAACAGATAACAGAGTTCCAATAGGTTCAAAGTAGCAGAGAGGGGATATTGTTGGAGATTCATTCCCGGTGTGCAGTCATGGGTTTGTTGTCTATCACATGACTGTATATGTGTTTACATTCCACAGGAATGGGAAGTGACGTAGACAGGATGTTTGTCTTACAGTGTCCTGTGAAGTGGAACTATTGTCCTTGGTTCTTTTTCTTTGCTGTCTGATGCTAGAGAGAGAGGGAGCCATGTTGCAGTGCTCCATGTAAATAAAGTGGATTAGCCAAAATGCTGAGTTGCTAAGTTCTGTTACGCAGCTGCGCAAACCTCTGCGGATCCCAAGTGTGCTGATGTCTTCTGGCATCAGTCGCTGTGATGTTCAGCTAAGGAATGCTTTTGAAGCTCTCGAACGATTGCCCAGGAGAGAGGGAACGTGCCAGTCGGGTACGTTTCTCTACCAAGGATCTACTCATGTGTAGGACATCCTGACAGAGATAAGCCCAGATGAGGAATGGAGGGTGTAATTGTAACTGGGCTCCATCTTTGCCTTTTGAGCGACTCTACCAGTTTCGCACTTGCTGATTTACTATTGGCAGACAGCACCTGGCTCTCTTAAACTTTTGTCTGCTGCTACTGCCTGGGGCGATGGCCATAATAGCAGGTGCCACTGTTCCCCTCCGAAGGCCTCTGAAGTGCTGGGATACCGCAGGCATTCTGAGAAAATGCATTCCGGTTGGTGAGGGAGGGAAACGTCAATTCCCGGGAGCCACCCTGGCTTCCCCTAAGATGACCCTTCATAATGACACTATGGTAAACTGCAGCAAAAAAGAAAAAGAAATCATAAAGTGTTTCTTTTAATAATAATAATAATAATAATAATAATAATAATAATAATAATAACCTCCACACTTGCCAACAGAAGTATCCAAGCCCCCTGAAACCTATCAAAAAGTTCCTCTCCCTCAGAAATCACCTAGCCTGGGGGAGGAATTACCTTCCCCTAAAATAATTGAGAGTCCCATGGACTTCAAGAAGATCAAACCTATCCATTCTTAAGGAAATCAGCCCTGAGTGCTCACTGGAAGGACAGATCGTGAAGCTGAGGCTCCAATACTTTGGCCACCTCATGAGAAGAGAAGAATCCTTGGAAAAGACCCTGATGTTGGGAAAGATTGAGGGCACTAGGAGAAGGGGACGACAGAGGACGACATGGTTGGACAGTGTTCTCGAAGCTACGAACATGAGTTTGACCAAACTGCAGGAGGCAGTGGAAGACAGGAGTGCCTGGTGCGCTCTGGTCCATGGGGTCACGAAGAGTCGGATACAACTAAACAACAACAAAATAATTGATCTGAAAGCTCAAAACAGGCTGAGGGCAGTATGACACAACTACCACCTGGGTATATACACAGAGGCAGGGGAAGGGCAGAATTTGGTGTCGCGCAGGTTGCCACTGAAATTTGAGACACCAAGGCCCACCACTGAGAGTAGGTAGAGTCTGGTTTGCAACCATAGGCTTTCATTTCGGAAAAATAAATGCTACCTTGCATGCACTAATTGAGCTTATTTACACAGCCATTTGTGCCAAGAAGCAATATTAACAACTGCTTTGCAAATAATTATAAATCCTAATTTATTAACAGCGTGCATTAGCTGAGAATATGATGCTTGAGCAAAAGTGATGAACGTCAAAGCAGGAAGTAAATGAGTATCAAGCATATATGTGTGTGTGTGTGTGTGAGAGAGAGAGAGAGAGAGAGAGAGAAACTGAAAGAAGCAATTGTTTCACTTCAATGGAGCCTTGTTCAAGTGACATATAAAACACCAGGCTCATTATTTTTAAGGGAGGGGGAGGGAAACATAACTATGGTGGAATTTAATGACACAAATGTAGACCTAATAAGGATTAGTGAAAAACCACTTAAGAGGAAAGATTAAGGGAATTTAACACATTCACATCTTTTGGGGGGGGAGGCACAAGAGGATAATATAGAAATCCTCTAATGTAATACTGTAAAGACGGTATGTATTAGGGAGTGGTAATGCTTAAAATATGTATGTTATAGTGAAGAACATTAGGGAAATGTATTGGATTAGAAGTGCCATTCTCTAGAGAACTAAGGGAGCAATCCTATGACAAGATTTGCCAGATGAGCATTTTAGGGTGTAGCGGATCTCTTGCTTACCCAGACTTCCTTTTGTACTGTATTTCTAGGCACAGGTCTGGACTTCAGAGCTCCATCTCTGAGTGGTTTTTTGTTGTTGTTTTGTGCACAGACCTGTGCCTAGAAAAGTGTGATGCAAAAGGAAGTCTAGATCAGCCCTAATTCCCCAACCGCAGCTCAGCTGAGCCAAATCTGGTTCAGCTGAGGTCAGTGTAAGTGCCCCCAAAGTGATGTTATGGGGGCATAGCAGGGGCAGGATAAGATTGGGTGAACCTAGGCTGGATTCTAAGCCTGTTCAGCTTGGTCACATGACCTGGCAACCCAGCATAGAGTACTACTATAAAAATTTGCATAGGATTACTTCCTAGATGTCACAAAGATGTTGGCAGCTACTGTAATGTGTATTTAAGGACAGGTGTAATGTTAAAGAATGGAAAACACTGGTAGGCTGAAAGGTATCTTTGATTTTATTTAGGGAGGTGAAAACAAAATTCTAACTAGGAAAGGACTCTTTGGGTTGTGGTAGCCAGCTCAATGAAAACGTCTTTTTCACAGCAACCGCACGTTGAGTCTAAGTCCACGTTGAGGATCATTAGGAAAGGGAAATGAATGGCCAGTGTCATAATGCGTTCATACAAATCTATGGTACGACCATACTTGAAATAATACTGTGTACCATTCTGGGCATGTGAGCTCAAATAGGATATTGTAGAGTGGGAGTAGACGCGGGGAAGGGCAATTGGAGCAACACACCTATAGGAAAAGGTGAGTAATGAAGCTGAGTGATGTGAGATTCAGGATGGACAAAAGTCCATCCTGGGAGATTCAGGATGGACAAAAGTCCATTTTGTGGAATTTTCTACCATAAGATGTAGTGATGAATACCAACTTGGCTTTAAAGGGGGATCCATGGGAAATGCTATCAATGCTATATGATGTCTCTCACATCTGAATGACAATTGCTGAAGAACAAGGTTGACCACAGGAAAAAGGATGCTGGACTATGTTTTTATTTGTTCTGATGTTTCTTAATAATTTTCCTAGGTTTCCCCTCTTCTGCTCTATGGGGCATCAGATGTGAGTAGAAATTAGGGAAGTAGGGAATGGTGGCAGTTTGAGTGACAGCAGAATAAAGAATCTAGTAGCAGAAACAGAATGGCCCAAACTCGCTGTTTATTTTGAATTTAAGCCTGAAATCCTAACTCCATTGACAGTAGTATTTCCTTCCAAGTTTACATGAATAAGATTAGGCTGCACAACATGTTTCCTAATGTCCATCCAGTGCCTTTAATGCTGAGGGTTCTATATGAATCCACCACAGCTGAAAAATGAAACTCTGCAGAGGAAAACTAAATAATTTACACATCTTGAATATTGGAGCGGTAAGTTATTCCTTAAAGGCCTGCATTTCATAACTTCTTTTTCATGCCTGAATTAACTTCTTCTCATAAAACCAAGAGGCTGCCACGACGCACGCAACCTATTTAAGTCTGGAGTGATTTTAAACAATTTAGAGTAGTGTGTCAGCAGCCTGGGTGTACCTACCAAGCATCTCTCTCTCTCTCTCTCTCTCTCTCTCTCTCTCTCTCTCTCTCTCTCTCTCTCTCTCTCTCACACACACACACACACACACACACACACACACACACACACATATGTTGGGCCAGTTTATGCCATCCAAACACATAAGTTTTTGTTTTTTTCCCCACATGGTGGAATAGATAGAGGAGTGACAGATGAACTGTTACTCAGGTGGCGACCATTTTAGGCACATCCAATTGACACATGGGTCCTTTTGGACCTGAAGAAGGCAGAATGGGGGTGGAGCAGGGCGTAATGGGGTGGAGTGTGATTGAAGGGAACCTCATGAAGGGAACCCCACAAGCAATGATTGCCGCCTGTACTGTGGTTCAATTGAGATGTTGTGAGCCACTTTGGGCATCATTTTGTGGGAAAGTGGCATACAAATAAACATGATGATGATGATGAAATGCCACTCTGTGGGCAGAGGCTGGTGGAGCCCAGTTTAGCTGGGCAGAGGGTCACCCCCACTAAATCCAGCCCAGTGCAAGGAGTATGGGTGGGTATGAACTGCAGCCTCATCCTGCTTTTTTAAAAAGTGGTCCATACGCCCACAACATACCATCGTACACACCACCACAAAGCTAGAAATTGTACCTGTCATAAATAGGAAAATCTCTAAATGTTCAGTTTACAGGGATTTGTGGTGGTGTTGCCTCTGTTTTTAAATAGCTTAATCTGATTTCTTATGCTGGCCTGAGCAGTGTTTTAGACTGCCGATTCAGTTTTTATTTGGTAACTGTAAGAATATTACTTTAGTTGTATTTTATTTTAATCATTATATGAGCTATCTTGGGGTGGCTTAGCCTGAAGGCGTCCTCGAAATATGAGAAATCAAACTGTTGTCATCATATATCATAAGTTTATGAGGGTTTGCTCCTGTGACAGTTCTGTATGTGGAAATCTCATTGAATCCCCTGTAAGTACAACTCTTGGAGTACTACTTTTAGGTTTTTGCTTTTTCCTTAAAGGTGCTGACTGCCGTCCCCTCCCCTTCCCCTGCTAGATTTATCCATATTACAGACAGCTGTTGACCCATTTTTGGAAAGTAATGGGGTAGGAAATAAGTGGGAGGAGAAGCTTCAATAACATTAAAACAGTCTTTAGAGTAGACATGCCATATAATTCTGTTTGGAGCAATAGTAACTATTAATACCGATGTAATGCATACTCCCGGTTCCTCTTTTCTGTGTCAGTATGTCCCCAAAGATTACCAGGCAATCTCTCTGACAAATAAAGTCATTTCTAGGTTAAACTTTTCTCTTACTCTCTTTTCCTTTATCTGTGGTTTCCCCATTCATTGTGAAAAGTCTGTCATCTCCTAACACCCTAAATAGCTTCAATTCTACTGCATGTTGCAGTTTCTGCTCTTATGTGTATTCCTGTGGACCAGCATTTGCCAACCTGGGCTACAACTTCCACTATCCCCAGTTAGCTCTTTATTCAGCTCTTAGTCATCAAGGAGAAGAAGAGAAGAATAAAGAGCATGAAATTCACTCTCGACTCCGAGTATATTTCAGAACCTCTGCAGGCCAGGTCAGTGGGTGGGGTGACATCGGGCCAGGGGCAGGGCCAGTGGGCCCACTCTCTCCTTCACACACTTGGGTTTGAATGGCAAGCCCACCAGTGGACCTCTTGTGCAATCCCTATGTAGGAATCAATACAGAGTCACGCTTTATTTAATCTTCCTTGTTGCTTACATTGGGTACTGTGAACTGACCTTTGAATATCACTTCTTCAGTGGGACAGAAGACAGTAAACTGCATGGATTAGTCAGTGGGATTTATTAGAATTACTATAAAACATTCTTAACTTCCTTAGTTAATATAGAAGACTGTCAAAGGTTTGAAGGATCCTAGATATATGGAACAATAGGCTCAGCCACTCAACAGTTTGGGCAATTGGTAAAGTGCTGTGAAACTAATGAGGTCAGTAAGGATAACTGTTCAGTTTACACAGATTGTTGATAGAAGTGTTTTGTGTACCATTCAAGCTATATAAAAACTAAAATAGAACATGATTGCACACTCACAAAAAATACCGACCTACATACACACAAAGAGAAAGAATTTAATATTTCACATTCCTAAGTCTGAAATGGTCTTCTTTGCATGGGAGTGTGCCTCTTTCTAGAGGTGTTGTGAGAAATCTGGAAGACGTCTCAAGAAACAATGCACCCTTGCTAGGGGAATCGGGTTGGGAAAGAAGTTCTTCAAATGGGTCATTTATCCAATGAACTTCTGCTTACAGCTTGAGAAGGGGAGATTTTGAACATAGGGATCAGAGGCTGCTGTTTAGCTTTGAAGGCTGGATCTTGGAAAGCAACTGTATTACTTTATAGCTATGGAGTAATAGCATTGTAGAGTTGGAAGGGACTACTAGGGTCATCTACTGCAACCCCCTGCAATGCAGGAATCTTCCACCCAATATGGGGCTTAAACCCATCACCCTGAGATTAAGTGTTCTATGCTCTGCCGACTGAGTTATGCATGCCTCATACATTATTTTTACTTGTTTGTGAACCACACCATTGCAGGCTCATGAAATGAAGACTAAGTCTGCCATCCTGTTAATACTTACTTGCATACCCCCAGATCAAATATACAGCAGATCAGGTAGTTAGTTGTGAACCACCCTGAGATCAATGGATGGGGGGTCCTCATAAAAATTATAACAACAACAAAAACAAATTTCATCGCTATCAAGGGCCAATTTGTAAAATGGCAGTCTCTCATCAAATTGGAGCACTGCTGCTTTTGGTCCACAGAACATGTGTAACTGTAGCAGCAGGGAACTTTTACAATAATTGTCAAAAATGTTGCGCCATAACACATCGTAATGTGTGTCTTTCTTTTCCCATGCTAATACAGTATAAGCAGGAAACCCAACAACCATCAAACACATTTTGTAACTCTTTTCCTGAGGTAATGTAATTTTGTAATTCTCTTTAAAGTCCCACTGCAAGCATTTGAATTAAGATAGTATTTCAGTTGTCATACTTTGGGAATCAAATATTTTACTTATCCCTTTGAAAATGCTAATGCTTACACAGTAATAATGCATTTTCTCTGAATCTTTATTTTGCAGAAGGCATGTGAAAACCCATTATAAATTTCTCTAGTGTCATTTGAATTTTTGTTTCAGAAACGGGCGGCAATGTAATGCAGGACTCAAACAAATACATCCTAAATGAAGTGGAAATTATAAGCTTTAAGATTTCTACCTCACTTTTCCTTCAAAGAGCTCAAGGTGTCATATATGACTTCCCCTTTAAACAAGGTGGGAGATGGGTAACGTAGAGATATGAATGAACGTTTTGCTTATGCACAGTGCCCCTTTGATCCTCCATTTGCCAGAAAGTCTCTAATTAACAGCTGTTTCCCATTTGGTCTGAACCTCAGGACCCTTTTCCTTGACAAATATAATTTCTACACCCACTTTTGGTATGAAGCAGGCATCCCCAAACTACGGCCCTCCAGATGTTTTGGCCTACAACTCCCATGATCCTTAGCTAACAGGACCAGTGGTCAGGGATGATGGGAATTGTAGTCCAAAACATCTGGAGGGCTGAAGTTTGGGGATGCCTGGTATGAAGGTTTCACCAAACCCAATACCTCAAACCTGGAGTGATGCTGCCCAGACCCAAGTTTACTGTCTTTTTTGCTGTTTGAGATAATGAAGCCTCTGTGCTGCTATTGAGCAGCAAATCATTTCCTTTAATTGTGGCTATTAGTGTAAACATACCAATGGGAAAGGCCAAAGGCAATTAGACACACTGTGGGCCAAAGTAGATGTGACATTAATTATACGATTGCAATTATATATTATAATTATATGATTGCTCTAAACAGTATTGGGCCTGTGGAGAAGGGAAAGGAGAGGGTGTCTTCAATCCTACCCTACAATGAAATGGGATTCTTAAGTCTATAATGGCAGGGACCAAGAGTGGAGAACATTTAGCCCTCCAGATGTTGCTGAACCACAACTCCCATTAGCCTCAGCAAGCATTGCCAATGGACAGGGATGGTGGGAGTTTTAGCAACATCTGGAGGGTCAGAAGTTCTCCACACCTGCCCTAAGTACACTGGTGTAGGAGCGGGCTGAGAATGCCTTGAGGGTTGTGATCTTGTGGACAATATCAGTGTCTGAATTTAAGGCTCCCGCTATCATTTAGCTCCCCTCTCAGACTGGAACCCCTTCCCTGGCTTGTTGTTTAGTCATTTCCGACTCTTCGTGACCCCATGGACCAGAGCACGCCAGGCACTCCTGTCTTCCACTGCATCCCGCAGCTTGGTCAGACTCATGTTGATAGCTTCAAGAACACTGTCCAACCATCTCGTCCTCTGTCGTCCCCTTCTCCTTGTGCCCTCCATCTTTCCCAACATCAGGGTCTTTTCCAGGGAGTCTTCTCTTCTCATGAGGTGGCCAAAGTATTGGAGCCTCAGCTTCAGGATCTGTCCTTCCAGTGAGCACTCAGGGCTGATTTACTCCTTCCCAACTCTTGGAAGATACAGTAATGGTTTTCCCGTCACCCATTTCTTCTTAAATGGCTGTTTTCTGCTTATCTGCAAAATATTCAGTACATTCTTCATGATTTCTGCTTGCAGCACTACTGAAATGTAACATCAAAAGGTATCCTTCAGTGTAGCTCTTTTAACATTGCTGTTCTGCTCTGTCCCAAGGCTTTTATGTTTCTCTGATTCCAACAAATATCTTCCCAAACATAGAATGTCCAAGAATATATGTAGCAGAGCAGCCTTTGTGGTACTGCATTCTAAGCATTTATTTGATGTTTTCCCTCCCAGGCTAATGAAAAATGGTTTGGGAGAAATAAAGTGCTAATATTAACAAGCAACTGTTACAGTCTGTATATTTTCAGCACCCTTTCCTAACACTAAATTAGAGCATTTGGCACTCTCAGGAGTAACAGCCTGGAGGCAGACAAACCAGGAGTTCAGTAGAAGTTCATACAGGGTCTGCAGAAATCTGAAACCAAGAAATAATTTCCCAAAACTAATGAGACAGGCCAGAATTAACAGTTATATAAGCTTAGATGGGTTCCTATTGGCTCTTTGTGTCACCAAATTTCCTCTGGCCAGAAAGTTGCTGGAATCCTCCAGTAATGGTGCTGTCAGATTCCCATTGCCAGATTCCCTAATTTAAGACTCTGCCCCCCCAAATGCCTTACATTAAGTTACTTAGTGGCAATAGAAATTCAAATTAATGTGTGGTATGGTATGGCGTTTTTATGTACTGATTTCTAGCCCAAAGGCCCCCCAGAATTAATAAAACCTGAAATCCTAAATTAGGTTGAATTTTTGGGGCACTGGAGACAGATGAATAGCTGTGCTGAATCAGCCCTGTCTGTTTTCTCACAGTGGCTAAGCAGATGCCAATGGGAATCCCACAACCAGGACATGAGCACAGTATCTCTCTCCGCTTCTGTTCCCTGGAGATTAGTATTCAGAGGCATTTCTACCTCTGACACAGGAGGTAATACAGTCATTGTGACGGGTAGCCTTTGATAGTCTTGTCCTCCATGAACTTGCCCAGACCTGTTTTAAATATCACACTATGCGCTACATGAAATGTGCTTAATTTTGTCTGTCCTGAATTGTCCCAACATTCAGATTTATTAGGTTGTAATAGCAGAATTTACTAGGTTGCTACTAACATGAGATTGACCAAACCGCTGGAGGCAGTGGAAGACAGGAGTGCCTGGCATGCTCTGGTCCATGGGGTCATGAAGAGTCGGACACAACTAAACAACTAAACAACAACAATAGCAGAAAGAAATCTTAGAATCATAGAGTTGGAAGAGACCACAAGGGCCATCCAGTCCAACCCCCTGCCAAGCAGGAAACACCATCAAAGCATTCTTGACATATGCCTGGCAAGCCTCTGCTCGCTCTCTCTGTTTATTTTCTCCACACTCTGCATTGTTTTATATACTGTACCTCCATAATATGCCCCTTTATTACTCACCTTTTTTTCTGTCTCTGCACAGGTAGCATACAGCTATTATAATAATATTATATTCAATGACTCTGTCTAATCCAGGCATCCCCAAACTGCGGCCTCCAGATGTTTTGGCCTTCAACTCCCATGATTCCTAGCTAAGAGGACCAGTGGTCAGGGAAGATGGGAATTGCAGTCCAAAACATCTGGAGGGCCAAAGTCTGGGGATGTCTGATCTAATCCCTTTAGAAAGCTGCCTTCACTACATCACATGGTCATAAATTCCATAGCATTGAATTTATATTAAATAATTTGTAATTGTTGGTGAGAGGTGTCATGCTCCTCAATTATTATTATTATTTGCATTTCTCGTTTGCTTGCACTTTCGGTTGTGTTTGCGTGAGACTTGGTTTTCCTCTTTTGTTCTTTTTATTTTGGCAAGGCTTCCTTTACCTGAAGGAAGCCTCCTTGCTCCTAATGGTTTTGTTTATTCTGCTGGTGGACCACATTTGCATTCTCTTGGATTTGGTGATGCACCTTTCCTGATCTGCACTCATAGAATCATAAAATTGTAGAGTCGGAAGTGACCCTGAGGGTCATCTAGTCCAACCTTCTGCAATGCAGATATCTCAACTAAAACATCCATGGCAGATGGCCATGCAACTTCTGCTCAAAAACTTCCAAGGAAGGACATTCGGTCCCGAGGGAGTCCAATCACTGTTGAACAGCTCTTACTGTCAGAAAGTTCTTCCTTTCTTGTAATTTGAAGCCATTGGTTTCAGTCCTACCCTCCAAAGCAGGGGAAAGAAAGTTTGCTACATCTTCCATCTGACAGCCCTTTAGGTATTTGAAGATGCCTATATTTCTGCTCTCAGTCTCCTCTTTTTAGGCCAAACATGCCCAACTATCTTGACTGTTCTTCATAAAGCTTGTTAACCAGTCCCTTCCTTCCTTCCTTCCTTCCTTCCTTCCTTCCTTCCTTCCTTCCTTCCTTCCTTCCTTCCTTCCCTCCCATAAATATATTCTAACAATACTGGTAGGTGCAATCACTGCTGATTGTGATTGTCTCACTTATTTCAGTTTATAATGAATTTAGATAACAATATAGCTAGCCTACAGTAGCAGCTTGTAGATTGCTCCTGCACAATAAATGATTTCTTTCTGGGGAGTTGATATTCATCATTAGGGAAAAAAGATTGGAATCCATATTCTGTTTGCACTTTGGAGCTGGGTTACATTTCCTCCAGAGAATGTCTACCTGCTCAGTATAACTGTGTATGCTCTAACTGATAAAATAACCTCCAGTAATACTATTCACAAATGCAATGATCCTTTTTTTAAAAAAAAGTAATGACAGACTGTGAATGTGGCACAAAATATATATTTGTGCCTCTGCTAAAACAACATATACATGTATAAAAATCAATGTGCTTGGTTGTTCTATGGTCATATATTTTATATATGAGATGTTATACATATATATATTCCATAGCTGCCAAGTTATCCCTTTTTTTAAGGGATTTTCCCTTATGCTGAATAGGCTTCCTCGCGAGAAAAGGGAAAACTTGGCAGCTATGATATATTCAAAGAATTCACCCCAACATTGTGTTCAAGAAGCATAAGTGAATTTTTGTGCTTGTTAATCTTAACATCTGCTATAATTAAAATTTATTATGTGAACCTGTTATTTCATACAAGTATGGTATTAAACCGAAAGCAATAAAAATGCTAAATTAAAGTTGATGACTTCATGCAGTGAGAAGAACTTATCATTTCTGAAAAGAAAATTGATTTAAATGTTCACATTTTCCTTTGAATTAAATTAAAATAATTTTTGCCAATCCTGGTTATTTTACATGAAGGGAAAGGGGAGAGCACACCATCCTGTTTCCAGTCTATTGTATGTGTTCATCCATTAATCAGTCCTGTCCCGTTTCCATGTTAATCTCCACATTAAAAAAAAAACACATGAAAATCGTTGCATTTTAAATATATATTTTGTCTCAAAATACACATTTTTAAACATATTTTGAGCTGGGAACTGTACCAGGACATTTCAGAAGGGCAGAAGCTGATGAATAACTGCATTCCTATCTTCAATTTAGCCCAGAAAGAGCAGGATTAAGAATTTGAACTGGGTTTCTCCAGTCCTAGTAAAATACTCCAGACCTTTCTGCACTTATCATTTATAATGGTATAGTCGCTGGTGGGCGCGGGGGTGTTTTCAGATGTTTTGGTGTACTGCTGCATGATGTCATTCTTCCGCTAGTATTCTGGAGTAATGTACTAAAAATACGCTTTTTCTTCTACCACAAAAAAATCCAAACTTTTGTGAAAGGTCCAGAATGGATCCACAATATTTTAATTTGTGTTGCTGGCCTCCCCACTGATCTCAGTAGCAACAGAAACCACTGTGCTCTCAATTCTCAGTTACCATCTCTGAAATCATAGGCTTGGAGCCAGAGTCTCTTCTGCAGGCAGAAGCCACTTACATCCACACAAGGGCGGATTCTCCACTTTCTGTGAATCTCTCCTCCTCCTGCATCCCATGCTGTATCCCAAACCATTTTGAGGGTCCTCTGATCATCAGGAGTGGCCTTTCAGCAGGTGCAAGGGACTGCCGTAGGGACAAGGAGATGGAAGAGCCTTGTGGTGCAAACAGAATTCCATGCACACGTGTCTTGATCCAAGCCACTGGTTCTTGCTATTAGCTGCTACAACGAGGAGTTAATTGGTGTCTTCTTTTTTCAGCTTGGTGGCAGTTTTCCTGCAAATATCATAGGGACTTTACAACCATAGCTAAACTGCACCCTTGTGGTGAGGTAAGGTGAGAACCTTAACATTGCGATATGCACACCTCAGCCTTCGAACAATGGGATTCCAGGGCTCTTAGTGCATACCTTGTGTTCAGTTTCCTTGGAAGGAAAGCCACTGGAGGCTTGTTATGTCTTTGTTATACAGTGGAACCTCGGTTTATGAACACCTCGGTTTATGAATTTTCGGTTTATGAACCCTGCGGACCCATCTGGAACGGATTAATTCACTTTCCATTACTTTTAATGGGAAAGTTCGCTTCAGTTTATGAACGCTTCAGTTTATGAACAGACTTCCGGAACCAATTACACCCATGTTTCAGTTTATGAACGCTTCAGTTTAAGTACTTCGCGGACCCGTCTGGAACGGATTAATCCACTTTCCATTACTTTCAATGGAAAGGTTCGCTTCAGTTTATGAACGGTTACTCCGCGGACCGTCTGGAACGGATTAATCCACCTTCCATTACTTTCAATGGGAAAGTTCGCTTCAGTTTATGAACGCTTCAGTTTATGAACAGACTTCCGGAACCAATTGTGTTCATAAACCGAGGTACCACTGTATATGATTTTGTTTACACATATATACACATGGGCTGAGTGTAGGTTAGAAAATTCATGGTTAGGTTTCTACAGGGACTGCCAAAGCCACTGTTTTGAATTCTTACAGAGAGCAAAACAAGCCTTTATGTGTTTCCTGCTCAGTTCCAAGACAAACTGAGTCCCGATTCCTTCCAGAATAGCGCCCCCAAATAATAATAATAATAATAATAATAATAATAATAATAATAATATACCCCGCCCATCTGGCTGGGTTTCCCCAGCTACTCTGGGTGGTTTCCAACAAAACAGTAAAATACAATAATCTATTAAACATTAAAAGCTTCCCTAGACAGGGCTTCCTTCAGATCCCCCCCCCCCCAGGCTGCTGGATCAGGTCATTGGTCCATCTAGTCTAGCATCCTGTTATCACAATGGCCAACCAGATTCCTGTGGGAAGTCCACAAGCAGGCCCTGAGAGGAATAGTTTTCTCTCCTCCTGCAGCTTCCAGCAACTGGTATACTCGTTCATTGAGAGATATCTGCTTCAGAAAGTAGGGTCTTTGATCACTCTGCAAGGACCATCAAGGCAATGTCTGGCAGTTCTGCTTATTCCATTAGCCCTCCCCTGACCAAACCTCAGCCTTAAAACCAAGAACCACAGGGCTGTAAAGGACAGTGCAAACCCCACCCACCCCAATTTAAAGTGGTATGAGTGTGTATACTTACATCTACATATATATTTTTAACATGTCTTGGAAATGTATTTGCTCTTGGGGCCTTTTGAGTGAGTGTAGCTATAACTAAGATAAATGCATTGATGAAACCAGGCGTAGAGACTTTGGGGACTAAGCAAAACTCCTGCAATTCTCTTCCTTTTGAGAAAGAGCCAGGTGGAAGTATGTTATTTCCTGGTTGCCAGGGTCAAGATGCTGCCAGCTAACCGCTGGAGCTATTAAATGAGGTAAGATCGGACTGTAGGAAACGTCTGCATATTATCAGTCTTTAAGGCATAAGCAGAACCTGATGCAAAATTGTTGTAAATAGTCTACACATTCTGGCCAAATAGCCCTGGTAAGAAGTTGCTGACCTGTTTTGTATTTCTCTAGGAGTCTCCAGGCAGCAAACTGTGAACTGCAAGAATGATTGCTTCTCAGGAAATGAACTTGTTAAGTGTAACTGGCTTCTAAATGATAAGATGCTGCAATAAACTAGCCTTTATCAGTGCAGCAAGAGCAGAGAAAGGCAGAGTTAAATGTGTCTCACCCTTGAAATCAATGAGACTGATTTCCACATAATCTGATTAGTCCTGGCATGTGTGTAACTTACTAGTTCCTGTACAGCTGATAACAATGAAATGTCTTAAACAGTTAGAAATGTTTTAGAAGTGTGTGCAACAAACAAAAGCATGACAGTGAGATAGATAAGAATTAGAGAAATTGGGTCAATGCAAACCATTGTTCAAAATGTCACTTTAATTCATTAGAATAAGGTCCCAATCCTTCTTACTTTGAAGTAAGTTCTTTTTTTATGTCCTTCAAGTCAACATGCACAGAATCAAGCTGTATGTTAGGCATTTAATTCTGATGAATGTGCAATGCCTCACTTAATTTGACATAACACTGTAGACAGATGATAGGTTGTAGTCTGCATTCTTACTTGAGAGTAAGGCCCATTGTACTCACTGGTACTTCCTTCTGAGTAGCCATGTATAGGATCACACTGTTAATTTGTTGACTATTTTGAATTGACTTTAGCCCTGTGTGTGAAGGCTGAGACTGAGTAGGGAGGTTTGTTTGATTGTCTATGGACAACTTGTGTGTCAGACTCATAGTTTGTTAAACGAACTGTGGCTTAGCATCATCTGTGATCTGAGCCAATGTCTGGAGGTGAGTGGCTTTGCTTCAGACCAGCCACCTCTGAGCCATTTATTTACTCATTTTACATATATGCATTCCATCTTCCTTGCCATTCAAAGTGGCTTGTGGCAAGAAAAATCCAAAAAACAACCAGAATTTGCAGCCAATCGAGACAGGGATCAAAAGCAGCATAGTAAGATAGACTAGGTATTTTTTCTAGACAGACCAATATGAAGGACTATGACAAAACATTCGCTTTGCATGCAAGAAGTCCCAGGTTCAATCCCTGGCAGGTGCAGGTTAGACTGGAAAAGACCCACATTTGATATCCTGGAATGCTGCTACTGGTTAGTATATAGATCAGGGTTTCCCAAACTTTTTTTTTTTTAAATCATCTTTATTTATTTTACACATAAAATACAAAAGAGAAAAATAAGCTCAAAAAAAAAGAAGAAAAAAGAAAAAAGAAAAAAACAAGAAAAAAGAAAAAAATACAAAAAAGAAACAACTACAAAAAGAATAAAAATATCTATTAATCTTATATCATTCTTAATTCATTTGGACTCCCCCGGTTCCCCCCTCATTGGTTTCTTATTTCAATCCTTATAGAGCAGTTTTCACAAAATACCAATTATTTTAAAATCAATTAACATTTCCTCTCAAATTACCACCTTTCAATTTTCTCTTAGAATCCTAATTTTTAATATACATACATTCTAATTAATATTTCCCCAACTTAAATTTTTACCAAAAATGAAATACTATCTTAAAAATCATTTGTCCCCCCCCCCTTCCCCTGGACTCAGTTTACCCAGATATCTCAGCAAATTCCTTAAGTCATACCAGTGTCGGACTTCCAATCAATCCAACCTAAAAACACCTAATTATAACTTTTCATCCCACTCCTACCCTTTCCGCAAACTTCCAACCATACCTTTTCAAACCAACCTGTTGTTTCCCCATTTTTCTTGCTGTTTCCCAACACCCTCCTTCCATCTTTTCCCCCCAGCGGTTTTCCTGCCCTCCCTCTCTCACTGGGTGTGCAGGAAACCCCCCTGGTTCACCATTGAGGAATTCTTTTTTCGAGTCCTGAAATTGCCCCACATCTCCCACTTGTGGAGCATTTTGCCATCCTTCTTTTTCCTCTTCTTTGCAGTTTTGAAATTCTTCTGAATTATCCGTGTTATCTAGCGTTTGTGATTCTTCCTCTAAGTCCTTAAGGTTGTATTCTTCTCTCATCATTATTCGTGTTGTTGCTTAGCTCATCAAGTCTTTTATTGGTTTGTTTCATTTGCATATTATTCTTAGCCAGCTCATCTTTAATATTCAAGAGTTCCAAATAGATCTTTTGATAATAAAAGTCTTGTGTTAATGCTGGGACTGCCTTTGTCCTTGCCTCTCAAATCCCGTGGGAAAGCAAAAGATAAAGAGACCGGATGTGGCAGGAGTCAATTTCCATAGTGAAAGCCATTTTAAGTCCAGTTCTGGTTATACCATTAATCCAACTAAATAACATAGTCCCATCAAGTTTCCAATAAGAATTCTAAATCCATTTACTGATCACTCCAGGAACCGAGATCCAGTCTCCTGGGGGGTTTTTAAACGTCTACTTTCTGGCAAATTGGTTGCTTCTTCTCGTTCCCCTGTTAGGGATCAGATTACTGCGTCGTTACAAAGCAATGTAGGAGACCGACTTCCGAAATTTTAGAATCTCCCACCGTGTCCAATTCTTTGCTCAATAATGCCAATCAGAGTTTTTTACTCACGTGGAGTTTTTTTTTCAAATCGTTTTCTTTTCGGAAGGCATCCGCCGCTAACTGGATGAAGGCTCAGGGCTTCGCCGCTGGAGGTGATGTAGTGCCCAAAATGGCTCCCACAACTGCCACCCCGCTGACTCTCAGGGACTCTGCTGAGCTCCCTGGGCAGCGGAGGAGTCGCATTTTTGGAGCAGCGCCAGGCTTTTGCCCCCGGGAAGCTCAACCCGGGGTTTAATGGGGATCCGCGTGCCCCCGCGGATTTCCCCCCCTCCGCAGTAGCCAGAAGCCTCGGAGCTGAGGCTTCTGCGCCCTCTCGCCAGCGCAGCAGACCGGAAGTCCCAGGGTTTCCCAAACTTGGGTCTGTAGCTGGTTTTGGACTACAACATCCATCATCCCTAGCTATCAGGGCCAGTGGTCAGGGATGATGGTAGTCCCAAAACAGCTGCAGACCCAAGTTTGGGGAACTCTGGACTGAGCTAGTTGCCCCAGTGATCTCTCTCAGTACAATACAACTTTCATTGTTTCTATGGAGAGGCACTGGTGGATCTCTCTCAAAACCAGTTTTGAGAAGGACTGCTGAGAAGGAGCAGTGGTTTTCATCTCTCTAGAAGCAAGTATTGGGAGAAAGAGCCCATCTTAACTATATTATTAGGCAGGGAGATTGGAAGCCTTGCTGGGTAGAGGCGTTCTCCAAGAGAGCCACTGCCAAAGTAATTGCTCCTGCTTCCATGACTACTGCTAGCTCTTTTCTGATGGTTTCAAGGGGAAATACAGCTGCAGAAATGTCTTTACATTCTATGTTTATAGCTGATTCCTCCAAATAGCTGGTGATTTTGACCATGGGTTCTTTTGTGCTCCATCCCTCATGCTGGGGGGGGGGGGAATCAGTATTCAAAACATAATGGTAGATTCTGTTTCTCTTATATTTTGAAATTAATATACATACGTAACTGTTTAGAAATCTTACAGTTAAATCTGTCTCTATTGAATTCTTATGATGTCAAATCCCACTCATGCAGTGGAGGAGAAAGAGGCAGGAAAATGCCTAGTGGTTAGACACCAGTTCTTGTAGGAGGACTGGGGAAACTCAAGTTCAAATCCCCACTTGCACATGAAACTCAGTCAATGACCTTAAGCCGTCATTGTTTATAGGCTTCACAACTTCACAGGGTTGTTGTGAGAATATAATAGGAGGGGGAGGAGAAGCACAGTATGCTGCTCTGAACTCCTTGGAGAGAAGGTGGGAAATAAGTGGAATAAAGAGAACACTAGACTGGTAAATCCTGCAATCCATCATTCCCTTATCCTTTATATTGCAGAAACAGAAGTAAGCCATGTTTCAAAACAGTAAAAATGTACCTCTTCATTCTGGGCTCGAGAATAGTGCAGGCACAGCAATAGAAATAATGGGTATCATATCAAACGGTACATTTTCCAGAAGCTCAGCCAGTTGTGTGTTTTTTAATATTTAGTTCAGCAGATGAAACACTTTTTACTACCTTCTGTTTAACAAAAATACTTCACGACAGTGCAGTCTTTCAGTCTTACCATGTGGTCTGTCATTGAGTGTTGGCAGAATTGCTGGTGACATTCTACCGATGAATCATATAATGAAGCACCAGCTGAATTATTATTTGAGGAAAGATGATTATGATGGGCATCAGTGATGGCTTTTATTTTATTATTTTATTTTTATGACTAAATTGTCTTATTACTATTATTTTACATCTTAGTAAAAGGCATGAAGAATGATTGTGGGTTTTTTATTTTTGCTTTTGGTAAGCAGGCAATATATAAAGAAGAAAGCATGGCTGTATAATGGGCCATCAAATTCTGTCTGCTGAAATGTTAAAATGGACGTGAAGTGGAAATAAACCACAGTTTTGCAATCATAGAATTGTAGAGGTGAAAGGGACCCCAAGGGTCACCTAGTCAAACCCCCTGCAGGAATCAATAAGAAATTAAGCGATAGGCTTAAATTAGTAGTTTCTGAGAATCATACTCTGGCTGCTGCTGCTGCTGCTGCCGCTGACAGCTTTACACATTGATTCCAGATGGATTCAAAACAGTAAAGGGGACTGGCGGAGGAAGGGGAGTGCATGGGGAGCGCACCGCCCCCGGCAGTGCGATCCCGGTAGGGTGCCATCGTGGCTGCCCCGCCCACCCGTGCTGGGTGCCCTGCCCCCACAGCTGGCATGCCATGCCCCCAGGAAGTGCGTCACGCCCCTGCGGGCGGTGCACCACGCCCCCGGGACACGCACCAGCCCCGCCCCCACCTGCTCTCCGCCCCCTGGTGCCAGAGCATGAAGCTCCGCCACTGGTAAAGTGAGAGCAAGATGAACATTTAAGCAAATTTTTGCGCTTTCAGTTTTGATTTCATTAATTTCTAGTTGTAAGAGCAATGGTTTAAGCCCTAAATCCCCATCCCCTAATGAATTGAAGCCTAATACTGTACTACAATCCTATGCATTTCTGCTTGGAAGAAAGCACCATGGAGCTTCATTCTGAGCAGGGCCAGCTCTAGGTAGAGCCCCGGTGGCGCGGTGCGAAGCCGCGCGGAAACCATGCTGCGCCCTACGAGGGCGGGGGCGCGGAGCGATCTACACCACTCAGCGCCAGGGCACCCGACCTGCTTGAGACTGCCCTGATTCTGAGTAACTGTTTGGGATTGTGCTGTGTAAGATGTACTCTTTACATGAAGGACAAAGGATGGTGATGCTTTATTTAGAGCAAACTCTAAACAAACTTTGTGCTTTCAAACACAGCCCCACCTAAAAGCACATTACAGTATAGCAATTCACTTGGAAGTAAACGGCATGGCATGAATATTTGTGACCAGATCACTTTGATGAATCCTTCACTTTTTTTTAATCTCAGTTCACTATTTTATATAGTTTTTGTAACTTTTTAAATGTGGGTTGAGTGTTTTCTTAAGGTTATTTCTGGTAAGCCACATTGTGGAAAGCCCTGAGGGCCTTTTGTGGCAGGCTCAAATTTCAAAGTTAAATACATGGGTTTGATAGTTTGCTAAGCCTCAGTGGAACTGATAATCTTTTATCACAGTTTTTTGCTGTTTGGAACAAGGTTGTTGTTGTTTAGTCGTTTAGTCATGTCCGACTCTTCGTGACCCCATGGACCATAGCACGCCAGGCACTCCTGTCTTCCACTGCCTCCTGCAGTTTGGTCAAACTCATGTTCGTAGCTTCGAGAACACTGTCCAACCATCTTGTCCTCTGTCGTCCCCTTCTCCTAGTGCCCTCCATCTTTCCCAACATCAGGGTCTTTTCCAGGGAGTCTTCTCTTCTCATGAGGTGGCCAAAGTATTGGAGCCTATTCTTGCCATCTCATTTTTGACCACATCCAGCTTACCTCCATCCATGGTTCTTACATTCCAGGTTCCTATGCAATATTTTTCTTTACAGCATCGGACTTTCCTTTCGCTTCCAGGCATATCCGCAACTGAGCGACCTTTCGGCTTTGGCCCAGCCACTTCATCAGCTCTGAATCTACTTGTACTTGTCCTCCGCTCTTCCTCAGTAGCATGTTGGACGCCTTCCGACCTGAGGGGCTCATCTTCCAGCGTCATAACTTTTATATGCCTGTTGTCTTTGTCCATGGAGTTTTCTTGGCAGGGATACTGGAGTGGCTTGCCAGTTCCTTCTCCAGGTGGATCACGTTTAGTCAAAACTCTCCACTATGACCTGTCCATCTTGGGTGGCCTTACATGGCATAGCTCATAGCCTCTCTGAGTTATTCAAGCCCCTTCACCATGACAAGGCATTGATCCATGAAGGGAACAAGGTTAGTTTTCCTTTGTACCTCTAGTCTCTTTCTAGGTCCTTTTCTGCCACCTGAGAAAATTAAACAGGTTTGTTCTTCCTGACAAACTCCTAAGCACACCTAGTAGCCAGGTCCACCAGCCTATAAAATTCTCTCTTTACCATCCTCACTTTCTCCTGATTGGCCAATCCTCCTCCCTGCCATGATTGACTCAGGGTCTCCAGGCTGATGACCCAGTGGTCTGCCCATCACACATGCACCCCAAAAGACCCTGACTTGCCCCCCAACTGCCACCTTTTTGCCTTACCACCCTTGAAACACTGGGGGGTGGGAGGGTATGACTTTCGATTTCTCACTCTGGCCAAGAACCTTCCTCTCCACCTACAGGGAGAGAGGTCCACAGTATCTAACCACCTCCCAGCTGCCCTTCCCAGTAGCTTAGGGTGTCTCCCTTATTATTCTTATTATGGCACATCCTGACAGTTCAATTTTAAATGCAGTTGAACAGTTTTCCTTTGCCTGTGATAGGATTACTTTGGAGTTGGCACACTGAGGATTCTGTCTTTGCTGGTTGGAATGCCTTTGAGGTATCTTGCAACCTGTCAGAATTATGACAGTGATCCTAATGGCAGATCTGTGAGAGAATGTTCTTTGTCCTCAACTGTCTGTATGTCGAAGGAAGGGAGAGAAAAGATGCAGTGTGCTCTTTAACTATTAAAGAATAAGTGCCACAAATCTACTGATCCTCATCTGTAGCAATCTCTGCACTGCTTCCTAAAGCATGGGGCATGTAATTATCCCAAACTAGTCCAGACTATACAATATTGTACCAACATGTGCACTGGGTTATGTGCTACTTTTTAATTGTGTTTCTTCAAAGTGCTGAGTGCTTAATTTATTTTTAAATGTTTTTGATCCGTTCTCAAGAGTCTGTCTTCAAAAGAGACCTCCATTACTCAAACTCTATCTAAAAAGAAAGAGGCCAAATGACTTGAATTCCTATTATTAATTCATATTTCATTAATGTAGCTTCACAAAATACATTTTTCCCTTACAAATGTCTCAAGAAAGACTGGAGGGATTTACTAACTAGAAGATGGAAACTGACATACTAGAGGGAATGTGTTAAACTGGAAGGGGGAGGGGGAAAAAACCTAAATTCCCAAAATTAAAAGGTCTTCTTGGGGAAAGTAGGCCATTTGGTGTACAAGATGAAAGATATATAATGAATCACCAGCAGCAACGGCCTTTGTGTGTAATTTTCATTCATGGTGTGTTATCTACGCACTCTTCAAGTTAGATTGCTAAATAGCATGAAAACTACTTCTTGGTGCAGATGATAGACAATGACTCTATGACAAGGGGCCATCAGCCAGTAAAGGTCAGGAGGGCTAAGACTCAGCAGGTGGTGGTGGTGGTGATGGGGAGACCAAGAATAGATGACAAAAAAATTCCCCATCTTAAGTTTCTTTCTTGATTTTTTGGTTTCATTGCTGCAGTTGGGTCTCCCTAGACACTCTAATCCAGGTATCCCCAAACTCAGCCCTCCAGATGTTTTGGGACTACAATTCCCATCATCCCTGACCCCTGGTCCCGTTAGCTAGGGGTGATGGGAGTTGTAGTCCCAAAGCATCTGGAGGGCTGAGTTTGGGGATGCCTGCTCTAATCAGTACACAACCTTGTCTCTCCTATAGCTTTGAAGAAGGGATGACACTCAATGCTTGAGTAACTATAATTCATCTCCCCATGACCACCATATTTGGGGGAAATCTCTCACTGGTTGTCTTGGGGCCATTCTCATAATAGCATTGGGGCTGCTTAAGCATAAGCTGTTTCCTGGAAAGAAGGTTTGACAGTTAAACTACTCTGGAAATTGCAGCTCTGTGAGGTGAAGTAGGGCCTCGTAACAACTCTTAGCATCCTTAACAAACTACACTTCCCAGGATTCTTTGGAGCATGACTGCATATACGCTATACCTTTAAAGGTATAGTTCTTTCTCTCAAGGAATTGTGGGCACTGCAGTTTACGCCTCACAGACGTACCCTTTTCAGCAGCCCTGCACAAACTTCAGTGCCCAGAATGTTTTGAGGGGGGAGGGAGAATGTGCTTGAAAAGTATAGTGTGTACGCAACCATGCTTAAAGTGGAATAACAGTGCTTTAAATGTATAGTACGGAAGTTCCCTTCCTTCAGATGTCTGCACTGTACGCAGGGGTGGTGCGTCCCATTTCACCACCTGAGGTGAAACAGGAATGTCCCGCTTCCCTGCTGCCATGCCTGCTTGCTGCTACCCTGCCAGAAGCTCCACTCCACAAGGTTTCTGCAAGATCTCATGAGATATTGCTGGAAACTGGTGCCACTGCAGGGCACCACTTCCCCACTGGCAGCAAAGGCGATGAGGCGGATGGGGGGGGGCGAGGTGGGCACTGCTTCTTGAGTGTCTACCTCTCAAGGCAGGTGCCTCCCTCCATCCCATCAGTGGCTCTGGCCTGGCTGTACACGTGGACACCAGGAAGGCAGGTGAGGTGGCACAACCCCACTTCCCATACACATGAACAAGTACATCTTGAGTTTAAATACTCTATTAAAAAGGTGTTGACGGATCTGAAATCCCAGCAAACATTCTGCCGTAAAAATATCTGTATTTTAGTCCCAGAGTTTGGCACCGAAGTAAAATGAGACCCATGTATATGTATGTTTAGAAAGTTCTTGAAGCTGAGTTTTGAACAGTGCCAAGCCATCAAAATTTTGAAAAAAAGAAAAACCTAGACATTGCTTAGAAACCAAACCGGCTTTCTTTAAGTGTCAGGGGAATTGAGGATTCTTATGTTGAGATTACACAGAGCAACAGTCAATTCCCCATTGAAATGATTGTTCAGCCATGTGACTCCCTGCTTCTTTTCTCTCTTCGCTTTAAAGGTTAAGTTTGTTTTTGAACGCGTCCTTACAGTACATTCTCTGTAATCATGGGAATAAATAGCCTTAGCCTATCCTTGTGTTCATGCGATTTTGAAGAGTGCTTTTTGTTTGAAGGGTTTTTTCTGTGTGTGGTGAAGAAAGCTAGGCAGCAGGTGAAATAAGTTCAGAAACAATGTTGATGTCACTTTGGATTACTGCTTCCAGCTCAGCCTTTGTGGTGGCACAAGCAGTTAAAAAAAACAAAACTCTAAAATATTTGGAGCTGAAATGCTTGTGGCAGGGTCAAGACTGCCAGCCAAATACCAGGGGAAAGGGTGAGGTGTGACAAGAGTTTGTGGTGTGTGTGTGTTTGCACTGGCAGAGGAAGGGGGTGCGGAGGGCGACATCGCTGCACACACCCCCATGCTCGCCGCACCCCCGGACACACGCTGCGGGAAGCAAGTGCTGCCCCTCCCCCGACGTCCACCGCATGGATGGCGGGAGGCTAGTGGCGCCCCTTCCCTGACACTCACCAGGTGGCAGGAGGCTAGTGGCTCTCTTCCCCTGAAGCTCACCACGTGAGGGGCAGGAGGCTAGCGGTCGGTCGTCCCCCCCCCCGACGCTTGCTGCGTGGGCGATACCGCTCTGGGTGCTGGAGCAGGTAGCTGCGCCTCTGTGTGTTGGCACCAGTGGAGAGAACTTTTCAAGCATGCAGTTAGCAGTTTGCAAGTAGGAAAGTAATAAATGGAGACGTTTCTGGAGTTAAGAGAAGCGACTGTAACTGATAATTATGAAAGGACTGGAATTCTTTCATTGTATGGCCCATCCCAAACTGTGATGCATGACTAACAGCATGGTCCTAGGCATGTATGTGCAAAAGTGCCACTGAGTTCAGTGAACACAAAGTAACCGGCGAGTTACAACCTAAGGAAAGTCCTACTAGTTCAGGCCCAAAGGGTTATGTGGCCCAGCATCCTATTATACACAGAGGCCAACCGGATGGATATGGGAAGCTCACAAATAACAGCACACTTGTTCAACAGCACTCTCTCGCTTGTGTTGCCCAGCAAATAATATTCAGGTACATACAGGGCCAGCCCAAGACGTTTTGGCATCTGAGGTGAACCACACAATGGTGCCTGCCTCCCTGCCAGGGAAGAAGGGGTGAGTGAAGATCACTGGGCACTGACCACAAAACAATCTGCGTAAGGTCAGGTCAATAAGCTGACATGTAGGCTAAATTTGTGGACATGTTAGTTTCTTGAATAAGTTCTGAGTTCAGTTTAACCTGAGGCAAAGCACTGCTGGGGATTTAAAAAAAAATAATAATTACCACTGTAATGGGATAAGTCTGATTGGATCCTGAATAAGCTGTGATTGAATCCTAACGCGGGCCTGCACAGCTTATTATCAGTATGAATAAGCTGTGATTTCCCCCACATAGTGTGTTTTAAATCGAAATCTTTTCATCCGCTGTGCTAAATATAACGTCTAGGATTAGTATTAGCATAAACAATGCAGCAATATTTTAGTAATATCAGTTTGGGGTGTGTGTGTTCCATGCTGAAGATTACCGATAAGTCCTACTGAATCAGAGGATTCTGAGGTGTTGAACCACTGTGTCAAATGTCGGACACATAAGAGACATAAGGAAATACTAAACATTCACCTCAGAGTCTTACACATTCACGATAAATCCCCTACAAATTATTTTGATTGAATATATAGGTCCAGATCTTATGATGCGAAATCTCAATAAGTGAGCTGTACAAATTATGCCCCCAATCTTTTCCCTGCTTGCTGCATGTTTTCCTGCTTAGTGTTCTATATTATTCGAGGCCTGGTGCCCTCTAGATGTTGTTGGTTTACAGCTGCTGTCACCAACATTGGCCATGCTGGCTGAGGCTGATGGGAGTTGTGGTCCAAAATATTTGGAGGGTACCAGGTGGAGTAAGTAATGTAAACCAGGGGTGGTGAACCGGGCTTCTTGGGCTTTTGCTTGTGTCCTGCTGGTAGGCTTCTCATAACTGCCGGCTTGGCCACTGTGAGAATTGGGCGCTGGACTGAAAAAAATTGGTCTGATGCAGCAGGACTCATCTTACTTCCTTATGCTTCTATGTCAGCCAGACACTCTCTAAAAAAAACCCGACCAACCAACAAACCCAGAACCTTTACTTTTTCCCAGATCACAGGCTGTGGGTTTTCTAATACTTCTATAAGTGACAATTCTCCTTGTTTCTGTGTCACAGTAACATTCCACTCCATTTTTTAAAAATGTGCTTGATCTGAGTGTTCAAGCTTTAAGTTTGTTAAATGCTGCTGTTCTTGTTGACAAATGCTTACCTGTTTCAAAGCTTCAGCACTACTGCTTTCTGATGCTCAAAGAATGCCCTGAATTTTGGGGTGGGTGGTTGGGTGTAAAGGATTAAAGCAATCAAACAAAGATCAAAGAGGTCTCAATAATGAGTCACACTAGACAAGAAGGTGTTTAAGATCAAAGGAAGTGTTTCATCTTTCCTCTTCAGCTGCAGCCTTACCTACACTCCTGCATTTGTTTGTGTGTGTGTGTGCGTGTGTATGCATGTGGGTTGTTTTAAAGACTAACTATAATGTACAGTTAAGGATTTCAAAATAGCAAAAGACTTCCTTGCTCGCAGTGGTTGAAAAGAAAAGAGCTATGCATAAAGGTTGCTTGGGAGATATTTTTGTCTTGCAATGTCTCTTTTCTTTTTCTCTTTCCCATCCCTTTCCAACCCCAACACTCACCATTTGATAACGTTTGTGTACGTCTACAGGCCAGTGAATGTGCCAAATACCAGGCATTTTGCTTTTTTAAAAGAAAAAAATATCACTTATTGAGTTGATATATTGATTTGCTTGAAATGGTACTTGTGGATATTGTGGAGGTGTAATCCTGGGAAATGTAAAGGACACAGCTGCAAAAGTAATTGTTCTGGTGATTGCGGCAGGTAATGAAAAAGGAGGTGATGCCCTGGGCACTCTCTCATTCTCCTCCCCCTCTCTCAATCTTCTCAATCTCTCTCTCTCTTTCTGGTGTGTGTGTGTGTGTGTGTGTGTGAATGTTGCAAAGCTTTTATAGTTTTGTGGAGGCAGAATGCTCTGCAATGTAAAGAGAAAGGGAGAAGCAAGAATGACAGAAGTTAGGCTATGAGATTAATGGGGCAATCTCATCCCTTGCATTTCTTATGTTCCCTGTTTTCATGCTATTCAGCTGGGGAGGGGCTGGCAGCTCCTTTGTGTGCAGCTTGGCATGTGCGAGGGCCCAAGTTCAATCCCTGGGATCTTCATTTCAAAAGGGAGCATGCCTGGGGGGAACTGCTGCCTGAGAACTTGAAGAGCCTCTGAGAATTGGGACAGGCAGTTTGGGTCTTGGTGGACTTGGGATGAGGTAGCTTCTTCTACCGTGAAGTTCACAGTTCATCGCTGTGCACTGATTTTTCCCACCGAATGGCTTGCCTTGTATAATGACGAGGGTATGTGGCACCGCAAAGGAGGCTGACAGTTTTCTGCTGATACTGACAGAAGTCAGGATATGGTGGATAGGGAAAAGGTAAAGGGACCCCTGGCCATTAGGTCCAGTCGTGACCGACTCTGGGGTTACAGCGCTCATCTCACTCTATTGGCCGAGGGAGCCGGCGTACAGCTTCCAGGTCATGTGGCCAGCATGACAAAGCTGCTTCTGGCGAACCAGAGCAACACACGGAAACGCCGTTTACCTTCCCACTGGAATGGTACCTATTTATCTACTTGCACTTTGATGTGCTTTTGAACTGCTAGGTTGGCAGGAGCAGGGACTGAGCAACGGGAGCTCACCCCGTCATGGGGATTCGAACCGCCAACCTTCTGATCGGCAAGCCCTAGGCTCTGTGGTTTAACCCACAGTGCCACCCACGTCCCAAGGTGAATAGGGTAGCTGAAGCCAAAGACAATATCATTATCACCACTAAGTTCATAGAGTCACAGAGTTGGAAGGGACCTCAAAAGTTGTCTTGTCTAACCCCCTACTGACTATCTGAAATCCACTTCTACAGCATCCCATCCAGTCCCTGCTCAAGATCCTGTGCTGGTGAGAAGATTATGAATAATATAAAGGCAATAAGAAGTAAATCTTAACTCATAAAACACTATGCAGTCTGGCACCCTTTTATTTTGTCTGCAGTACATTGAAATCTGACTCTAAGAGACATCCACCGTACTAGTACATTTGGTTGACCTGGTTTTCTTTTCTTTTGGTTATGTTGTGGCCTTCAAATAGCTAGGGAAATACCAACAACAGTTTTCTCCTTCTACCTGTAATGGATAATGATGTTTTATCAGTTGTAGTAAGCAAGACTCTCACCTGCATTATCTTTTTAATTTTTCAATGTTGGTTATATGTTTTGTATCTTTATAGTTTCAATACATGATGTTGTAAAAGCAAAAACAACCAGTCCTCACTCCCAATTTTGGAGGGTCCCCCATCAGGAACCCCTTCCTTCAGTAGGTCTACTGCATCACTGCCATTATCACTGCCAAATATCATAAGGGCTGTCACATGGAACAAGCTTGTTTTCTCCTGCTGTGGAGGGTAGGACTCAAACCAATGGCTTTAAGTTACAAGAAAGGAGATCTCTACTAATCAGGAAGAACTTTCTGAAAGTAAGAGCTGTTCAAGAGGCAGGTGAAACAGCAGGTTGCTATTAGTGAGAGGAAGAACAGCTCCAAGGGGGTGGGTCTTAAGACTGGGTGACAGGGCTGCGTGTCAGGAGTGGGTCAGCAATAAATCACATAGAGTAAGTGAAATTAGCTCTTTATTAGAAGAAACAAAGTCTGCTCAGGAGTGCCAGGCCTAATGAGCCACAGCAACTCCTTTCAGTAGAGCTTGCCCCTATGAGGCAGTTGCAGAGGCTAAAGGTCCCCGCCTTCCCACAGCGCACTAAGTCCCACCCCCGAGTTCTGCCCCAGAAATTGGAGATTCTGCCAGTGCACCTGTCTCTGCTCCTCCCTCTTCATACCTCTTTTGGTTCTGGGAGACCAGTGGGAAGAGGAGTTTGTTACAGCAGGTGGGGGAGACACCCTGACTTCTTCACCAGCCTGTCTCATCTCTGCCTCTTGTTTCCCTCCTCTCCAGCCTCTGCTTCCTCTGTTGCCTCTGTTTTTGAACAGCTCTCTGCCACAGACTCTCTCTGCTCACTAAACCCTGTTATCTCTTCAGCTTCCAACACCACCTCTTCCCAGTCTTCTCCCTCTTCTCCTACTGACCACTCGTCATCGCCCCACCACCAGTTCCCAACTACTGAGCCTTCTTCCCTTGGGGTTCCTCAACTGGTGCCTCCCACTATGCCTCTGTGTGCAGCCAATCCATGACAGCGGGGTGTAAACACTTGACCATGCCTGACCATGATGGGCTTTGAACCAGAGACTTACCTTTTTAGCAACACTACACCGACTTTCAAGAGTACTGGAGTGTGTACTTTTTAACCTGTCTGACAAGTGCCAAGGCACCATTAAGCTGAGCATCAGTGTGGAGTATGTCACCCTGCACCAGAACTACTGGTGTCTGTCTAATTAAGATGACAATCTCACAGCACATAGAAGCAGAGCAAACTGACACCTCAGATGTCATAACATGGAGGCCTCCAGTTCCAGCTGCGATTCTCCATTTGTCTTCATCTTCCTGACACCTTGCTCTGGCTTTAATGATAAGATGTGGCCTCTCATCCTTTCATGGCCTTATTATTTGACCATTGTGGCAGAAAGGCTTCATTCCCTTAACTTAACTGGTAATATTTCCCAGACTACATTCTTTGCAGAGGTTTGTGCTACTTTCCTTCTCCATGACCATTTAAGTCAGTACAGTTGCTCTTGTTTGGAACAAGGCATTGCTGATTGCAGCCTCTTGCCTCAAATAACCTTTGGATTGATCCCTGCTGTTTCTGATTTCATCCTTCCCCTGAAGCTTATTTAATTTGGGGTGTGTGTGTGTGCCATGCAAAGTAGTCATGCCATCATCCTCAAGCCACTCTTCAGAGAAGTGCAGGTAGGTGCATGTAAAACTCAACGCAATATTGAATTGAAAAGTAATCCAAACTCTGTTTAGCTTCTCTGATTTTTATCTTCTCTGCTGTATATATATTTGTTATTTACTTTGATGCAGGGATTAAAGAGAACAACATTTATTGTATTGCAGAAATACAATTTGTTCGTACTGAGCCCAAAAGGCGGGACACTTTTCATCAGCTACAAAAAGCAGCTTCGGATTTCAATGTGGTCTAAAACAGGTGTGGAAGTGTCCACTCATTCAGAGTGAGGATAGGGAGCACATACACACACACACTGTTATTCTTTACCAGCCCTGTGAAATCATCACATTGCAAATCAGATTGGTTTGTGGGACAGTTGTGTGGCACCACAGCACGGACTACCTGATCCCTCATTTGCTGGGATCATGAATGAACCCCTATTTATGGTGCTGAACCAGCTTTTGATGAGGTAGCAAACAGGTAGCGAAACACGGTAAAAAAGGAGGGGAGCAAGAGGGGAGGTATTTCCATTAAAGAGATTCAGTAGGATAGGTTTGGAAATGATGGGAATTTGCCCTGAAGCAGGGGTCAGCAAACTTTCAGAAGGGGGTCGGTCCACTGTCCCTCAGACCTTGTGGGGGACCAGACTATATTTTGAAGGGGGGGAAAGAATGAATTCCTGTGCCCCACAAATAAGCCAGAGATGCATTTTAAATAAATGGACACATTCTACTCATGTAAAAGCATGCTGATTCCCGGACCGTCCACGGGCCGGATTTAGAAGGCTATTGGGCCAGATCCAGCCCCTGGGCCTTAGTTTGCCTACCCTTGGGCAAAAGGATGCCAATGAAATTCCAAAAGACTGGCATGAAGTCCTCTTCTTATCTCACAACAATACAGGCTTCATTTTATATTATGTAGTCAGTATGTAGTCTGGCTTTCCTAGATGGCTGGAAAATGATCAAATAGCACTTATGAAATGTGGCATTTCCGACAACCACAATAAGCATCAGCCCATTCCACCGCTGTGGCCACCACCCTGTTCTCTTTCATCATGTTTTGGTGCTGTTGATCAACAAACATGTACCTGCCAACTACAATCCCAATCAAGCCATTCACTCACAAATGGCCTGTTCTTTGTGTGCCTTTCTTGCAGTGGCAGCCATTGATTTTAATGATGTGACCTTTACATTGTAACTTCAGGTGTTGTTCTTCTTTTTTTTCTATTAGAGTTTCAAAAATAGCTCTGTAGAATAAAACACCCTTTTTTTGCTATTTTGATAGGAAAGCACTACATGCTGTAAAAGAATTGGTCCTTGAATACCTTTCTCTCTCTCTCTCTCTCTCTCTCTCTCTCTCTCTCTCACACACACACACACACACACACACACACACACTGCAGGATAAATTTCAAACCTTGGAAATGGTGTTTCATAATGAAAACAACTTTGGTAGCATGGTAGATATGTTCTGTTAGTCAGCCATGTTATGCTAGGAAGAGGGATGTTGTATGATCACATTGAGAAGACAGGATGATGGGGAAATTCTGTTTTTTTAATGAGCCATGAGATCCCATAAATTGCTGTCGGTAAGTCATGCTTTGACTCTGTTCCCCTTTCCTGCACAATTCGCAAATGAAAATGGCCCAGTGTATTCTTTATGATACAGAACAAACGCATAAAGTTTAGCCACCCTGCAAAATGTTATTTGAAGGGGATATAAATCCATCTGTCAATCAATTAATAAAATAAAAATAAAAAGCTAACTATCTGCAGTCTACCAGTATTAAGCAAGACTCCTAAAATAAATAGCTTTATGTCATGCCATTGCACAATTGGCCATGCTCATTAGAGATGCCTGTCCTTTTTTCTAAAACATCAAAGAGTGCTTGTTATTGGAGTCACGTCTCATGCTTTGAAGCCTCATTGATCCGGTCCCATATGGCAAACCTTATATTCGTGCCATTTGAATGCAGATATTTTGGTCTCTAATCCTTCACCGCACTAAGCAAAGGAGCAGATCTGCTGGTGCATCTACACACATGCTTGAATCTGCATGTCTGCTTAAATGCTACACCAGGTATTAAATCACTAAAAACCATTCTGGCAGCTAGACTATGATGCTACATGTGCTTGTGCCCATCTGGTTATCTTCCTTTCAACATGACCCTTTCATTTTCTAACTACTTGCCCTAAAGGAAGTAGTTCAAGAGATGTCTATAAATTAGCACGTGCAGCAATGTCTGCTGCACTACCCAATCCCTTATCAAATTTCTTGTGTTGGCTAGAAATGCCATTTGTGGGGTGTGGGGGGAACCCCAGTCTTTCAGTTCACATGTAATTCATGAGAGCACCAGTATTTCTGGCCATTGTGAAATATACATAGGTACCACAATAAATGTTCTTATAAATGTACGCACACACACACACCCCTTGTGTTTGTTCTTTACAATTTACAGTGCAATTATGCTACACGTGTTTACAGAGTCAAATCCCGCTATGTTCAGTGCTGCTTATTCTAATGTACATGTGCCTAGGACTGCAACCTTAACTTATCAAAGTTGCATAGGTTATAACAAGGAAATGAAGCATTCAGTATTAAACCTCAGTAGATCAAAGAGCAGGCCTTTGACCCTTGTTGTGAATCCCCTCCTCCCCATATATTGACATCTTAAGTGGTGTCTCTGGGATAAATCCAAAGATGATCCTACTGTTGCTGATAGTTTGTAGAGTTGGTCTCTTTTTCACATCCTTTCCAAATATTTTTGCAGAATTCAAATGGTAACAACTAGAGATTTGAGAAATATAAAATGAAAGAGCCCCATTTGTATCTATTCTGTGTTTAATAAATATGCATTAAAAGGTATCTGAATTAACTGGTTGCAAAATAATAAAAAAATCTTTCATTTTTAAAAAAATCAGATTTACTTAGCTTCACATACACTCTTCGCATCCCAGGCACTGGCAACTGTGTCTTTTAAGAACTGGCAAACTGAAACTCTGTTCCCAGATTACAGAGAGAGTAGATACTAGTAATGTGCATGTATTTGTAATATTCTAATCTGTTTCTGATTGCTCTGCACTCTCTCCACTTCGATCTGTGTGCCAGGTTCCAAGCTGCTCTGTATGCAAAGAAGCTATAAGTGTTCCCCATTCACTATCATGGGGAATCTAAGAATGACTAGAACTTTTTATCCTTTTGGCCAGATGAAATTTACTGACAAAGGAGCCCCGCCCAAACAGATTAAGCCTGCCAAATTGTAAGAAGATAATCCAGGGGTTTAGATGCAGTGCATCTTTAAAGGTTTTCTATTTACCCAAAGGAAAAGTCTGTAACCTTTTGATATTGTGCAATATTTGGATGCAAATTTCACACATGTTCATCCCATCGAAATTTCAGAACGGTAGCTTCAGTGGTTCTCCTTCAAGGACAGACTTACCATTTTGGGTACAACAGGAATTCTAGCAGGAGGAGTTGATGGGGGAAAGGTCATGAACCCCCAGAGAAGACTGGGGTGAGAACTATATCACCCCATCCATGGCCCTGTCATTGGTGGGGGGTTGGCAGAAAGTGCATGCACTCCTCTTCCTCCACCAGCAGCCATTCATTAAAACAACAACAAAAAATGTTATCTGAAATACAAACGAACTTTTTCCTTAAATGAGCTAATTTTAATGGCTTTCTACAGAAGAAAAACATTACAGTACAAATAATTGAAAATCCAAAAAATGAAAGGAAGTATCTCCAAAACATTTCTTGTTTTCATCCATTGCGGCAGTTTGAATTACACAAGGTGTACCATAGAATACTAACAAATTGTATCTTACACTAAGCCTGTTTGGTCAAGACTGGAACTTTGAGCCTTTCCTCTTCCCGCCCCCCCCATTTCAAGCTTGATTTGATCTCTTGGTCAACGAGATAACAAAGCAATTAGGCAGTCTAGGTTTGGAAAATGTTGTCAGGATAATGGCTGACCTCTAGTGGCCAGAGAAAAGAATTAATAGTTAATTGATAAGCCTTGATGGTGATAAACTAAAAACAATATTATACCATATGATTTGCTTTTGGGTGTGTTTTTTTAAAGGCAGCTCAATGAATTTAATTGAAAGTATTAGAATGTATTTTCTATCACAATTGACTATGCACACTAATTAACACCTTAGAGAAGATGAATCAATAAAGTGTGAGCCTTAGTGATCCCACGCTAACAAAAGGGCTTTAACGGTGAATGTTGCCAGTTCGTGAATGGTAGTTACCAGAGCAGGGCCTGGGATTAGGCCTTCTGGTTAAGTAGATGGAGCCCAAAAGATCTCTGATGGGATAAATCCCAGCAGATTTTGACAGATCTGAGGGCAAAGCCCACTGACTTTAGGTTGGGGCTGTGACCAGTCTGGGAGTGGAACTAAGCAAAAAGAACTTTGTTCTTATTTGGCGATCACTCGTAGCCAAGTAAGAATTCTTCCATAAACACGGTCATAACAGTGAGTCCATAAGTGACTGTGGAGCCAATTCTGGGTCCACATGTCCTTCCACAGTGGAGACATAGATTTCTGGGTGGGAGTTGATCATGGTGAGGGTTTGCCAAATGTGCCTTCCTATTAGCACATTTCTCCCTTTCGTCCTGTGTTCAAGCGTCTTCAAAGTCCATGATATCTTTGGTAAAGGTTGTTCTCCAATTGGAGTGCTCATGGGCCAGTGTTTCCCAATTGTTGATGTTTACACTATCTTTTTTAATTTGCCTTTAAACGTCTTTTGTTGACCACCAGCACTACACTTTGCATTTTTAAGTTCGGAAAGAGTAGTTGCTCAACATAACCAATCCAACGAAGTTGATGTTAAGAATCATTGCTTTGACACTGATGATCTTTGCTTCTTCTAGTACACTGGCATTAGTTCGCCTGTCTTCCCTAGTGATGTGTAAAAATTTTCAGAGACACCGTTGATGGAATATTTTGAGGAGTTGGGCATGGTGTTTATAAGTGCTCCATGTTTCACAAACACACAGTAAGGTTGGTAGTACAATAGCTTTGTAAACAAGCATTTTGGTTTCCCTGTGAAAGTCCTGGTCCTCAAACACTCTGCACTTCAATTGGGAGAAAGCTGTACTCGCAGAGCTCAGGCGATGACCGGATTTGGCATCAGTGTCAGCCCTTGTGGAAAGATAATGGCCCAGGTAGGAGAAGAGATAGACACTTTCCAACATTTCACCATTGAGTTGGATTTGTGGCAATGCAGAGGGGTTGTTTTGTGCTTGTTGATGCAGCACTTTGGTTTTTAGATGTTGAGCGATAAGCCAAGCTTTTCATAAGCTCTGCAAAGATATTTAGGATGGTTTGTAGGTCATCCTCCGAGTGTGCACACACTATATTGTCATCAGCAAACTGAAGCTCTATGATGGAAGTTATGGTAACCTTACTGTTTGCTTTCAGCCTACTTAATCTCACTTTCATTCTCATCAAATCAGTCCTGCTGTTTCTTGGTTTGGTATCCAACAGTTTGTTCATAGGCTGCAATAATGGATGTTTTTAGCTTGGTCCAGTGTTCATCAGTGTTATTGGGAACTCTGAAAGCAGTTGGTCCTTAAGAGATGTTTGGAAGCAATCCCACTTAATAGGATCTTGAAGGGCTTGAGTGTTATTTTGTACCTTGGTTTCCTTCCTTGAAGCCTGCGTTGTGGTATCATCTTGAAAGCCATCGTGGAACGTATTAATTGGTGATCTGTCCAGCAAGCCTCAGCACTTGTCATAGCTCTGGTAAAGAACGCATCATGGCAATCTTCAGATCAGAAAATTACATAGTCTAAGATGTGCCAGTGGTTCGACCAAGGGTACCTCCATGATGTTTTAAATGTATTTTTTTTGTTGAAAGAGTGTGTTGGTAATAACAAGGTTGTGCTCTGCACATATAGTCAAAAGTAAGATTCCATTCTGGTTGCTTTGCCAGTTCCTTCTTTCCCAATAGTCCCAGACCACAGATCAAAATCTCACCCAACTCTTGCATTAAAATCATCCAAGAGGATAAAAACTTTATATTCACCATAAATGTGCAGCTTATAATTATCCAAGGGGAAACTAACTAGCCTTGCCCATTGCTTTACTGACAAATGGCCCCAAGACCAAAATTTAAATGTAAAAAGTGTTGTGTCTTCCAAATGAAAATCTTAGAACTTTGCCACAATTGTAAAGTTCTGTTGAATAGAGCTGCACACGAACAGGAGTTTCCCCTTTTTTAAAATGTCAGGGGAAGTGCCCCATCTCACATCCCTGCTATATACACTGAATTTCCTCAAAGACAGAAGTGGCATAGACAAACACAACCTGACTTTTTTTTTTTTTTACTCAGTTCTCCCCTTCTAGGCACTGTGCTCAACCCATTACCTTACTTGGGGAAACACCATAGCTCAGTGGCAGAGCCTCTGCCACTGAAGGTCCCAAGTTCGATCCCCGGTATCTCCAAGTAAGTTTGGGAGAGATTACTGCTTTAAATCCTGAAGAGTCGCTGTCAGTCAGTGTAGACAGTATGGAGCTGCTTGGACCAATGGTCTGACTCAGTATAAGGCAGCTTCCTATGTTCCTGTGAAACATATATGCCTGCCAGCTTCCTCTTCCTCCTTAGTCTCAGGGTTGCCCCCTGTAGAACTCAGCAGGGAGGAAGATGGAGAAAACAATTCTGCCTCTGGCGCCACCTAGTGTTGGGCTCCCTGCCTTCTGCCCTATCACCCCCAAGGAAGAGCAGCCACCACTGGGCTCCAGTGTGTCAACCACACAGAGACTACCTTTGCCTGGTGCATTTCAGTGTTTGGGAAAGTTCCGTATATATAAATGGGGAAATGAGATGGGGAGCTTCCCCCGAAAACAAAGAGTTTTCCTGGAGCTCCACTTACCCAGCAGAGCCCCTGCAGAACTTTGTGTGAGGGTAACTGAGACAAACCACTCTGTCAGTGTTTTCTTTTTTAAAGTCATGAAGCATTTATGGTAACAGTTTCACACAGTAGTTAAGCAGAGGATAAATTGCTCACACACTAACTGAAAGCAATACAGAAAAGAACAGCTGGAAAAGAAAATACTGTGGACATCTGGCTGAGCCTTCCTGGGACTCAGGAACTAGAGCGCCTTGAAACATTCTTGATGAAACCCCAATTGCTTTTTGCTAAAATTGGAAACTTTTCCAGATGTAGCAGAAGCTGCTGCAGCAGCCAAATCTTTATCTTGCTATTCCTGCATTCCCTAGGATACAAAAAGATTTGCTGAAAATGCGAAAGTGTTTGGCTAGCAGTTGTCATGTCTGCATAATTGCTGTTGCAAACTGGGTTTATTGTGGCATGCCTTCTCACTGCCTGGGGTGGGGAACCCATGGTTGCCCCCTGATGTTGTTGGAATATAGTTCCCATCATCCTTGACCCTTGGCCATGCTGGCTGGGGCTGATGGAGGATGCAGTTCAACAACATCTAAATGGCCACACTTTTCCCACCTCTGGGCTACACTCTACTTCATCGGCTGCTTGGCAAGAGACTAAGAAAGTAATATGCCTATGTAGATATAAAGTGAGGCATCCTGGAATAAATGCAAGTGAGAAAGGGAGAGCTGAAGGTGGCTTAAGAGACAGCATGATTGCTGGAGTAGGCAAAAGAAAGATATAATCTGTAGGTGTTTGTTGGAGCATCAAAGATGAATACAGTACCAAATGAATACAGACTGAGGATTGAATACAGACTGAGGATTCCTCAGTCTCATGAATACAGACTGAGGATTCCTGAGTCTTAGGGTAAGAATTCTCACACTGTTTCTTCTTACCATTTTAGTATCAAGCTGGAGCCCTCTTCAGAGATCAGGGGCAAATGTATATGGGTTTAAAGCAGGGAGCGTTGGGGTCCTCAGCAGGGCTTTTTCCCCCAGCCGGAACATGCCCAGAACTCAGTCCCGGCACCTCTCAGGTGGGCGCCATTGCCATTCTAAGAGAAAACTGAGGGAGGTGTTCATGGTGAGTTGCAGCACTTCTTTTTCTAGAAAAAGAGCACTGGTCCTCGGGGTCCCTGCATTCATCTTCAGAGCTTACCACATTGAGAGGAAATATATGAGAGGAAATATATGTATGAATAGTGCCTTGCCCAGCTTGTGCCTCCTCAGGGCTCATCTACACCTCCGTTTGCCCTGCCACTTCTCCCTGGGGAAATCCTCGGTTTAGCACTGAATCAGAACAAAGAGCGGCTGGGTTTTCCATGGATTGTCCTTCATTCTGATCTAGTGCTTGCTAAGCCGTGGGTTTTCTGGGGGAAAGTGCTGGGCAGCAGCAAAAAAAAACCCAGACCCATGCTTTCTAAGCACAAGACAAGCGGAACTGTAGGTGAGCCGTTAGTTTGTCAAAAATACCCAACTTGAATGAAAAGCACTGAATGGGACATATAAATAGGTGAGTGAGTTTTGCTGAACTGAGGCTTAATTCTATGTCTGGGAGCCTTTCTTCCAGCAGGAGGGCCTTGGAATTCTGCATCAAGCAAAGACCTTCTTGCTTTCCCAGGCCTTTTAATCAAATCTGTTTTGTCCATGCTGATTGTTTTTACTCTTCTCTCTTTCACTTTGTTGCCTTTACTATATTGGTTTGGAGTACAGTCATACCTCAGGTTGCGTCCGCTGCGGGTTGCGTTTTTTCGCGATGCAAACACGGCAGACCCACAAGTGTTTACATCCGGGTTCCGCCATGCGCGCATGCGCAGAAGCGCTCTATCATGCTTTCGTGCATGTGTGAAAGCGCCACTCGGGTTGCGGACTTTTCAGAGTGCGGACGGCACCCCAGAATGGATCAGGTCTGCAACCCAAGGTACCACTGTATTACATTATTTTTATTGTGTTCCTGGTGTTTTTGTAAGCTGCACTGGGAATTTTTTGTACCCACTGGTGGGTCACAGCTGGATCTAAGGTGGGTTGCAGGTATCACCACCCTGCAAATCATGGAAAGGTAGAGTTAGAAGGGACCCTGAAAATCATCTAGCCCTTCAATCCAGGAATATGCAGCTGTCCCATACGGGGGATCGAACCTGCAACCTTGGCATTATCAGCACCATGCTGTAACCAAACAAGTTATCCAGCTGATCTTAATATAGCAGCAGGTTAATAAAGGGGTCCCCAAATTCATGTTTGGCTTAAAAGTGGGTCCTGAAAGGGTTGAAGATACATGCATTAGAGGTTTCTTGGAGCTTTGGAGCACAACGCATTGTGGTTAAAAGTTGGGAGCCAGTTCAAATCTCACCTCTGCCATGAATTCAGCCATGAATTCACTAGGTCATCTTAAATATGCTGCTTTTTTCTCAACCCTCATCCATATAAGGTTGTCATAAGCCAGGGCTAAGACACCTGTGGCCATCCATATGTTGCGTTCCAACTCGCATCAGTCCCAGCCAGTGTGGTCCATGGTCAGGGAGGATAGAAGTTGGAGTCTATATATGGAATATATGGAATGCCGCATTTAAAGAACACAACTTCCCCCAACGAATATCATGGGAGCTGTAGCTTAAAGGTGCTGGGAATTGTAGCTCTGTGGGGGCAAACTGCAGTTCCCAGGGTGGGGAGAGTGCTATGTGCTTTAAATACACATGATGTGTACACAACCGATATGTGTCAAATGCTCTGAACAGGAGGGAGTTTATGGGGTGGCTTTTTTGCAAGTCTGTAAAATGTATAAAAACAACTTTAAAGGTACAGCCTCCATAAAAGAAGCACAAACACACACACACACACACACACACACACACACACACACAACACCTGGCAAATAGTTACCTAGTAGCATTTGATGAATATTTTACAAAACCATTTATTCCTTTCCTATCTAAATTCATGAATTACTCATTGCATTGCACATCTTCTCCCCTCCAGGCAGACAGCAGTAGTTGCCACAAACTGTTTAAGAAATGAAAGCTGTTCCAAGATAAAGGTGGATTTCATTAATTAATTACTACTGTAATACTATACCTCAAGCAATAAAGGTGGAGGTAGAGGTACTCTAACCTGAGACTGTGCACAACATCTCTTCTTATCTAGACTGCTTCTGATTATTATTATTAATATTTGTATATTTCCCTAGCAATTGAAGACATGGCCGTCAAATAACTGTGCAAAGACTTCTCAGCACTTCATATGACTGATAGGATTGAGTTTCTCAGTTTTGGAAAAATCAGAGTAGGCAGACACCAAATTGACTTTCCGTCAGACTCCCCTGTTCTAAGGATTAGTGGGACAATAGCGTGAGAGCGAATCATGAAGGAGCCAGTGTCAAGCAGAAAGTCTGACCACAGAGAGGGGAGACCTGGGTTCAAATGGCCACTCAGATGTGAAGCTCTAGCCCTGCTCTACCTCACAAAGTTGTTGTGGTTATGAAACCAGATGGCTCCCTTTGTTGTGCCTCGGCCTTGTTAGGAGAACACACAGGAGAAAAACTGCATTTTTGAAGAAGGAAAGCTTCTGAATCAGACTGGCTGACATGTGTGTGCTTGTTACTGCACTAGCAGGAGCAATGAGAGTGAGGAAGAAGCTGTGGTGAGGGAAAGAATGGGATTAGTAGCATCAAATCTTTGGTACATGAGCATTTAAAGTGCAATCATAGTGCTTTAAATGTATGGTTTGAATGTGGCCTGAGTTTGAATCCCCATCAATTATGGGTAGCTCAGTTGGTTAGAGCATGGTGTTAATAATGCCAAGGTCGCAGGTTCGATCTCCATATGGGATGGCTGCATATTCCTGCATTGCAGCGGGCTTGGATTAGATGATGCTCACAGTCACTTCCAACTCCTCAATTCTATGCTGCTCATTTGCCAGCAACCTTTTCTTCGCCTAGTCTATCTCCAGTGGTTCTTTTGAGGATAGTATGGGAGTTCCTTGGAGGAATGGCACAATGCACATAAAATGAATAAAAGTGTTTGCCTGGTTTTTTTATATTTGTCCTGTTATCTTTAGCAATACTACAAACTCAACTGCTTCCAGAGGCCTATATTGGGGGCCTTAGACTATAGATTATCATAGGATGACTATAACTGTTAATCCAGATATGCTCAATTAAGAAACTTTATCTACACCAGAACCTTCATACAGTGTCTGAGCACTGGGGCATCACTGCTGTGTTTTGTAGCAGGCAAAATTCTGTTTTATCCTTTCTTGATTCCTGGGTTTGGCATAGTTGATTAAACACAGCTCTTGATACAAAAAGGAAAGGGCTTTTTTAAAGGTTAAAAATAGAACAATTTGTACTTCTTTAACAGTTCTTTATGCTTTCTATTCCGCCACCCTTGATCGCACCCACAATTTCTTGCATTGTTGTGAAAGGCGACTGTGAGATTGCATGAAATCAGAAACTTTTCTGCTTGAATAGGCCTGTGTGCTTAATATATTAATACGTTTTTCATTGATAATCTCCTCAAGGTCTTAAGTGCTAGATAGTCAATAGTCTTCTCAAGGACTTAACTACTGAAATTTTTATAGAGCTGAAATTAATAGGATATTTCTACTTAATACCATACCACAATTTTTACATGCGATAAATGGGCAAATGCATTTATCAGCCAATGTCCTAATTAAGAAAAATAGCTTAAGTAAGGAGCCATGTAATTATACAGGCGCCTCTTCATAATGTTAGTATCTTGTTTTCCAAAGGCGATAGATTAAGAAACTAAATGACTTACTGTAGAAACCGAATTGCTTTTTAACTAATAAATGCAAAAACAACCCAGCAAAAAAACCTCCTAAAATCTCAGCCCCCGCAAGCACCCTTAACTACCATTAGATTGAGCTAATAACTGGACTGATTTATTAATTCCTAATCTATATTTTAATATTAATATTATCATGAAAGCAATGAATCCAGGGGCCACTGTCCAGCACATAGTTAGGCATGATTAAAGCCATTATTTTAAATGGGCTTATAACACATGGACTGCAAGAAGATCAAACCTATCCATTCTTAAGGAAATCAGCCCTGAGTGCTCCCTGGAAGGACAGATCGTGAAGCTGAGGCTCCAATACTTTGGCCACCTCATGAGAAGAGAAGAATCCTTGGAAAAGACCCTGATGTTGGGAAAGATGGAGGGCACTAGGAGAAGGGGACGACAGAGGACAAGATGGTTGGACAGTGTTCTCGAAGCTACGAACATGAGTTTGACCAAACTGCGGGAGGCAGTGCAAGACAGGAGTGCCTGGCGTGCTCTGGTCCATGGGGTCACGAAGAGTCGGACACGACTAAACGACTAACCAACAACAACACATGGCAGCTCAGTGTTGGATTCAGTGCCACTATGTTTTGAATGGATCAAATGAAATTATTCCCCCACAAAATGCATGGAAACTGAAGTTCTAAGGCTTGCATTGTAACATATTGCGGCTCCCCTGAATCTTGAATGCAGATTCTAGATAGAGGTAGATCTCTCACCCACCTTAAATCAAGGGTGGGGTCTCCTCAACTTTGACAGGAACCATCCACCAGTCAAATTTAGCTTGCGGAGGTGGAGGGGGTTTAGCAGTGGGCTTGCTCAACCCTGTGTGCAGTGCATCCCCAACATTAGATACTTGATTGCTACATTAGCCAGAAGGGAATTTAAAATCAGCCTAACCAAGCAGCTAAAGCATCTCAGCTTGGCTCTCATTCAGCTAAAGCTTAAATGATAGCCAGCTCACCATCTGTCTATCTGATTCACTCATGCCACAGAAATTCCAGCAGAACTGTAGCTGCTCTGTTTTGTTCTGGCCAGATAAATTCCCTTAATACAGTATTCTCAGGTTTTATTGACAGAGTGGAGCAGGTCTGTAAAGGCATCCTGCAGGTGGGGACAGGTCTGTATCTCCTCTCCACATTCCCCACAGGGCAAAGCAGGACTGAAGACTCCGCTGATGAGCTGGTGACCAGAGACTTTCAGTCCTGCTCTCTTTGGGGACCTGCTTCACTAAGTGCATTCTCTGCAGGGAACATGCTGGTGAAGCAGCACCAAGCAGGAGTATCTCTGCTGATCAGGGGATGCATCAGTTCTGCTCCCTGCAAAGATGTGAGCTGGATCAAACCACTACCACCCCATCAGTTGAAGAGCAGGAGTTTAAATCCTGTTGCTTTGGCCGCGTGCTAGTTCCTTCCTGGTGCACACATAGCGCCCATCAACTGACACCACCTGCCCATCAGATTGGTGTCCGCTGATTGACAGGTAGGTCTTTTCTTTGGGACCTTGCAGATCAAACTCACACCCTGGTGGGCCAAGATTAGCCCATAGGTTAGAGGTTCCACACCCCTGGCCACTGAGCAACTGGGTTGTAGCTCAGTGATTCGGCAACAGGCTTTTGTGAAGAAGGACCCAGGTTCAATCCTTGGTGTCTCCAAATAGAGCTGGGAAAGAACTCCACCTGAGCCACTGGAAAGCCACTGCTGGAGGGTGCAGACTGGGGTGGGGAAACTTTTGCAACCACTGTGGGATAGGGCTTCCCCTCCCCCAACCCCCATGAGCCTTTTTGACAGGTGGTTATGACCACGCGCCCTGTAAATCACCAGAGGTCACCGTTATATCAGGTGAAATGTTTTCCTTTGCCTGGGCAGTTTGAAATCAAATTACATGGGCAAAAACACAGGGGGTTGCAGGCAGCTCTCATCAGCTGCTTGCTGGTACCCCACTTTATGCATCATTACCTGCCCCACACCTGGACTCATACATGGAGTCAGGTGTAGGGCAGGTGGGTGTGACATGGTGCAGTAGACTAATGGACCAAATAAATAAATAAAAATAAAAATAAAATAAAAAGGACTGCTGGCCCAATTAGACCCATGAAGTTTCTTGCCCGTAATACAGTGGTACCTCATTTTAAGTACACAATTGGTTCCGGAAGTCTGTACTTAACCTGAAGCGTACTTAACCTGAAGCGAACTTTCCCATTGAAAGTAATGGAAAGTGGATTAATCTGTTCCAGACGGGTCTGCGGAGTACTTAAACTGAAGCATACTTAACTTGAAGCGAACTTTCCCATTGAAAGTAATCCATTCCAGACAGGTCCGCGGAGCACTCAACGTGAAGCGTACTTAACCCGAAGTATGAGTGTAATTGGTTCTGGAAGTCCGTACCTAACCTGGAGTGTACTTAACCTGAAGCAAACTTTCCCATTGAAAGTAATGGAAAGTGGATTAATCCGTACTTAAACTGAAAGTACTCAAACCAAAGCGTACTTAAACCGAGGTATAACTGTACTAAATTACTCAGTATACTAAGGCAGCATCCTATTTTCTTACAGGTGAGGCAGGTAAGTGGCCAAGCAGAAATGAAGCTAAGAAATGTAGTTCCTAAGGAGCCAGGCTGAGATTCAGATATTACTAGGAAATCAGTAACAAGGCAGGAGAATAGCTCTTAGTCCAGGGGAGTTTGTCCACGCAAAGGAATCCTAACTTCCCTGCTTACACATGATTAAAGCATGTTGTCCCTCCCAACAAACTGCACTTTGTTAAGGGTCTTGGAATTCTAGCTCTGTGAGGGAATGAACTACCGTTCTCATGATTCTTTGCTGGGGCAGAATGTACTTTTAAATGTATGGTGTAAAGATAAAGGACCCCTGGACAGTTAAGTCCAATCGAATTTGACTATGGCGTTGCGGTGCTTAACTCCGCTTTCAGGCTGAGGGAGCCGGCATTTGTCCACAGACAGCGTTCTGGGTCATGTGGCCAGCATGACTAAACCAGTTCTGGCGCAACGGGACACTGTGGCGGAAGCCAGAGTGCACGGAAACACCATTTACCTTCTCACCGCAGCTGTACCTATTTATCTACTCGTGCTGGTGTGCTTTCGAACTGCTAGGTTGGCAGGAGCTGGGACAGAGCAACAGGAGCTCACCCCATCGCATGGATTTGACATGCTGACCTTGTGATCGGCAAGCCCAAGAGGCTTGGTGGTTTAGACCACTGTGCCACCTGTGTATGGTGTGTATGCAGCCACAGAAAGAGATGTGGAGCATCCCTGGAAAAAACAGCTACTATTTGCTATCTTTATTCAAAGCTGGGCAGTAGCCATGCAGACTGTGTGGCCCACACTGGTTCCACAGTGGCCTTTGTTAGTTCTGTAGGCCAGCAGGCATTAGCCTGAGCTGAGGCTTTCTGTCAGTGTGCTGCACAATAGGGGTTGGAAGTGCTGAACATGCAGCACCCCCTCAATCGGAGCTGCGCCTCTACATGCCTTTAGGGGAAGCATGATTCTTTAATGATGTTCTTTAAAGGCAACAGCAGGAAAGGGTATTTGTTGGGGATATACAATTTCAACAAATGGCTTTCCTTGCGATAAGCGTGTGGGCTCTGGTTGGGGAAGAGCGCCTTAAGGAGGAGATGTGGCATCTATAATATCTTTTCATGGGCACATCTCTCCTATTAAAACCAGGATTGCACCATCGAAGTAGGCACCTTGCCATATGAAACAGATGGCTGCTGATGTATAGCGTGTTGGAGAACCGACATATGCAGGAATTTGGGTCCCGTCCAGGAATGTCAAAATGACAGCCAAAGCAGTTTCTGTGCTTTGATTGCTCCCAAACACTTTTGAAATTGGGTTACTTGGAGAGTTTCAGAACTCGCTCTTTTTTAGGGGGTGGGGGGGTGGCATTTCAGTGCACCTGCTTTGCTCCTTGCACTATACCAGGGTGGGCTGCAATTTAACTCCTGCTCTGAGAGCCATCATTTCTTGGGGAATGTTATCACAAGACTTGCTACATTGCCCCTAGTTGTCATGAACTGGCTGGATGCAGAGGGGTGATGGGAGACATCAGCTGGGGAGCCCCCCAGGGGAACCCCAAGGGAAGAAGGCTCAGAGCCAGGATTTTGGTGTTGGGACAACAATTAGTGGTCAGAGGGAGAAGACGGAGGGGGAGGAGGCGTCGGAAGCTGAAGAGGCAACAGGGTTTAATGAGCAGAAAGGGTGTGTGGCAGAGGGCAGTGCAGACTCAGAGGCAGGAGAGGGCAAGGAGGCAGGAGGCAGAGATGAAGCAGGCTGCTGAAGAAGCCAGGGAATCTCCTCTTCCTGCTGTGACTAGGTCCCCTCCCTCTTGGGCTCCCAGAACCAGAAGAGGTATGTAGAGAGCGATGCAATGAGAGACAAGACGGCGGAGCCCTAGGCTACTGGGAAAGGAACCTCTCGGAATGGTGGGACTCAGTCCTCGCAACTGCCTCATTATGGCAAGACCTATTGGGGAGAGTTGCTGTGACCACTAGGCCTGAGCTGTTTTCGTTGATCGAATAAAGAGTTAACTGACTCCAGGTGTTTTATTGCTGATGTTCGCTGACTCCTGCTGTTGATACTGGTGTACCTGAGAATCTATAGGTCTCGCTCTGACAGCACTTTCTTGCCTTCTTTCCAGTAATATCCAATATCCAAGCTGCTGAAAGTCCTGTTGATATCAGGATAAACAATCCCTCAACATTTGTATATGGGGACGGATTTTCATAAGGGAGGGGTGACTGGCCGTATGGTGTGTATGCCTTATTTGCTGGTTTCACTTCTGCTCCTACAACCTGGAATCCATTAAAATGATGGGCTTAAGTTGCTTTTGAGAAAGGTACATTGTCTTGAATATCCTTAATGTAAAAATAGTTAGAAATAGGGTAGAAATATAAAAGATGAATATGAAAATATATTCTTCCTCAGTAGTAGGAAAACATCTGTTGTATGCACTGAGATTAATGTCATTGTCTTACTGTTAATAATAAACACTGGCTCGTTTTATTAAGAGGTGGTGGGTTTAAGTTAGCTTGCCTGAATACAAAAATACAAGAACCTTTTGCTTAAATTTGATACGATTTGTTGCACACTCCTGCTTTAGAATAATAGCAATTTTGATGTCGGTATTTTACGTATTTTATTCCTGCGTTCCTCTTACCGTGGACTTAATTTTATATAATCTTGGAAACATTGCACTCTTCTGAGAAATTCTGCGGAGGCCTCATCTGTATGCTTATCAGACCTCCAGGATGCTGCGCAGGTGTTTGCTTGAAAATGTACATCCGTTTGCAATAATCATAGATTGTGAACTCTGACTTGAAGAAATCAGTCACTGATATTAGCTGCCTGTGGAATAAAATGATCGGTCGGCTTTATCTCCCTCTCTGGGTCTGTGTTTCCAGAAAAGATAGATTGGGTTGGTACCATTTCTTACTACTCTTTCTGCAAACTCTTTTCTGTCCCTGCTCCTCCTCTGTTACATCTCTAAATTCAACAGAGGCACATGACATGATGAGGCTTCTTGACTGCTGGCTGATAAACTCAAAGGCTAAATATGGAGCGTTGATTACAAAGGCACAGTCTAGTAACCTTAAAGGCTGATTGTCCAAAGAGGAATACTATTGTCCCAGTCTAAAAACCTCTGCACTCCACCACACACATGGAACCCTTGCAAGCATTCCGGCCCATTCATTTCAGTGATGGGAATCAACTTTTGCAAGTAGACTAAACTTTCATTTAGTAGCAGGGTGCGGTGCTACCATTCACCTGACCTGCGGTCTGTTGTGTTACAGCTACTTACCGGGAGGTTAGAGGGTGTGTCAAGCAGCATGTATTGCAAACCATATTGCCAGGAATTCTGGGATACAAAGCTACTTTTTTTTTTAATTTAATACTATGCTGCTGACTGTTCATCCCCCCCCCCACCAACAGGGAAATGTAGACAATGGTGTTTTGCATGAAATATTTCCCCTTACTATATTGGCCTAGGATTTGTGTCTTTTAGTTTTAAGCTGTATCATGTTATTATTCTGAGCAACAGAAACTTTATTCAGTATTATTGCAACACCCTACTCTGCCCGCTCACCCCCTGCCAGCCCCCATTTCATTTTGTATTGTTGTGGTCCTTGGAAAAGTCATTTATGGAACTGATGCAATGTTTCCTGATTGAGTTGCTACTGTCCACAACTTGTAGGCTTCACCCTCAAACAAATTTTGCCAGTTTGGTTTTAAGCAGGACAAAATTTGGGACACTGGGATTATGAGCCTGCATGGTATAGTTGTTAGACTAGCTCCTAATTCAGATTGTGTTGAAAGCTATAACCATAGAATTGTAGAGTTGGGGCGGACCCTGAGGGTCATCCAGTCCAACCCCCTTCAATGTAGGAATCTTTTGCTGCCCACTGTGGGGCTTGAACCCATGACTCTGAGATTAAGAGTCTCGTGCTCTACCGATTGAGCTATCTTGGGATCCCAGAGTTTAAATTCCAGCCATGAAGCTCACTGGGTGACTTTGGGCCAATCACTGTCTCTCAGCCTTACCTACCCCAGAGGGTTTTTGTTGTCAGGATGAAATGGGGAGAGGGAGAACCATGTAAGCCACACATTGAGTTCTTGGAGGAAACATGGCTTGTATATGTAATAATGAATAGAACAAATGTACAAACGATTTAGCCGCTATATTCAGTCCTGCATTCTCCTCAGTGAGGAAAGGTTGCACCATCTGGGACCTTTTCATTTAGAGAAAATACAACTAAGAGGTGACATGACACAATATTATAGAATGGCATGGAGAAAAAACTTTTCTTTGTGAATTTTCTCCCTCTCGTGACAATACAGTCTGGATATCCAACAAAGCTGAAATTTGAAAGATTTGGGGCAAGTAAAGGAAAGTAAATCTTCACAGTACTGTACATAGTTAGACGTTGGAACTCACTCCCACTGGAGGCAGTGAAGGCCACAAGCCTAGATGGCTTGAAAAGAGGATTAGATGACTTCATGGAGGAGAGAGCTACTGTATTTAAGTCTACTAGCCACAGGGGCTTCCATAGTCAAGGCATTATTGCTTCTGAAATGCCAGCAGCTGGGAACACGGGAAGGGAGAGTCCTTTGTGCTCAGACCCTTCTTTCAGGTTTCCCAAAGGCATCTGATTGGACACTGTTGAGAACAGGATGCTGGACTTAGATGGGCCATTGGCCCGATCCAGCAGGCTCTTCTTTTGTTCTTTATGTTCTTACCCCACAGTTTCAAAAACCTTCTGTGTCAGATACGGAATTGTTTTTAAAGTTTCCTCTCTTCTGAGAGTATTCTCCTTGACTCATGTTGTCTGTCTGCAGAACCAAAATGTATGCACTAACAAGATCAGTTTGCATAGAATGGGCATTTCCTGTTACAATATTGCTCGGTACACAAGCAGGTCATATTTGGGGCTGCCTTTCCGCCTTCCTACGATAATGCTACAATTAGTCACTACTACATCTGCTGTATTTCAAATGCTAACAGTATTTATTCAAAGCTGCATTTCATACTAAATAACTTTAAAGGCATTTTCCCCCGGTTGGTAATGAAAGAGCCTTCTCAGAAGAGATTACCGGGTATGTAACTTTCCCTGACACCTCATACTTCAAACAGAAGAATGACTTCCACGCTGGAAGCCAGCCAGATTTGTAAATTGAAGTACTCTCTGTATAATAAATTTCACATAAGAGAATAACAGATAAGCACATGAATTTTCAATAAAAAAGACATTCGACATATTCTACTGGGCAAATAATAATAAAGAATTTCTTCTTGAAGGCAACTTCTTCTCTAATTTGAATTTTAAGCTAAATTGGCCAGAGACAGAGAGAGAGAGAGAGAGATTCCATAGGCAAGCTATCCAAATGAGCTTAGTAATCACAACACCATGAATAATAAATAGCATTAAGATTATGTGGATAGTTCATTTGAAATGAGATTTATTTACTTATTTTGTTAACAATGTATTTATACCACCCTTCATATAAATTCTAAGACTGTTTGCAGCAGTAGAATGTAACCCAAGGAAACAGTGCATTGAAGCAAGATCAATTAAAAGCACATCTAAATAAACAAATAAATGTAGTGTTCTACGCATAGCTGCCAAGTTATCCCTTTTTTAAAGGGATTTTCCCTTATGCTGAATAGGCTTCCTCGCGAGAAAAGGGAAAACTTGGCAGCTATGGTTCTACGACACTTTTGTCACATCAGCAGAAGTGGGCGCAAATTTGCATAAGACAATACATGGGCTATGCTAACTTCATTCAGAGGGGGGAGGGGAAATTTTGGAGAAGAATTAGTGGAACACCTCTGGGAACAAATTTGGGATAAACTACCATCTCAATTAGAACTCAAGAAAATGTTTTAAAGATAGCACATTGCTGTGCCCAGCCAGGTTACGTACAGTATATAGAATTAACACACCCAATCTTTGCTGGCAGTATTGCAGTTTACCTAGCTCTCTAGTACACATGTGGTGTGTTAAAGCACATTAATCTCACATCCTAGCAGTAGCCTATATGCTGCAGTACTTGACTGGTGTTTTGTGTCAGGCTGGGTTGGAGAACGTAGCATAGAATCTAAGCGGTAACTTGAGACTGCATGTCTTAATTACTGATTGCTAATTTGCGATCTGTCCTTTGCAATTCTGCACCAAAGCATCTTTGCTTACATAGACTAATATTCATTCCTGCTCATAGGCCTATGGTTTTCCTGTTTTCTTTTGACTACAGCAGGTTGCTTTTCTTTTGAATTTTTAATGTTGCTTCATTATTTGAGAAAAGGCCCTATCATAGCGGCCAAGTTTTCCCTTTTCTCGTGAGGAAGCCTATTCAGCATAAAGGAATTTCCCTTAAAAAAAGGGAGAACTTGGCAGCTATGGGCCCGATATGCTTGTATGTATCCATTCCGATTTCGGAAGTGCTGCTTTCAGCTGGGACCCACACACGTAAACAGCAAACTTTGTGTGTAGTTATAGCCAAGACATCTCTCTCACACACCTGCCTCAGCTGGAAATGTGTTTTCTTTCTTGCTTATATATATATATTTATTTAAAGTTTGCAGAGCCAAACCGAGGCAATGTTTTCCTGCAACCAAATCTACATGTGTGGATAGGGTGACTACTTCTTTAAAAGGCACAGGCATATAAATAGCATTGCATTGTGTTCTTTTTAATATGATGAGAGTAAGCACAATACAGTAGCTTTCCTGTGGAATTCTGTACAGTATATCACTTGCTTTATACCTCTCCCCCCTCATTCTGTTGCAAGCACTGAAGCCACAAAACCCTGTAATCTCTCAGTCTACTTAAGCATCCCATTTACTCCCAATGCTGGCCTTTTTAGAAAATGTTTTAAAAGCACTGATTTCCATGCATATGCGAAGAGCACAGCAGGGATTATTTTCTGGGGTGGGAAATGGCTGAAGACAGGGGTTGCAAAGCCTGATCATTTGTGATTAGATGTGAGAATGAGATCAATATGGATGTGCTGATTGAAAGAGATTGTACTGGAAAACGATAATAAAAAAAACAATGCAAGGCTCTATTCTGAGAGAATGGCACTTGTTTCCTAGTAATATAGTTTCCTAGTAATATACTGGTAGTAGGAAACTGAAATCACAGGCAGAGAAATGGATACGTTTCCCTTTCTTGCAGCAAACGCAAGCCAGTTTGCTTTTCAATCAAAAGCACAGCCACTATTCTACTTAAAGAGGCCCTTCCCTAGGCAAGATGAGGATGCAGGAATGCTTACACACTCATTGAAACTACAGCAGTCTTCCTTCAACCTGGTACCTTTCAGGTGTTTTGGACATAATAAAGCATCACAAATACAGCATAATTTTTTAAAAAATAATTAGCAAACCACCAATAAAACAGGTTACAGGTAGGTAGCCGTGTTGGTCTGGGTCGAAGTAAAATAAAAAAATTCCTTCAGTAGCACCTTAAAGACCAACTAAGTTTTTATTTTGGTATGAGCTTTCGTGTGCATGCACACTTCTTCAGATACAGTGAAATAGAAGTCCCCAGGCACTTATGTAGAGAAGGGGTGAGGAGGGGTGGGGATGGGGAGGGGAGATCACTCAGAAGGGTGGTGGAAGTGGGTGATTGACTGACTGATAGCTGTTGATGACCGAAAACGACTGCAATAAAACAATTGCAATCTATAAAACACTATTAACAAAGTAGCAACTAAAAAAAAGCTAAACATCTTAATTACAGCAAAAGTCATATTATGTGATTAAGAAATCAATAGGGCATGTATAATCTATAAAACAACATTAACAAAATAGCAACTAATAATAATAACAATAAGCTAAGTCCTGTCAAGTTCACACACTCTCTCTCCACACACCCCAGGTTTCATAATCTTTCACTCTGTTCAGTTAACTGAAAGACACATAAATACCTATAATGCCCATTGTTATGCCAACTCAGATGCTGTGCTGGCTGATGTCCTTGCAGGGCCAGCGCGTCCATTAAGGCGAACTAGGCAGCTGCCTAGGGCGCCAAAATGGAGGGGGTACTGGCCAGCCTGCCCGCCGCCCTGCCGTCCCCCAGTGCTGCCTGGGGCCGCCTCCACTGCGCCTGTCAGCTGTTGAGCGGCTTCCGGCCGCTATCCCGAGGTGCGCGTGCCTCCAGAGAGCGGCCTGAAGCCGCTTAACAGCTGACAGGCACAGTGGAGGCGGCCCCAGGCTTGCGCTCCCAGTGCAAAGCTCCGGAGGTGCGCAGGGAGAGCGAGCCTGGGGCTGCCTCCTCCGCGCCTCTCAGCTGTTGAGCAGCTTCAGGCCACTCTACAGAGGCACGCGGGGATCAGGGCCATCTCAAGCAGGTTTGGCGCCCAGGCGCCGTGGCGAGGAGATCACTCTGCCGCCCCCGCCCTTGTGGGAGGGCGCAGCACGCAGCATGGCTTCCGCACTGCTTCGCCGCGCAGTGCCCACCTGCCGGTGGGGCTGCCTCCTCCGCACCTCTCAGCTGTTGAGCGGTTTCAGGCCGCTCTACAGAGGCGTGCGGGGAGCGCGAGCCTGGGGCTTCCACGCCACACCTCTCAGTGGCCCCTGGCTAGTGCTCCCCACGCACCTCCGGAGAGCTGCCTGAAGCTGCTGAGTTCGGCGCCCCTTCCGCGCCCCTGATGGCCAGGTGCTCTATGTTAGTTCTCAGCAGACCAAGTAGAATAAAAATGAAGCCTTTAGTAAATAAGCCTTTTACCATTCCACTTCGTATATAGCTGCATACACAACATAACATACATTTGAAGTGCATTTGAAGCATGCACGCACCCCTCAGGAATCCTGGGAACTGTAGTTTGCACCTCACAGATCTATAATTCCCAGCACCCTTAAACTACACTCTCCAGGATTGTGTGTGTGTGCGTGTGCGCGTGTGCGCGCGCGTGTGTGCTTTAAATGTATGGTATGTATGTAGCCTTTCCGCTGAGTTGATTAAAAGCAATGCAGTACATCCACCCCAAAGCAAGTACAATTTAACTTCATAATTACCCAAGTATTTCGGAGCAGCAAACTTTTTAAAAATTTTGGTGAAGGATTGAAACTGCAAATACAGATCTAGCAATTTGCATCTTTTTTTTATGAAGTTCTAATTAGTGTGGCTTTGGCTTCCCGCAGGTTCAAACTTTGGAAATGAGGAGCAACCCATTCCTAAGGCAGCTGAGCCTTCTAAAGAAACACTCAAGGGGGCCAGTAGGACTCCACCACAGGCATCAAACAACGCAGCAGCTGCCCGGAGGAGTTTACTTCCAGCGCCGAAGACTGCCGCAACAACACCTGCTGGTGAGCTTTTCAAGCACTCATATCAGATTCCGTATAGTGTGCATACATGCATGTTCCTAAAATGTGTGTTATGGCTTAGTCCTCCTTTTCCGGCACTTAGATTCCTTCCACCTGCAGGACGCCAGGCTCTGCCCTGAGATATGGGTGGTGACCAACTCCATTCTCATTTTGTAAACAGCTGCTGCCGTTTAATGCACCCAGTCCTCCTGAATCCATGGTCCTTTTGGGATGTATTAATTTCCCTGAAAATTCCCTGTGAAGCATTTGCACTAGTCTACCTTCTGGCCATTTGGCATTTTGCTTTCCCTTTAGGTTATTATTATTGGTTTAATACATTTATATCCCACTTTTCCTCCCAGGAGCTCAAGGTGACGTACATAGTTCTCTTCCTCCTCGTTTTATATTCACAACGACCCTGTGAGGTTGGTTAGGCTCAGAATGAGTGACTGGCCTAAGGTGAACTTCACGGCTGAGTAGGGATTTGAACCCTGGTCTCCCAGGTCCTAGTCCAACACTCTAACCCCACTAGCTCAGATATAAGTAGGGCTAATATATGGCTTGCATCTACCATTCCTTTTAATAATGCACACCAGCGATTTATCTTTATGTTCCCCTAATTTACTGGTATTTAAAGGTTAAGGGACCCCTGACCATTAGGTCCAGTCGTGACCGACTCTGGGGTTGCAGTGCTTATTTCGCATTATTGGCTGAGGGAGCCGGCGTACAGCTTCCAGGTCATGTGGCCAGCATGACAAAGCCATTTCTGGCGAACCAGAGCAGCACATGGAAACGCTGTTTACCTTCCCGCTGTAGCAGTACCTATTTATCTACTTGCACTTTGACGTGCTTTCGAACTGCTAGGTTGGCAGAAGCTGGGACCGAGCATTTAACAGTGTAATTAGCATTGTGAGGAATGCCCATAGCTCAGTGGTAGAGCACCTGCTTTGTGTGCCGATGGTCCCAGGTTCAATCCCCATCATCTCCTGGTAGACCTGGGAATGGTCCTGTTGTTGGATCAGGCCAGTGGCCCAACTAGTCCAGCATCTTGTTCTCACAGTGGCCAACCAGATGCCTGTGGGAAACCCTCGAGCAGGATCTGTGCATAAGAGCGCGCTCTCCTCCTGCAGCTTCCAGCAACTCGCATTCAGAAGCGTTGCTGCTTCTGACCAAGGAGGCAGAGCTTAGCCATGACAGCAAGCCGTGGATAGCTCTCTCCTCCATGACGTTGCCCAAGCCTCTTTTAAAGCCATCCAGGTTGGTGGCCATCACTGCCTCCTGTGGGAGCAAGTTCCATAGTTTCACTAAGTGCTGCGTGAAGAAGTTATTTCCTTTATCTGTCTTGAATCTTCCAGCATTCCTCACTGTTGTGGTGCTTTGAGGGAGGGAGAAAGGGTTACTTGTCTTCTTCTAAACTAAGAAGTCCCAAACACTGCGACCTCTTGATCATTTGGGTTGCCCTTTTCTGAACCTTTCTCAACTCTCTAATATAACTTTTGAGGCAAGGCGACCAGAACTACCGTGTTTCCCCCTTTTTAATACGTAGTCATAAAGTAATACATGGCAGGGTTTTTAAGCATTTGAGAACTATAAGACATACCCCGAAAATAAGCCATACTTCCGCGCCGCACGGAGCAAGACCACCGAGCGCCCCAGCCAGCTAGCGGGACCCAGCACACCGGCCGCGACAGGAGGAAGCCTGCTGGGTCGGGTCGGTGCCCGGAAGCGGCGGCGGCCGCTGCAGCACTGATAAAGCGTGCAGCAGTGCCGCACAGAGCACCAAGGGCACAAGCAGCAGGAGGAAAGAGAGAGAAGCTCGTTGCTTGCGGCCGGAATGGGGGAGCAGCCCGTTAATGGGAACAGCTGCTGCTGCTCCGGCAGTTCACTGGGCGAAGACAGGGCAATTCCAGCGCCGAGGCTGAGACCGGGAAAACGTGCGGAGGGATGGTAGCATGCACGCGTGCGTGCGTGGCTGCTGGCGAGGCCAGTGCGCGCCAAGGTGGGAAGCCGCGGCGAGGGCTGCCGAAGTGGGAGGAGGAGGAGACGGCGACCACAGCAGCAGCAGCAGTGCAGAGAAACAGGGAAGCTCCGTTTCCCTCTGGTGTTTGCGTCTGGGAAGGCTCCTCGCTGCCAGTTCCCCACTCCCTGGTGAAGTTTTCCGAGACGGAAAGCCAAGCCGAAAGCTCCTCGTTCTCCATCTGAGACAAGGATCACTGACTGTTCTACTTTTGATGATTTAAAACCAACTCCCCTGTGTGCGCGTCTGGGCCCCTATGCGTGGAGCATGCCGAGCGCTCCGCAGCGCCGGTCGGGCCAGGTGGAGTGCCTGAGCCAGCAGCCTCCGCCTGGCCCGGCCAAGGAGGCCTGCCTCCCCGCCGCCTGGAACTGGCGGCTGCAGCGCCGGGTGCACCAAGCGCTCCGCAGCGCCGAGTGCACCAAGCGCTCCGCAGCGCCGAGCGCTTGGAGCGCCCTGTCGGGCCGGGCGGAACGCCTGAGCCAGCGGCCTCCACCTGGCCCGGCCAAGGAGGTCTGCCTCCCCGCCGCCCGGAACTGGCGGCTGCAGTGCCGAGCGCTTGGAGCGCCCTGTCGGGCTGGGCGGAGCGCCTGAGCCAGCGGCCTCCGCCTGGCCCGGCCGAGGAGGCCTGCCTCCCCGCCGCCCGGAACTGGCGGCTGCAGCGCCAAGCGCACCAAGCGCTCCGCAGCGCCGAGCGCTTGGAGCGCCCTGTCGGGCCGGGCGAAACGCCTGAGCCAGCGGCCTCCGCCTGGCCCGGCCAAGGAGGTCTGCCTCCCCGCCGCCCGGAACTGGCGGCTGCAGTGCCGAGCGCTTGGAGCGCCCTGTCGGGCTGGGCGGAGCGCCTGAGCCAGCGGCCTCCGCCTGGCCCGGCCAAGGAGGCCTGCCTCCCCGCCGCCCGGAACTTGCGGCTGCAATGCCGAGCGCTTGAGTTATTTCAATAACTCATTAAGGAATAATCTGCCCCTTCTTCCTTTCGGCCCCTGCTGGCTGCCCTTGCAGCTGTCAGCCACTGACAACGGTCCTGTCAAGAAAAAAATGATAAATACCAGTTCTGGGGGAGGTGTTAAGCCATTAATGGTAATAAGAAACTTGCCAACATTCTTCTGATGGAAATCACAAATCAATCAGCCCCCCAGTAAGAAGCAGGTGAAGCCTAGAAATAAGGAGCTGGAATCACCTCCACTCTCTTGGTACCTAAAAAATACATAGCTTTAGAAAAATTTGAAACTATAAACTGGGGATAGGGGATAAATTTGATTCAGTTGACATTAAAAGGGGAACCTACCTCATTCACAGTTTCCAAAACAACTGAACCAAAATACACCAACCCTTAATTCTCACTGCTCTGAATTTTGCAATGCAATTGCAAAAGGCCCCATAATCTGCTAGGATAAAGTGTGCATACAAAATCACGTATTAGGAAAAATAACATACCTAATGCGTTATATTAGGGAAGATTTTAATTTGTAAAAATGTGTATATTGGGACTAATTTGTACTAATATGTTGAATTTTTATGAAGACTTTTTTATATAAAAATAATAATAACACCTCAAACTGATGTGGGAATGTGGGGAACTTCAGACTGGCATAATGAGAAACTAAGAGAAACTGAAAATGACATCCCTACCATAGACCTGCATTAATTTGTTTTATAATGTAATGCAGGAATATCCTTCATGTTGCAAAAGGAGGTTCAGATACCCGCCATGTGTTTTAAAAAAGACATGAGGAGGGCACATGGACTAGCCTCACCTCTCTCTGAGGCGTGCAAAGCCAGCTTCCATGCAGTCAGCTGGCATGTGCTTCTGTGTGCACCGAGAGATCTTCCACATGAGCGGGGACCCTGGCCCAACCAGTCCTGCCTCATATGGAGGAGCATACGTCAGCAGATTTACAGAGCCCTTCACACCCTGGCCAACCATAACAGATGGAGAAGAGGAATGGTTGCTGCAGATGTCAGTGGTGAGGTTGGGGCTGGTCTAAAGCAACTCTAAAACCCTTTTCATGCATTCTTTCAATGCATGGGGAGAGTCATCAGAACACCACCACCATCCTAGAATGTACGTAGCTCAGGCTCAGCCAATTAGCACGGCTCTGTACAGTTGTTTTGGATTATCTGGCCTGATCAGTGATGATGGGGAGTTGGCTGAGTTGAATGTGTTCAGCTGCCTCCATCTAGCCTACTCTGACTGGCAGGGATTTTTGCCAACCAGATGCTAACTTGAGATTATGCAAACAGTTTAACCTGAGACTTCCTGCCTATGGGCTATGATCCATCAGCTTCATGGGAGAGCATATGTGCTGTGAAAAGCACTGAGGTCAGGTTCTTTCTCCTCCCATTTCCTAGAGAAGAAGATTGATCAAATCAGTCTAAAGATGAGGTAGAAAACCTTCTTCTAATTACTATTTTTAAAGTGTTTTCTGATGAAAAAATTAATAGGGAGAACAAAGGAAGCTGATTCATGCTGGGTCAGTTTAATTGCACATCTTGGCCAGTATTGTCTACTCTGACTGGCAGCAGCTCTCCAGGATCTCAGGCAGAGATATTTCCCTTGCTACCTGACCCTTTTTAAGCTGGAGATTCCAGGGACTGAATCCTTGTCACTGAGCCTACAACACCTGCGGGCATATTGAGATGAATGAATCCTACTTTTTATTGATTTAAGCAGCCAGTGCTAAAGTAGAGAAAAATGGATGCATTTATGTTGTCATATCACTAGCCTCAGCCCATTACGTATGTGTATACACCATGACCATCCTCATATTGTGAAGGGGGTGTTTATCATTTATTGTATTTATTTATACAATTTAAAGACTACCCTATAACTGGATATATCTGGATGACACGCAAGGATTAAAAGAATATTACAATGAAACGGAATCAATACCGTACCATTATAAAATCACAAATCATGTTAAAGCAGAAGACAGGAAAAGAAGCTTTGCAGCAACTAATTGATTTGAAATGGAGGGCCAAGGAGTAAAACCCACAGATTTAAAACTTGGGGTGTATTGAGTCCCAAGCTAACAGGACTAAAGCCCAGGACTGTTTTGCACCCAGCCTCTAATGTCTCAATTAGGTGTTTCATGATATATGACATACCACCAGTCAGCTGTTGGGTTGGACAGAACCTACAGAGGGCTAGGGAGAGGCAGCAGAGGCAAGCACTGTGGAGGCACCTCTGTCTATCAGCTGTGAAACAACTGTGGGGAAGGGAGATGAGAGACAGCCAATGAGAGTGCTGCGGGTCACCTCTGCTAGCCAATCAGCTCTGTGGGAAGAAGCCAAGCCAATTTCAGCTCAGCTCCAGCCACTGTGGCATAGCTGCCAAGTTTTCCCTTTTCTCGCGAGGAAGCCTATTCAGCATAATGGAATTTCCCTTAAAAAAAGGGAGGACTTGGCAGCTATGCACTGTGGGCAGCTTCCAACAGATATAAAAATGTAATCAAACATCAAACATTAAAAACATACCTGTACAGGGCTCCTTCAGATGTCTTCTAAAGTTGTATAGTGCTTTATCTCCTTGACATCTGATGGGAGGGCGTTCCACAGGGCAGACATCGCTACCGAGAAAGGTCCTCTGCCTGGCTCCCTGTAACGTCACTTCTCACAGTAAGGGAACTGCCAGAAGGCCCTCAGAGCTGGATTTCAGTGTCTGGGCTGAAAGATGGGGGTCTCCTGAAGTACAAGAAAACTTGAGGCTAAAGCATTAAGGGAAGAAAGGGAGCCCCCATAACAGCTCAGTGAAGACTGAACGTCCTCAGAGGTCATGGAATGCTGACTGCTGAGGGGAAAACAGGATGGAATGGAGTATTCTTGAATAGGGCATAGCCATTGGGAACACTGAATAGGAAACACACCACACTGCAATATTTTTTTGCAAGTCCCAGTCGTTATAGATAATAATAAAGAAATATTAAAAGTGCAGAATTGTGGTGACTACGACCAATGCCTGCCACAAATAAACAGAAATGGCTTTTGAGAGATTGACTCCAGAAAGGAAAAAGTATGGGCCAATGCTCTAAAATACCGTATTACATCTCTCTTCCCTCATTATTCCCCATGGTGTATGGAATGAATAGCAGTGGGTGAACTGCCTTGCATGCCATTTAGCTTCAAATAGGAAACATCTGAAAGGAAGGGTTTCACCATAGCGCTTGAAATGCATGCATATCGGAGAAAGTGCATCATTGTAACAAGGTGATAAGTAGGAAATTCATTTGCAAAGGAAACAGCTTCAAGCATCCTAATGAGAGGAATGCAACTCTGCAAAGTTCCATTTGAAATTTGTCATGTGCTGGGTTTTCCTAGAAGAGGACTGTTCCTCCCATACAATCTCATTTAAAAGGGAAATATAAATCCTGGGTAGATAGCAGATCTGGTATTTTCATGAGATCTGCTTGTCATCTAAATTAGGCAACGGGGTACCGATAATCTTTAATTAACACAACTAGTATCTCACCATTTTGCTGCACCGCAGCAATTCAGACCGTCAGAAACACAACAAAAGGGAGAGGGAGAAGACAAGCGCCTAGCATGGGACAACAACATTAGAAAATAATTGCCATGCAAATTGCGTTGATGACAGGAGTTGATTGCTTTTCTTCCACTCTATGAAATGAGTAAATTTAATTAGATTTCACTGTATTACACCATCCACTTATGCATATTTGGAACTTTCTCAATTTTGCATACTTTGCTGGCATGTCAAAGATTAAACAGAAACAGATTGGAGAGGAAGAGGAGGGAGGGAAGATAAGAGATTGGGGGGGCAGGGATGAGAAAGCATGGGACTTGTCCTTTCATACTCTAGTGGAATAATTGTGCTGCATGAAGAAATGTTGTGAGAGATGTTTTATTTATAGAAAGTTGGTAGTTTTCAAGAGAGAAGGCAAATATTGGTCAAGAGCTTTGGAAACTAAGGTACTCTTGCTTATTTAAAATATGCTATCTCATAAAATGATCCAGATGTGGGAACTAGTCTAGTCACTGGTGCAAAGGTAATGGTCACAAATAACTGGAAGAAGAACATACTTCCTATTGAGTCTGAATGGATCAAAATGGTTTGTTCCATTGTGCCATGATCAAATCAATTTAGACTATGTCTAAATCCTCCCAATACGCTTATGGAGAGAGAGGGTTGTTTTTTTTAAAAAAAAATAAAGCTCAGGAATAATGTTTATTGACAATTATCTGCATTGCCAAATCATGCCCTGAATTGGATCAGAGGGGAGGTTTGCACCACATTACTGTAGAATCTTTTAAAGAAGAAAATCGTTTTCAATCCTAACCCTATCTACTCGGAGGTAAATCCAAAGGGGAAGTAAATCCTAGGTAATTGGGGCTAGGATTGCAGCCTTAGCAAGGGGAGCAAAAGCTGGGGCAATGATCCACTGCCTCCTCCCAATCTTCCAATGGCTCTCTTGGGCAAAAGAAGAGTAAATCAGCTGCCCATAATCACCATTTGCCAACCCCCACAGAGAGACATAGCCTTTTTGCAAGCATGCATACCGGCCAAGTTGCTGTCGGAGAAATAAGGGACCGGGCCGGAAGTAGCAGACCGGAAGTAGCGCTGCCGCCATTTTGGAACTGGGCGGAGCATGCTCAGAAGTGACTTTTGATGCTGCTTTGTCCAGTTCCAAAATGGCCGCCACGCCAGAAGTCGCACTGCAGCCATTTTGGAACTGGGCAGAGCAGCATCAAAAGTCACTTCTGAGCATGCTCCGCCCAGTTCCAAAATGGCCATCGCGCCAGAATAAACCGGGGGAAAACAAAAAAATCCATTTTTTCAGCTAGGAACAGCTGGAAAAACAGGGATTTCTCGGGGAATATGGGAGAGTTGGCAGCTATGAGCATGTGATCTAAAACTTAAAATCAGGTCTAGTTTGACTCTTACGTACATATATAGCCTTCTTTTTTTAAAAAAAAGACAAAGAAAAGTACAGGAAAGTAAGTCACTTTTGGTTGGTAAAGGACAAAAATAATTACTAGCAAAAAAAAGTCAAAGTCAAAGTCAAGAAATAGAAAAGAACAAAAAATGAATGTTCCTAGACTAACAAATATACATTTCGGTCCTTGTTTGCTTACTTATTCATGTTATTTCCATCTTGCCGAGTAATTCTCTGGTGAGAACTGGATTGTTCTTTTCTCATAACCTTTTCATATTTCTAGCTTATCTCATCTTGTCTCAAATAGTGTGCGCAGCAATGGCTCATTACTTAGGAAGGGCATGACTGCTCGTGAGCATTGCAATGATGGTAGGAAGGCAAAAAAGTTAAAATTATTTATTTTTCTCTGCAGAAGGCAAAACAAGCCCCCCCCCAATTAGTAGGTAGCTTGGAAACTCCATAATGTTTCTGAGGATGATTTCATTCAAACTTATATCAAGTAGCCGCAGTGGCCCTTTTTTGACGTATCGGCTTACTATACCAATATGCATAAACTCCCATAAAAACAAACAAAGAAGAGGCCTCTGCCGGATCAGGTCAAAGGTCTATCTAGTCCAGCCTCCTGCTCTCACTATTAACCTTCAGACATCTTTCGAATACCCTTCTGGTGGCAACACGCCCATTCAGCTGTTTGTTTCCCTTTTCTAGATGAGCCAATCGTTACTGTGATTGATTTGTGGTCTTTGACCCAGCTTTGACAATTTATGTGATTGGGTGGTATTTAGAAACTTTTGTAAATTTGTTGTTTAGTCGTTTAGTCGTGTCCGACTCTTCGTGACCCCATGGACCATAGCACGCCAGGCACTCCTGTCTTCCACTGCCTCCCGCAGCTTGGTCAGACGCATGTTGGTAACTTCAAGAACACTGTCCAACCATCTCGTCCTCTGTCGCCCCCTTCTCCTAGTGCCCTCAATCTTTCCCAGTATCAGGGTCTTTTCCAGGGAGTCTTCTTTTCTCATGAGGTGGCCAAAGTATTGGAGCCTCAGCTTCAGGATCTGTCCTTCCAGTGAGCACTCGGGGCTGATTTCCTTCAGAATGGATAGGTTTGATCTTCTTGCAGTCCATGGGACTCTCAAGAGTCTCCTCCAGCACCATAATTCAAAAGCATCAATTCTTCGGCGATCAGCCTTCTTTTATAAATTAAATAATTAAATAAAATGTTATAAACTCCTTAGCAACAACCTTGCAGACAGTTTGGCTGCTGAAATTCCACCATATCCGACCTCTAACTGTCCTCAGGAAGGCAGCTTGGACTTAACCAGAACTCACATTTTGACATGCAGAGTAGTGGGTTATACTGCCCCATGTGCTCTTTCAGACATGAAAGTTTTGGGAAGCCAGCAGCAGTTATTGTATTATTATTATTATTATTATTATTATTATTATTATTATTATTATTATACCACCCTATACCTGGAAGTCTCAGAGCGGTTCACAGAATAAAATATTTAATGAAATAAGTTAATTATCCAAATGCAGAATTGCAAAAAATAAAATAAAATGCTTGTTTCTCTCCTACTGCTTCCAACTACAAAGCACTAGAGCCACAGATTTCATTATTAGCATTCTCTTTCTTTGAAGTCACTGAAGATACATATCACATAGATGGCGAGTTTTTAACGTATTGTGACAGCAGCTTAGTTTTCCAGGTTCATATACCCTGCAGTAAAATACAACTGATCTATTTGTCATTTTCCCCTGTACATGCACAAGAAGGATGTAAAAATGTATTATTTGAGCATCATTTATCTTTCATCTGAAATGATTGCCCAATTTGACCTTGGTCCCCCCCCCCATTACTGCCCATTGTTATGTAGCCTGAAAGAAAATAGGTTTTAAATGCCAAAGGTAAGCAACAGAAAATGTGTCCTTAAAAATGCTCAATGACTTGTCAACCTGTTTCTACCTAGAAGCAATGTGGAATCTATTCCACAGATTCCACATTTGCTAAAGCCTTTTTCATGCATCATACCTGTGTTTATGAGTGTGCACATGGGAACGCAAGTGTTGGCGCAATCATATCTAATGGTCCTGCTGCAACCTCCACATGACCTGCTGCATTTCCCTTCCCTGCCACATGTACAATTGAACATGCATATGGCACATGAAAAGTGTTAATGTAATCGCAGTCAGGCAGAAAATGAAGGCCCTTTCACACAGCTATGCTTCCATTCAGTCACACGCAAAACAAACATCAGTTGTCTTAACCTTTTTCAACAGGCTCAAAGAAAGAAGCACAGAAAGATCAAGAGGCCAACAGACCCACAGTTTCATCCCCTAAGAGACTGGTTGTATCATCCACCAAGCTCCACTCACCAGGTATGTATAAACCAAACACACTTGTTTTTAAGGACTGCTTGAACTTTGCCAATATTTAACGTGCATAAATATTGTGTGTCGGCAAAAACTTGTGCCATTGAAAGGAAGCATGCACCAAAAGCTGTTCTATTCGAAACGAGTCAATGCTATTTTTCAAACCAAAGTTCAGCAGGCACATAGACATCCGCTGGTACCGCACTGATGACCCATGAGTTTGGTAGTCCTGGTCAGGTAAGTGAGTCCCTCCCAAATCAACTTGTGAAACCCAGAGAATCCAGTTCCGACATCTCATTAGTAAAAGGAATGGGAAGCAAATTATCAAGAGGTGAACTTGCTTGGCTACCCCTCTGACTATTCTGCTGGTGGTGTGAGGAGGAGGAGGTTGTTGTTGTTGTGCTGGTTCACTTCTGGTTTTGACTCTCAGGTCAGTAAGGAAACTTAAAATGGCTGTGCTTTCACTCTGAATTTCCATGGAGTTGGTATCTCAACATGAAATATTACTGTTGATTTGGTTCTCTGATGGAATGGGTGAGAGGAAGAGGGTTCTGTACACTGATTTGTACATGAACAGAAAATCTATAGCCCTCCCATCAGATGTCAAAGAGAAAAACAACTACCAGACTTTTAGAAGACATCTGAAGGCAGCCCTGTTTAGGGAGGCTTTTAATGTTTAATAGATCACTGTGTTTTATTTTTCTGTTGGAAGCCGCCCAGAGTGGCTGGGGAAACCCAGCCAGATGGGTGGGGTATAAACAATAAATTATTATTATTATTATTATTATTATTATTATTATTATTATTATTATTATTATTATAAATGGCCATCTGTCAGGGGTTCATTAGCTGTGATTCCTGCATTGCAGAGGGTTGGGCTAGACAGGGGTGCCAACCTGAATAAAATATTGGGGGAGGCAGGTAAGTCCCTCCCCACATAATAAATAATAGATCACAAGACCATTTGAATGGCAATGCCCGTCAAATCTAGGGGGACCTCGGCCCCTAGGAGTTGGCTCCTATGGGACTAGATGACCCTTGGGGTCCCTTCCAACTCTAGAATTCTATGATTCTCTGAAATAATATACTTCAAACTTGCAGCTTGTTCAGCAGGCAAACTCCGTTATGCCACTTGGCAAAGCAAATTATGTCCGTTTAAGTCTTTGAATGGAATAAGCCATTGTTGTTAACTGTTTAAAATAAGGCAAACTATTTGAAACACATGATTAGACATAAGCAATCAACAACTCTTAACAGTGGTGGCGGCGACAGCAACAAACCCCTCATAGCAGTAATGGGTCATTACATTCCTACAAAATTTCAGTTATTTCTACAGATACCTTCAGAGGACAAATATAATCCTGATATATTGGCACCTGTGCATCAGATACATGACTGCACCTAGCATTCTTCCTTCCGCTCAGTGTCAACAGACCCACCGCTGAATTGCGGAAATTGTATTCTAAATCGCTCCATAATTGGAAAGCCAATAGGTGGGGAGGGGAGGGCCAGAGGAGCTGTCTCCACGGGAAGACGAGAGGCAGAGGCACCAAGTTTTGTGCATACATACATGATTCTGTCGGGCTGCAAGGTTTAGCTACTAATCAGTTAGATTAATTGAGTGGAACATTTCTGATAGGTTATAAATAATGACCCCAATAAATCAAATTTAAATTACATTTTTATATAGGAGCTTACAAAAGCCATCAGGAGTGTGTGTGTGTGGGGGGGTTGTGTAGACACTATCAAAGAAAAGCTATACCTCTTTCTTACTCGCACTGGAGGAAGTGCTCTTCTAAGGACTAGATGAGGTGTAACACTGATTGCATGTAGGCAATTAATGTGCATAATTATTTTTTTTAAAAAATGTACATTGCTACTGTATGGATCAGGACCATGATATGTGGGTGGGGGTTGTGTTTTCCCGACAAATCTCTCTCTCTCTCTCTCTCTCTCTCTCTCTCTCTCTCTCTCTCTCTCTCTCTCACACACACACACACACACACAAATGTAAACACCCCTAATATTAGTTCTGCAAGGGAAGATTCCATTAAGTTGATTATTATTGATTTTATTGGAATTTGTAGTGATTTTATTGTGTTTTTAATTATTTCTATTGGGCCATGCAGCAGGTTTTAAAGAAACCTCTCCATTTGCTATGGGCCTGATAGCTGTGTGTGTACAACCACAACCACACACACGCATACAAATCCTGTAGCGGCTATTTATTTTTTATTTATTTTTAAAAGAAACATGCAAGTTGATTGCTTATTTGTAAACTGCTTTGAGGTCTTTTATTCAATTATGTGGTGCATACATTTTTAAATAGTTTTTTTTTAATGTAGTTTGATCCTGTGATAATCCATAATGCAGAAAATATGTGCATAATCTAAAACAACAACAATCCGGAAAGTATATCCTTTTATTCAGAGCTATTTTTATTCAAATGCAAAACCTAAACTGACTTTTATCAGTTAAAATTTAGACAATTAACAAATAAAAAGTTTATTTTGACAGCCCTTTGGGGGTTGCAAAATTTGACATGGAGTACCAGAAGATGTTTAATACTGTACTGCAAATATTTTTATTAGCCTTTTCAATAGCACTTAGCGGCCATAAGCCATTTTCAAATTTCACATGCTTCAGTGCCATTTATCTCAGCAGGACTCGGGCATCCATAACCTTGCCCTAGATTTTGACTTATTACTTAAAATTAATAGGATTTTTTTGAACCCAGAGTCTCACCTGACCCCAAAAGACACTTTTTGAAATAGAATTGCATCCTTTCGTAGGCTTGAACCCTTTGTATAGCATTTCCCCCCATCTTTCAAAAAAGTGAAAACAAATTATCCTCAATTTAGTGGGAGTTAAAAGGATTTCAAGGAGACATCCATTCAGTCTTTTAAAAAATGGTACTTGGATGTTCATAATAACCTTCAGGCATTGTGTTTCTTCTTATGTGTTCATGTAGTAAACTGAAGGTTATATGGGTTTACATATGTATGGGTTTACATATTTGCTGCATTGTGCTGGATTGAGACTCTTTCAGGGTTAGGGTAGACTAGCCTTTCCCAACCTGGTGCCCTCCAGACATTTTGCATTATACCTCCTATCTTCATAAGCACACAAGAAGAGCGTGCCGAATCTAGTCCTGCATCCCCTTCGCACAGTAGCCAGATGAATGCCTATGAGAAGCCCAAAAGCAGGACCGGAACACAATATCTCACTCTCCCCACCTGTGACTCCCAGCACCTAGTATTCAGAGACTTACTGCCCCAAACAGTGGAGGAAGAATATAGCAATCATGACTAGTGTCCACTTATCCTCCATGAATTTGTCTAATCCTCTTTTAAAGCAATCCAGATTGGTGGCCATCACTACCTCTTGTGGGAGTGAGTTCCATGGTTTAACTGTGTGATGAGTGAAGAAGCACTTTCTTTTGTCTGGGATAGAATTGAAGAGTTTGAAGGGACCCAAGAGTCGTCTTGTCCAACCCCCTGCAATGCAGGAATATCAGCTACAGTATCCAGGACAGATGGCCATCCAACCTCTGCTTAAAAACCTCCACAACCTAAGAGAGTCCACAACCTCCCAAGGGAGACTGTTCCACTATTGAGCAGCTCTTACTGTCAGAAAGATTTTTTTTCTGTATGTTTAGTCAGAATCTCATTTGGATGAGTCTTGACACTCATTTAGCTGGCCAGATACCACTATCTTGATCACCTTGTCCAAGAATGAGATATTTGTTACCAGGCAGTAGCTATTTAAAACCTTGGGGTATTAGGAGGGCCTTTCAGAAAGTGTCCCAGCACCACTTTAACTTTATTAAAGTCCCATTGTGTTTGAATAAATAATGTGTCTATTCAAAGCATGACAAAGCCTGGAACCGACCATCGAAAAGGCTTTTCAGTGTTTCCTTTAATGTGCAGTAATCCTCTCCGGTAGACTTACCACTTGTATTATTTTATCCTCAAAATCCAAACCTTGCTGTTCAAGTGACTGAAAATATTTTAAAGCAGTCATGTCTGTACCCATTAATATGTCTCATTCTGCTTCTCCGTAACACCCCAGAATTTCACAGCTGTTAAAGGAGCGTGGCAGAAAGGAATTTTGAATTAGTCCCGGCACCAGGAGTGCATTTTCTGTCCTCTATGTGAAAACAGCAGAATGGGGACAGAATATGCATACTGAGTTGTTCTTTTAGCCCCAGGTGAATAGAGGAGTTCAGGTTTATCCCTAAGGACAAAAACCACTGTTTAAATTACAAGGACATTTCAGAGTATTTGGAAGGACAACTTAAAGGCTCGCACTTCAAATACTGTAAGGCTGTGGGGAATTGGCGAAGACGGTGGACAAAATTTCAGGGAATTTTCCTTAATTAAATCCCAGCCAATTTAGCTGCGGAGTCCTCAAGGAAGTCACTGCGAAGCAGCCTCACTGACCTTGCTATTGTACAACTTTTGTTGTCAAGTGAATTCTAAGCATTTCAGAGACTAAACATGCGTCTCTCCAAGCCCTGCTGTGGTTTCTTTTATCCATAATCATAGAGAAGATGCGCAGCTTGATCCTAGAGGGATTCAACAGCAGGTACAGCAGAGGTTCGGAGCAACTATAAGTAATATCCAAAGTATGGCAAAGGCAGCATAGAAATAATTGGCCCGTATAGCGCTGTGGTCTAAACCACTGAGCCTAGGGCTTGCTGATCGGAAGGTCAGTGGTTTGAATCCCTGTGATGGGGTGTGCTCCTGTTGATTAGTCCCAGCTCCTGCCCACCTAGCAGTTTGAAAGCATGTCAAAGTGCAAGTAGTTAAATAGGTACCTCTGGCAGGAAAGTAAATGGCGGTTCCGTGCGGTTCACTTAATCATGCTGGCCACATGACCTGGAAAAACTGTCTGCGGACAAACACCAGCTCCCTCGGACAGTAAAGTGAGATGAGCGCCACACAACCCCAGAGTCATTCACGACTGGACTTAACTGTCAGGGGTCCTTTACCTTTTACCTTATGCTAACGCAAGCCACCCTGACCTCCCACTTAACTCTCTGAACAGAAAACAATTTCTTAAATGCCAAAAATCCACAACGGCAGCTTTGAACTGGCAATACAAATCTACCGCGCCCTCGGCTTAAGTCCTTTACAAAAATACGCCAATTACTCTGGTCACTTTCACATGTAGAGGCAAGCCAAGCAACTCACCTTAATAAACCATACCGTGCAGGAAACCCAGTCATTGCCACACACTGTCCTTTTCCAGACATTATTATTATTATTTATTAAATTTGTATACCACCCTTCATCCATAGATCTCAAGGCAGTTCACAGCATAAAAATACAAAAACAACAACAACAAATGTAGTAGACATGAGTAGATAAAACAAAGCACCGTAGCATGATGACCAAACTCAGGACTGTGGTTTGTTTAACCTTAACAAGCCAGGATCGCTAGCTAGCCCTAAGCCATATAGCTGCTTGTGGGCTTGCAAATCCTGGCTTCTTAGGGTGAAACAAACCACAGTTGGATAACAAATCCATCTGAGATATGAAGCAAGAGCAATCTGGCTATGTGCATGAGTACACAGTTCATGTGCAGTATGTTTTATTAAGCCACACCTCTTGGCTTAGTGCTATGTGCAAATGCAGCCACTGCCTCCCCATTTTGCCCCATTTGTCAATCAATCAATCAATCAGTAAGCTTTATTTGCATAGCTGACAGCCATAGCAACAGAATACACGCAATATACAATTTAAAACAACATGGATAAAAGGATCAGTCATATGATTCTCGTTTAAGCCCTTAGTGTCATTGCACCCTCGATGAATCTGGCAACTTGTGTTGTTCTCAGGTCATTTTGATCTGATAGAAGAAAGAACAATGTGGCCTCAATTGAGTGGCCTGGGATAGTTATGAGTAGTGGTGTAATTAGATCGAGCCGCAAGTCTTTATAGAGGGGGCATGACAGAAGGATGTGAGCCACTGTTTCCGTGTTGCCGATTCCACAGGGGCAGAGAGTCGTTTTTCCGCTGGAATCTTTTGAAATCTGCCCTCGAGTACGGCAGAGGGCAGCACACCCAATCTGGCTAAAGTAAAAGCACGTCTGAATTTAGAGATGGTTAATTTATACAGATACATTTATCCTTTCTGTCTGGAACTCTTGCTTGGCACATCTGTGCTGCACAAAGGCAATACAATGGCATTGTAGGTAGCAGCTGCAACACAGGCAGTAGTATCCTCATCTAACAAACATACTGGGATGCTGGCACCTGGTTGTGTCATCTGCTTCCTCCATGCAGCAGTTCATTGGATGAGACTTTAGCAAATGCACATAATTTTACGCGCAAGATAAACATACCCCGGTTGTTTTGATTATTTACATCAGGTTCAAGCACCAATTCACATTACAACAGGAAATACAAATTCACTGAGAACCAGCATCTGATCAGGCACACATATGTGTCAAAGTGCATAGTAGCCCAAGCTAGCTAAGTTTTTTTTAGCACTTGAGGTAGAAAATCCCACAAGTGGCTCTCCCTGGGACTGAAAATACAATTTGCTTCCCTCTCAATAAGCTCTGCAGAGTTTATGGTTGATAAAGAGGATGGGAAAGAAAATGTGAAATTACCGGTAAGCACAGAGATTTGCAAAAACTGCACTGAAAAAATGTCTGTATGGAGCATCTTCAGCTGAATATTATTTAAAAGGTTGCATTCATTGTAGAAGGCTGTAATGTTTAGAGCAACCCCGAAGGAATGGTATGATGCCTTGCAATGTTGCAAAAATCTTCAACCATTGATCTCTCTGAAGATCTGCTGTGTAATCCATAGCTGTTTATAGCCTTAATTCTAGAGATGTCAGAGACTGTGACAACAGAAATGGGAGTGGAAATTGCCTATGTTCACTTATTTGTCCCATATCCGGAATTGAAACCATTCCACCAAATGCATTTGGAATTTGCTGTTGTTGATCAGTCCGCAAATGATATATACAAATGTGTAATTGATCACTACCCCCGCCCCATTTGCAGTTTGTTTCCTCTGCATTGAGATGAATGGTGTGGAATTACATAAGTAAGTAAGTAAAATTTAACCATAGCAGACAGTGGGACAAAAATGTAGCTTTCGTGAAGGTGAACTGCAGCAGAACAGAAACAACACTGCATACGGCAAATATAGAACAGAACAGAACAGAAAACGATGCCTTTTCACATCTCTAGTCAAGCATACATATTGGTGTTTTAAAATGTCACTGGGAAGAAGATTTTCCATTCCTTAGACTGTTTTCTCATTCACCCTTTCTAGATAAATTTGTCGCAAGTGCTCTTCAGCACCTGCAGTTTGTAAGAGGCTTGTGGCAGATCATTGGGCCACAGGAGATTCTGTTTGAAGACTGAGGTCAGCTGGGTAAAAACAATTGTGTAGAAAGGTGGTAGAAATATCTAGGGCAGCTGGGAGGTCTGGCTGGAATTACTGCCAAACTGTGTCCTGTTTCACAATAATTGTGTTTCTTGGCCTGTCAGACTGCATAGTGTGACTTCTATGTATTAGCTGGATCTCTTTTTTAAAAAGAAATAAAACCCAAGTGCTTTTATCTTGCTATGTTGCTAGAAATGAGGTCAGTGAATTCCTTGAGATTTGAAGCCTTGTGATAAAATTCAATTTATTCTTCTGGACAGTTGTGTGAAACACAAACCCACTCATTTGCAGCCTCCATTGAAGCTTCAGCATCAATATGCTAAAGGGTTATTTTAATTATTTCAGGCTTGACTACACCCTGCCTTTATTGTCTGTTGAAATGTCATTGCATGGCTTTTGCAGTGTCCATTGGGGTAACTAATAGTAAAATTTCTCAAAATCATGATAAAACATGTCTTGATAAACAATGGCTTATCACAACAAGAATAAGCTGAAGTAAGCCTCAGACTTGTCCTCTTCTGGCACAAACATGAGAAGGACTACAGAAACTATCTTCTCTGTTTTTTATTTAACCACAGCTTTTCATTTTGTCGGAATGTGGAAAAACCACCTGAACTATAGTTTGTTAAAACAAGCCAACTTCAAACCACAGTTCAAGAAGTTCACTTGTTTCGACAGACCACAGTTAAGGTAAACTGTGGTTAATAAAAAAAATGTAGTGTATGATGGGATAGTGGGGCTTACCTGACCTCCCAGTAAAGTGATAGAAACCTTCCACTGTGAGGCCTTGGAAATACATAACACTTTTCATACATCAGCCTTCCCCAACCTGGTGCTTGAGGAGGAGATATGCAATGACAACCTGGATAGGAGACAACACTGACAAAAGTGGATAGGTTATCACCACTTGCCTATCTCATAAAGGAACAATTGGTGCATCAGCTCCCAAATAGTCCGCACCAACCTGGTACCCTCAATGGGTTTTTGGACTGCAACTCCCATCATCCCTAAATATTGGCAATTGTGTCTGGGACTGATGGGAGTTGTAGTCTAAAACATCTTGAGGGTACCAGGTTGGAGCAGACTGATGCACAGACTGTTCCCTTTTTTCTGATTCCCTTGTGAGAACACCCCCCACAGTTGTCATTGCATCTCTCCCCCCCCCCCACCAAAGTGACAGCACCAGGAGCTGCCACCACTCCATGGGTAATAAGTAGATCCTTTAAAAAATATGTGTGTGTGTTAAACTTAAGTGTTGCACTTTCACAGTGACATCTTTCATGCCACATAAGGGGAATTCTTGTGGGGCGACTTAGCTGTCACTTGTTAGTGAAAGGATGGCAGGATAGATGTGTCTTGCCTGTGTAGCACAGTTGATTTAAAACATGAATGCATGGATATTTTAAGTTCTACTCTCGAATAATAACCCGAGAAAAAACACATTCCTTATTCAGTGTCTCTTAGGCATCCCGGAGCTGAGTTTTCTTTCCCAATGCTAGTTCTATGAAATTATCACATGGCATTGCAAGACAGCTTGAATTCTTTTGTTCTTATATAGCTTCAGATGTATCACATAGATTCTGCTGCTCAAAAGAGACCATGCAAAAATACTGTCACGGGCCAAAGCGTCCTGTGAACTGTATCTTGTTAAGGATGCTGAGAGCTGTTGGAAGCCCCTCACTACCCTCACAGAGCTACAGTTCCCAGAGTTCCCTGGGAAGAAAGATTAACTGTTAAAGCACTCTGGGAATTGCAGCTCTGCAAGAGGAATGGGGGTCTCGTAACAACTCACAGCATCCTTAACAAGCTACAGCTCCCAAGTTTCTTTGCTGGAAGCCATGACTGTTTATTTTAAAAGTGGCATTCTACAGCTTTTAATGTATATTGCACGTGAGGCTTTGGTTGGAGACAATCGTTCTCTCCTCTAGAGCCAGCCCAAGACATTTTGCTGCCTGAGGTGAAGGACAAAATGGCTCCAGGGTCGGCCCACCCATGAGACAAGGTGAGGCAACTACCTCAGGTGACAAGATCCGCAGGGGCAGTGAATCCTGATGTAGAAGAAGAAGAGTTTGGATTTGATATCCCGCTTTATCACTACCCTAAGGAGTCTCAAAGCGGCTAACAATCTCCTTTTCCTTTCCTCCCCCACAACAAACACTCTATGAGGTGAGTGAGGCTGAGAGACTTCAGAGAAGTGTGACTAGCCCAAGGTCACCCAGCAGCTGCATGTGGAGGAGCGGAGACGCAAACCCGGTTCACCAGATTACGAGTCTACCACTCTTAACCACCACACCACACTGGCTCTCACTACGCTCACTGTAAATTCTTATTCTCCCTTTGTTCCTGGTGTCAATCTTCATGCCTCCCCTTCTTCCCTCGTGGGGAAGCGGTGCCATTTTGTGAGTCACCTCAGGAGCAAGAATGTCTTGGGCTGGCCCTGGGTGGCTCTCTCCTACTATTCCATGTTCATACCTCAACTGGACCCGCAGTTGAATCTTACTTCAACAATGTTAACAGGACAGCATCCTCCACCACACCTGAAGGCAGCAAGTTACCTTAGTGGGGGGAGGGCAGGCCGAGTCATATGGTACACAGAGCTCTGTCTTCGTTTGATATTTCCCCATTTATATTTGGGGTTTTATCAAAGTGGTATACAGCCTGCCTTAGAACATTAAATGCAACATTACAGAATATCAAAATAAAATGCTAAAAAGGAAAGTCAAGTATGAAACGCACATTTAAACCAGCATAAATAACAGGAAAACAAAATGTTCTCTTACAAATAAGAATCAAATATAAAAATACTACAAAACCCCACATATACAGCACCACTGGCAACTAAACAAAATAACTGATATGGAAGCTGTGACCTCACTTCCCTCCCCCCGCCAAGTAATATCTCCCAAATTTGTCCTTAGCAGTCTTCCACATAACATTCCTCACTCTCAAGCCTTCCCACCAGAAAATGTTGGTTTGTCTAACTACACGTATAAAACAGTATCGAACACTATTCACTAGTGACTGGAAGATCCATAAAACTATCAAGTCTTATGCTTACAGCCTTGCCATGCCATAGTGGAACCCTCCTCATGAGAATAAAGTTTTGTTTTTATGGGCTGATGCTTTTATTTTGTACTGTGAGCAAATTCTTTCAAACACACACACACAAAAAAAAACCCATAGAGGCAAGTCTCAAGAGCCTTATAACTGTGAAAAGCTGTGTCCATACATATAAAGTAACTGATTACAGCCTTGGGTATTCTTTATTTCTTCTTGCAGGACACCCTAAACAAAGGTCACCCGTTCCAAGGAATGGATTTTCCACCAAGCCTGACTTGCAGACTCGAGAGGCTGAGCGGCAGCTCATCCAGCAAATGAAGGAGAAGTGTGATGAACAGGCCAAGAAATTCAGCTGCATCCAAGAGGAACTTAAGAGAACCGGCTGTGGCTTTGATGTCTTCGTTATCACAACACAGCATTTCTTTCAGAAAGTAAGGTTTCTTTTTTGCTATCTACGTTCCAAATGTTCTTGGTGGTATCTAAACCCATGCAATATTATCTCCCACTTTTCCAGTGGCTTCTTGTTATCGTAGGTGGTAGAGGGGAGTCATGTCGATCCTGATGCAAAGCCTAGGCTTTGCCAGCCCTGTTTTGTCAGAGGGGGAAAGTGTGGAGATAGTGTTTAAACAAGGAACAATATCGAGCAGGGCAACCTCAACCGTTGCCATCCATCTTGCACCAGGAATGCATTCTTCATTACACGGGAGGTGCATGCCACACTATCAACAATTTGTATGGAAATGATGACGCTTAATGGTTACCTTGGTTTGAAGCAGGAGAAAATGCAAGGTGGTAGCTGTGTGTTGCCAGCAAAGGAGAAACATGTGTCCCCTATACAGAGGAGAGAAACAGATTTGGAGAGGGTGCAGGGGAATGTGGGGGTGGGGTGGAGCTGGGGGAAGTCCCATTGTGCTAGCGGGAGTCATTGCACTGGTTCTGCTAGTGTCGCAGCTTAATTTAATCTGCCCAATGTTTTTGACAATGTCACATCTGGGATAGTAGAACACCATCTCCCTTTTATAATTGTGCACTTAAGACATTGCAATACTTACATGTTTTCGGATGGGTGGCGGCTAACAGATTGAGGTTGAATCCTGACAAGACAGAAGTACTGTTTTTGGGGGACAGGGGGCGGGCAGGTGTGGGGGACTCCCTGGTCCTGAATGGGGTAACTGCCCCTGAAGGACCAGATGTGCAGCCTGGGAGTCATTTTGGACTCACAGCTGTCCATGGAGGTGTGGGTTAATTCTGTGTCCAGCGCGGTTGTCTACCAGCTCCATCTGGTACGCAGGCTGAGACCCTACCTGTCTCGCTGACTGTCTCGCCGGAGTGGTGCATGCTCTAGTTATCTCCCGCTTGGACTACTGCAATGTGGTCTATGTGGGGCTACCTTTGAAGATGACCCGGAAACTGCAATTAATCCAGAATGCGGCAGCTAGACTGGTGACTAGGAGTGGCCACCGGGAACACATAACATCGGTCCTGAGAAATCTGCATTGACTCCCAGTATGTTTCCAAGCACAATTCAAAGTGTTGGTGCTGACCTTTAAAGCCCTAAACGGCCTCGGTCCTGTATACCTGAAGGAGTGTCTCCACCTCTATCGTTCTGCCTGGACACTGAGGTCCAGTACTGAGGGCCTTCTGGCGGTTCGCTCGTTGCGAGAAGTGAGGTTACAGGGAACCAGACAGAGGGCCTTCTTGGTAGTGGCGCCCGCCCTGTGGAACGCCCTCCCATCAGATGTCAAGGAAATAAGCAGCTATCCTATTTTTAAAAGACATCTGAAGGCAGCCCTAACTAGGGAAGTTTTTAATATTTAATGCTGTATTGTTTTTAACACTCGATTGGGAGCCGCCCAGAGTGGCTGGGGAAACTCAGCCAAATGGGTGGGGTATAAATAAATTATTATTATTATTATTATTATTATTATTATTATTATTATTATTAAGACATGTAGATGAGTCCTCTCCAATCTCATGTCCACTGGATGTTTTGGACTACAACTCCCATCTGCCTCAGGCAGCATAGCCAGTGGCCAGGCATAATGGGATTTGTAGTACAAAACATCTGGACTGCAATGTAGAATAATTGCCTTTAATACTCCTGGGTGAGAAGTGCTGCCCTGGGTTTTTCTAATGGAGATGATTCACATGTTACACAATTCCAATAGGTAGAAACGAAATGTGAACCATCTCCATTAGAAGAAACCTAGGGCAGCACTTCTGACCCGGCAGTATATGAAAAGAGTTTTGCTTTAGTTCATGAGTTTTTGAGACTCAAAAACTGAAAGCAAGAAAAAGACTGTAAGCATTTTATTTCTATAAGCAGGCAAAAAGAAAAAGAAAAGCCAGACAACTTTATTGGTCAATGGGCAGTCTAGAACTTAAATAAATAAATAAATATTTATTTATTTATTTTCAGGCAGGATCAATGAATTCAGATAAGAATAGTATCTAATCCAGGCTTCCTCAACCTCGGCCCTCCAGATGTCTTTGAGACTACAATTCCCATCATCCCTGACCACTAGTTCTGCTAGCTAGGGATCATGGGAGTTGTAGGCCAAAAACATCTGGAGGGCCGAGGTTGAGGAAGCCTGATCTAATCTATCCCATGCAGCTGCAGATAACTTGAAACCACTGAGATGGTAGATATGCAGATCCCAGTTTGGGTTATTGAGGATGGGGAGGACCACATCAACAAGCTGTAGGGCAGGTGTGGGACCTTTGTTGCTTTGGTTGCTGCTGAACTACAGCTCCCGTCATCCTTGGCCATTGACCATGTTTGCTGGGATTGATGGGAGTTGTAGTTCAGCAACATCTGGAAGGCCAAATGTTCCCCACACTTGCTCTAAGGCCAGGTAAGATGGGACAGAAGCCAGCAACAGCTTAAATGTTTTATCTAAAAAAACACCAGAATGGTTCGGCTCATTCTGGCTATACTGTACATAGTCATTGAACCACACATACATCAGTGATGTACTGTGCTAAAACGGAATGAGATCAGTCAAGTAAACAAATGCTCCATAGCTGGATCCCCATACAAAGCAGAAGAATTAGGGTGGTGCATATTATAGTCTTAATCTGTCACTTCCTTTAGAATCCATTTATAAGCAGCATGCCAACTTTATTGTTTGCATTTGATTTATAGCAGTGATGTAAGTACTTCGAGAGAGGAAAGCAGAGGAAATGGCTGTGAAACAAAACAAAGAGCTAAACTTCTGAGTGATCTATATGTGCAGATTCCTTAGCCAGCCACATAACAAATTATACAAATGGGGATCTTGCTATTATCTTGTGCATTGAAACGGGGGGGGGGGAATGAAAGCAGTGGTTTGGCACAGGCAGTTAGTCACTTATACAGTGAGTGATTACCACGCTCATGGACTGCTGTCTGTTAATTAGTTATTAATTAACAAACTAATGAGCAAGGGTCAAACTTTGACCTTGGATAGGCATATGTAGCAACTATTGATATATTGTTGGGAACATCGCACTTGACGAGAAAGTGGAGCCTGCTTTGTGCGCTGGCCTTGGTGCTGAAGATGCTGGCTCTAGATGAATGGTTGTCTCCCAAGCATTAAAATGAATTGGTCATTTCATGTAGCAAGACACTGGGAAATCTCTAATATCAGTTACTGCCAACCTAGGGCAAGTTATACCAGTCAAATAATCAATGAAGAAATACTCTGGCCCAATTTCAAGCAACAAAATTAAATCTGAAATCTCTGTGTTACAAGGGGCAATAGTGACATCTGCTGGGGAAATAACATAAAATAGCATAATAAAAAAATTCCTTCAGTAGCACCTTAAAGACCAACTAAGTTTTTATTTTGGTATGAGCTTTCGTGTGCATGCACACTTCTTCAGATAAAATAGCATGATAGGGAAAGTAGAGGGTGGTTCCTACGTTGGTTCTAAGAGAATAATTTGGTTGCTTTTAACTGGTCGGTTTTAACGAGAGTTGAATAAAAAGAAACTTTCAAGCTTCACAGGACTTTTCTTTATTTCAAAATGAAAGGTAAGATCCACTGGATACAAAATTTCAATTCTGGTTATTGTTGCAGGTTTTTGCTTCCACTATATAGAACACTTTTAATATCGTTCAAATGCCATTGCCATCACCTGTGAGTGTGCACATGACAGTCCTTGGAAAGTTCATTTTAAAAAGGAGTTAGTTCTAGTTTGCCACCTCTATAAAGGAACTAATTCCCTTCCAGTTCAATTCATAATTCATTCACATAGTCCAAGTTTTTTGTTTTTTTCAGGCTTCCAGAATTTTGCAAACTGTTCTGTCAAAATAGACAATATACCTAAGAAGACTTCAAAAACATCAAAACACTCAGAGAATGTTGTGAATATACATAACTAACACATATTTAAAGCTCTGGTAGCTAGGGAGTATCTTGAAACAGCAAAAAATGAGCCATCTGAGTTTTGCACTTAAAAATGGAGGTTATTCATCCAAAAGAAATACAGATACTAATAAGACTGCAACTTTATTATTAATATATTTTCTCTCCCAATAATAGATCTTGCCTGAACAAGACAAAATATTTTATAACACATTTCTAGCTGTATTGTCATGTGCACTAATTACCTTGAAATAGACTAGTGGTGCAGCTAAGGGTTGGAGGCCAGAACCTCACAGCCCTGAAAGAGGCTCAGTATGAATATGGTTGAGGAATAAAGCATTAAATCTATTGTTCTGCCTTAGAGCATGACAGTACAGTATGAATCCATGTATGTTTTGCCTCTCAAGAGCCCAAGGGCTTGATCTAGTAAACCCAGGAGCAGATACAGAAGCTAAGGGCTTATTCACACTTACCTTTCCTCCAGCCTTTCCTGGCACGGCCTGCAATTTAAAGCTGGGTGTCTGAGTCCCCCCCCCTCTTTTTTTGCTCTGGAGCTTCCCCCACAAAAACCTATTCTTTAATGTTCAGTGTCTGCCCTGATTCAACTTTAAATATTGGGTTTTCGCGGGGGGGAGTTTGGGGGAGGAGACACTCAAGCGCAGAGCATTAGAGCATGGACCTCAGCCTACAAAGAATGAAAAACAAGGTAAGTGTGGATAAGCTTGGTAATTACCCTACAAGTTTGCCTGGTTAAGTATTGGTGCCCTCTTCAGGTGCATCAGGGGAAGGAATACAGTATGTAGAATTTGCCCTTGTGTTTGGCAGGCAAAGAAAAACCTCTGGACTGGCCAGGTGAAATTGCTACGGTAGCACTTGGACCTCTTTCCTTGGCCTTAGCAGAAGAGCAATACCTACTGGGCCTTCAAACTCCTTCTTCGTGGTTCTTAGGTTTCCATCTTCTCCCTTTGCCTCCAGGCCTAGATTCAGAAATGGCTGCCCACAGAGTCCTAAACAAGTCCTGACACTGGCATACATTTTGGCATGCAATCTGAATGAATGGAAATATCAAAATATCACACAAACACACACACACACGTTTTCTTGGCTTTAATTATGGGGTTAGCAGTATTGCCCAAAAGCAGAAGTGTCATGCTTAGTATGTGTTAAGTTTGTGTGAATATAATTCCTTTTCTCGCCAGCATCCCTCCATCCAGGTCCTTATTGTGTCCAATTTCAGTCCTGGACTTTTCCATGCCGGTAAGGACACATACGACCTGACTGTAAATTTCTGGATTTTTGAAAGCCAGCAAGTATAGATTTGACTTGTAAGCTTGTGGCCTTCTCCTGCTGTGTACAGGCAGTTGCTGCTGCTGGCATAATAGGCATTAAATAAAAGGCATGGATTCAGTTCAAAGACAGGCTGGAATCATAGATTTAGGCTTGTTTACATGTGTAAATTTGGGGCTCGGAAACAGATGGGAATCTGAAAATATTGCACCCTTTTACCATCACAGAATGCAAAATGGGTCTGCAAGGAAGATGGAAGAGAGCTAACACACCCTAAGCCATACAATGTCTATGTCACAGCATCCTTTTTTTCTCCTCCACCTCTCTGAACACCTGGTGGTCAATTCCAAATTGGAGATAATTAGCCCTTAATTAGCACTGATTACATTTTTACCTTTTCAGCTTGCAAGCTCTAGAAACTGCTAACTTGTCCAATTAGGCTGAACAGAGGCACCCCCCTGCTGGCTCGGAGCAAGGACACGCACACACACACTTTTCGCAAAGCAATTTACTTGCGGATTCATTCCAAATATGGCAGCAGAGGAGCAGGTGCTAGGATTTGGTCATTAGATGTATTCTTCATCTGGTCTTGCATAGTTTCTGCACTGAGCGAAATGCTAGCTTTGGATTCCAGGAAAATGTTGTTCCATTTGCTAAATCATGTAATACGTGTGTAAAAGAATGGTTCCCCCTATTTCTTCTCAGTGAGGCCCCATCTGTGCTCTTCATTTAAAGCACAACACTTTAAAGTCATGCCCCCCCCCAAGGGTTCTGAAAACTGTAGTTTGTTATGGGTGCTGAGGGTTGTTGGGAGAGCCTGATTCCCCTCGGCCTGAGTTCCGGTTCCCAGAGTTCCCTGGGTAGAGGGTTTGGCTGTTAAACTACTTTGAGAACTGTAGCCCCGTGAGAGGGATAGGACTCTCCTAACAACTCACAGCACCCTTAACAAACTCAGTTCCCTGGATTCTTTGTTGGGAAGCCATGACTGTTTAAAATGTGATGATGATGATTTGAACATATAATGTAGATGGGACCTGTTGTTGTTTAGTCGTTTAGTCGTGTCCGACTCTTCGTGACCCCATGGACCATAGCACGCCAGGCACTGCTGTCTTCCACTGCCTCCTGCAGTTTGGTCAAACTCATGTTCGTAGCTTCAAGAACACTGTCCAACCATCTCGTCCTCTGTCATCCCCTTCTCCTAGTGCCCTCCATCTTTCCCAACATCAGGGTCTTTTCCAGGGAGTCTTCTCTCCTCATGAGGTGGCCAAAGTATTGGAGCCTCAGCTTCACGATCTGTCCTTCCAATGAGCACTCAGGGCTGATTTCCAGCCCTGAGATGGGACCTAATAGGGTGGATATTCAGTTACATTGCAACCAAAGACTAGTTTGGGGCAAAATGTAGATGGGAACCTACTGGGAAATCTCTGGGTGATTTCCAGTCGATTGACAAATGCAATTATGGCCTGGCATGGACTGCTGGTTTCCTGCACACCCAGGGTTCTGATCTGAAGAAGTGTGCATGCACACGAAAGCTCATACCAAAATAAAAACTTAGTTGGTCTTTAAGGTGCTGCTGGAAGGAATTTTTTTTTTTTGACTACGTCAGACCAACACGGCTACCTACCTGCACCCAGGGTTCAGTGAGTACATGGCTTTTTCCCCTGTCTGATGTACCGTGTTTCTCATATTATAAGACATGTCTTATATTTATTTTTTCCTCAAAAAAACACACTATGGCTTATTTTCAAGGGATGTCTTATTTTTTTCCTCCTCCTTCTGCCGTGGCCGGCATTGCTGCTACGCCTATCACTATGTCTTATTTTCGGGGTATGGCTTATATTCCTTGAATGCTTAAAAATCCTGCTATGGCTTATTTTATGGGTATGTCTTAAAATATGAGAAACAGGGTACAACTGCTCAATAATAGCAACAAATTTTTTACTTATCCCACCTAAATTAGGCTGCTGCAATGGGAGAAAAGCTGGCCAGAAATGGACTTTTGTGCAATAGGACTGTGAGCTCAGTTCTTTGGGGGGGGGGAGGATCCCGAGTTCAGACTGCACTCAGAGGCACTCTGATCATTAATGCTTAGATGACAGGGACCTGCTTTCATAAAGATTGAGCAAACATTGGTCAGCCAATAGTTTGCCATGCACAGTGATTTTCACACACATGTAACATCTGGAGACTTTTCTTGCCTTCCTTTGTTTTTCTAGGATTGGGGACTGAAAAATAATGTGCCTGCAGCAAATATTATTTCCTTTAATTAGGTTTTTTTTTGTCAATAAATAATTACATAACTGACATCCCAAAACATCAGCTTAAAACCATTAAAGTAACATATTGCAGAAATGATGCTATTCAGCCTGGCCCTTGGTTTATGCAAAGCTGATTTTTTGTTTGTCTCTTGGGTTCAGGATGAAACACAATGCTTTTTTAAAAACATATAATCTGATGGTGCTATTCACAAATGCTCAGCTAAAATATATTGTTGCAGTACAGATTGCCTGACTGTCTTGGCAGTTTTAAAGCCATAATAAGCAGCTTTCTGTTTTCAGGAGATTCAGTTAGAATATAAAATAGTTTAACTTCATTGAAATGTATATGAATGCCATGTTTTAAATTTAAAGTTATGATATGTGTTCCTTTTAAACTTGTGTGGCTGCATCAATAACAACAACCCCCCAAAAAACCCACCAATCCTATGCATTGATCTAAATCCAGTTTCGTAGCAATTATTTCATAGAATCCTAGAGCTGTAAGGGACCACGAGGGTCATCTAGTCCAACCCCCTGCAATGCAGGAATCTTTGGCCCAATGTGGGGCTTGAACCCACGACCTTGAGATTAAGAGTCTCATGCTCTACCAACTCACACAGGAGAGATAGGGTGTGTCTATGTGGGAGGAGATGGGTCTTGCCTTTCGTTTCCAAAATGAACTACATCTTGAACCGAAGCTCAATAAAAATGCAGAAGTTTTCAGTCACTGTAAATGCATCACTGCGTGATCGTATCTTCCCTAACAGAAATGAGAGGTTATCCACACAAATCCTTTGATTGGTTTCTTTCTGCACTGCAGATAACGTCATTTAGCGTTATGTGAAACATCATTACTTACTGTCCTATTTCCCATTGCAGTTTACTCCTCCGAAATAACATTAGCATGCTTAATTAAATTACAGGGAGAAGGGAATTGGAGGTTGCCTGCTTTGCAATTTGATTATGGTCTGACATTGTAGCTTCTAGTCATGTTAGGCACGACACAGCGGCCTCCAAATATTTTGGCCTACAACTCCCATGATCCCTAGCTAGCAGGACCAGTGGTCGGGGAAGATGGGAATTGTAGTCCAAAACATCTGTAGGGCCGAAGTTTGGGGATGCCTGGCTTATGTGAATTCATCCATTTCTTACCCCCAATATGATGCAGCTGAGAGATAGTTGTTCAGTGAGGTCTGCTGAACACACTATATTATTTGTTTGGTGCTGCCCTGTTTAGGGAAGCTTTTAATGTTTGGTGGATTTCTGTATTTTGGTGTTTTGTTGGAAGCCGCCCAGAGTGGCTGGGGGAACCCAGCCAGATGGGTGGGGTATAAATAGTATTTATTATTATCATCATCATCATCCCACTTTGTTTTCTCAGGGGAGATCAAGGGTGGTGTACATGGTTCTCCCCCCCCCCCCATTTAATCCCCACAACAACCCTGCAAGGGAGGGAGGGAAGGAGGGCAAAGAGACCATGGCTGGCCTAAGGTCACCCAGTGAGTTTCATGGCTGAGTGGGAAGCCTGTCTTTTCTCTTTCTACTTTCTTCCCCTCTTTTTTTAGCATTTCATTATTAGGTCGTTGACGTCGAAATATTTCCAAGGATGAGGACCCTTATTATGGAAAAGGATCCCATTTGCTACGGCATCACAAAAGGTTCTGACACAAGCTTGTCTCTTCCACTGCAGGAGAGTGCTTGTGACAGGCGAGGAATTAAGTGAAGTTTATAATTTGATAAGCTGAGCTCCCCCATGCAGCTGGTGTCACAGATGATACCTTTGTTATTGGAGAGGAAATTGAGTTCACCTGCAATATTCAAATAGATGACACTTTCAGAATGACTTTTTAGGAAGGCGTTTTGCAGTTGCCTAGACGTTTTTGTCATCTGAGCATCCAAACTGCTGTGTTTTTGTTTGTTTTACTAAATGAAAAATGAAAACAGTAACAACATGCGAAGTGGCTGATGGATTTCCCCCACAGTATCTTACAGTGCCAGTAGATTCTGGCCTTTGCCACAGTGGCCTCATTATTTGTGGGCATGTGATAAAGCTTTAGCTTTTAATTCTCCAGGGTTACTAGCAGAATTTCTCACTGCATTAAAAAAAAAGCCTTTTCTAATAGCAATAAAAATCCACAAAAAGAAAATCATATTAATTAAACAAGTATAATCCTGGGCATGTTTAGAGGCATGTGGCCCTGCAGCAAAGGAATGGAATTCTTCCTTCTTGCTGCAAAGGAGCTTGGGTAAGTGAACCTGGCAAATGCACCGTGGCCCCACTAGGTTGGGGTTCACCCAATGCCCCTGCCAAGCCAAAAGGATCCAATGCCGAAACAGCATTGGGTGACAAAGAGTGCCCTAGTTAACCCAACAATGCCTCTGGTATTAAGCCCACCAGATCTTAACTTTTCTTTCCTGCCCAAACAGAGAACTGATTAAACCAATACAAAACACACACACACCCCAGAACAGGATTCCCAGCAGTATGGGGTAAGCAAAAAAAACTGGAGTCCCAAGACCAATCAGGCACTCTCTCCAAGATTCTTACTCAGCAGGCAACAAGCAAAGCCCATATTTCATAAGAAAGAAAGGAAGAAGCTGCAAAGAGATGAGTGGAGGGGTGGGTGGTGGATGGAGCCAGTTTCTTCCTCTCCATCCCGATTGGCCTGATGGTCCACCTGACCATTCCCCAACTCCTCCCCAGGTTAAAACCATTTTGAGTCTTTTTCCCAGGGGAGTTGGGGTGTGGCAAATTCACCCCCACTCAAGGCAAAAATAACTTTCTGGATCCCTAGCCAACTCAGGGATGAGGAACCTGTCCCCCCCCAGATGTTGCTGGACTGCAGCTCTTATCATTTCCCCATCCCTGCATCAACGAAATATATCATGAAAGCTATCCAGGTTCAGACTTCTGAGAGAGTTCCGGGGGGGGGGGTAATCAGAAAGGCTTTTGATGTACCAGCTTTTAGTTAACTCATTGTAAACTGTTATGCTCCAGGTCATATACATGTCCGTCTTCCTGATTTTTCTGGAGAGAGAAAAATATTTTTCATGTCTGTCTTTCTTATTTTATTGCAAAGACTTGGTTCTGACCTCTTTCTCTCATCATTTTACCAAAATGAAGCATGGACAAATTGTCTTAGTGTTAGAATAGTGCCAATTAATTACAATAAATTACAGTGGTACCTCCGGTTACGAACTTAATTCATTACGGAGGTCTGTTTTTAACCTGAAACCATTCTTAACCCGAGGCAGGCTTTCGCTAATGGGGCCTCCCGCTGGCATGCGACTTCCGCTCGCCAACCAGGGCAAAGTTCGCTTCCAGGAGCACCTACGTCTGGGTTAGCGGAGCTCGTTCGTACGGAGGACAGTACGTAACCTGAGGTTCCACTGTAATATGAAACATAATAACGTCTCACTATTGCAAATCATAACCAAGAAGTAAGAAGTAAGAGAATATTTGAGATAACAAACCATATGGATCATAGAGAGCCAGTGTGGTGTAGTGGTTAAGAGCGGTAGACTCGTAATCTGGGGAACCAGGTTCACGTCTCCGCTCCTCCACATGCAGCTGCTGGGTGACCTTGGGCTAGTCACACTTCTCTGAAGTCTCTCAGCCTCACTCACCTCACAGGGTGTCTGTTGTGGGGGAGGAGGGGAAAGGAGATTGTTAGCCGCTTTGAGACTCCTTCGGGTAGTGATAAAGCGGGATATCAAATCCAAACTCTTCTTCGTCATCATCTGCATAACCAAATTTTCATTATATTATTGTGAGTATTATTATTTTTGGCTGAAATCCTATATGCATGTACTTGGGAGAAGGTCCCATTGAACTCAATGGGACTTATTTCTAAGGAGGTATGCATTGGATTGCTCCATAAATTTGTTAGTTTAATCAACTCAAAATTACCCCAGGTTTAACAATGTCATTTGCTTCCTCAGATTTCAGTTTTAAAACTCTCTCTAGATTACATATTCAGACTGATTGCAGATTGTTTATTTGTCTAACATTTAAAACCTTTAAACATTGGATTCACATCATACAATAACACACACACACACCAAAAAAAACAACAACAACTGTTGCTGCAGTCATGAATCAACCATGGCCTCACCTTCCCATGATCCTTCTCTACCAAAGGCCTGGTCAACAAAGTAAGTTTATAAGGCAGATTTTTAGCTCAAACCTTTTCACAGAAACAGGATAAAATATATTCACCGGATTTTATTATTCATTTATTAAACAAATTTATAGGCTACTTCATTGTATAAAGCCATTGAAGCAGTGTAACCTGAATGAAAAGTACCTGTTTTCTGTGCTGTGTCAGATGGATAAAATATGCTCCTAATCTAAAACAAAAGAAATATAAGAGTCAAAAAGGCATTCTGAGCATACCTCGTGAAAGGGCCCATAACTCTTCCAGGTCAGTTCTAATCCCATTCAGTGAGTGAGATCTGTATTAGTGTGTCAGTCTCCTCCATAGTCTTCACACAATGAAGCTGTGATTGCTACAGAGCCTGTATGTCAGCCTCATGGGCTCATAGCTCACCCTGTAAAGCTGTAAGTGACCTTTTAGAAATTGCTTGTGCCAGGGACTAAATTCTGCATGTGCAGTGTGAAAAGAGTGGCGTTTTAGACTGTTAATTTTAAGAAAATGGCACTGTTGTGTTGAGCGTATCTGCTTCTGGCGTGTCAGCATAGCCCAGGGGAACAGGAGTAATGGACAGAGGGCAGGAAGGGAGTTCAAAACAGCTGTATATATACATTACCTTCCTTCATTACAGTATGCAGCATGTCAGGCAGCGCATAACCAATAATCAGAAATGCCTAGTCCAAGAAATCTAATTCGCTGGAAATCCACATCTCCCACGTGCCATACATGCGCTCTTTTATTTCCAAGGCCTGACAAGTCTGTAGATTAAAAAGTGAAATTGATTGTTATAATAAAAAGAATAGCAAAGCTAACAAAAAAAATATTTTCCAATTACGAGCCTTCCCATTCTTTTCATACAAGAACATAATTAATCAAATGGTGCTTCCTGGTAGAACTGCCCCTTGTAACAGCAAAGAGAGAGCCCAGTATGTCTGGGTCAAAGAAAAATATATGGTTATAGGCTCGCCACTTCCCAGAACAAAGGAATAAGAGCAGGGTCAGTCTTGAAGGGTTTTGTTTCCTTTGACTGAGAAAGGGGGGGGGAGAGAACCACAAATGAACTTTTGTCTTTGTTCATATGGTCAGGATTTTTATATCACTGTTTTTCATTCTCAGACGGCTTAACACAAGCTGGGCAGGAGGGTTCAGAGGCGACGAGACTCAGTATGAAAACGGTGCATTAAAGTGCCACTTGTCTTAGCAGTGCTATCAGTAAAAGCCATTGTTGCATCAGAGAATATTGCATCAGGATTGTTAGTCATCCATTTCCAGAAACCTAGAGAATCGCATGGCAGAAAACCATGTGGCTGCACAATTCCCATACATCCCTTAGTAGATGTATGGAATTGCATTGCAGAGGAGCTTTTTCCGTTCCATTTAGGTGCATGTGAAAGGGACCACGTAAAAAGTATACTGAGTACTGCATATTCCTGCGTATAAGACTACTTTTTAACCCAGGAAAATCTTCTCAAAAGTCGGGGGTGGTCTTATATGCCGGGTCGAATTTCTTATATGGTGAGTATATCCCAAACTCTATATTTTAACCGGAAAAGTTGGGGGTAGTCTTATATCCCAAGTCGTCTTATATGCCGGAATATACGGTATTTGGTGGACAAGGCCTCTTTTTGTGAATGTTATTCAGGGATTATGGGGTTTTGTAGACATGTTCATAAGTGTGATTAGCGGACCAAAGCTGATTATGAATATTTTCTGCTGCTTAAGGAAATATTGACCTGGTCACAGCTCTGCCAGAGCAGTGGTTATGAACAATTTACATGGACAGGTTTTCCTCTCGTTTACACTCTGCTATATATATTACATTGTATATACGGTACACACTGAGTTGAGTAAGTAACAATCTAAGCCTATGAATGATGGATGCTTGGAAATAAAATGTACAGTGGTACCTCGGGTTACAGACACCTTGGGTTAAGGCACTTCAGGTTACAGACTCCCTGGAAATAGTACCTTGCGTTAAGAACTTTATCTCAGGATGAGAACAGAAATTGGGTGGCGGCGGCGGGAGGCCCTATTAGCTAAAGTGATACCTCAGGTTAAGAACAGTTTCAGGTTAAGAACGGACCTCCAGAACAAATTAAGTTCTTAACCAGAGGCACCACTGTAATGTACTGGGTTGAGTGATACAGACTTGGCCTCATTAATTTGAATGAGGCTTAAGCTAGGGATGCCTGAGGACTTCGTTTATTTATTCCTTTTGCAAATTCTGGCATTATTTGACCTGATCTGTACCTCCTAGAGTAATGGATGCATCAGAATACAGTTAACCTTTGGATTTTTCACTTCAAAAAGAGTCAAGTCTTGGTGCAAAGTATGTACTAAAATCAGTTTTTTTGTTTTTGTTTAAAAGTGTATACTTTACAACAAAAAGCATTTGGAAATGTGATATTTTTGTTTTTTAAAGTATGCATTTAGATGTAAATGTGCAGTTTAATTTTTTTTAATTGAAGATTGATGTAGAGATGAAACACAACAGACTTCTGAATGATACAGAACTGACACAGACATAAAATAAACTAATCCACCCTGAACTTTAGACATTTATAGCTAAGCACGTGATTACAGCTTTGAAGTGCAACATCCTTTGAAGAACTGTGTGTCTATGTGCTTGTGTAGCCAAAGACAGATCCTATTATCAGATCAGATGGGGCAGACCATTTTGGGATTCAGGACAGCAGAGAACACAGTCTAAAAGTTTGACTTATGAGACACAGTTCACTGAGAATTTTATATAAGATGTGCAAGTTCTATAGGATAAAATTAGATCAGCTGAAGAGTAGGCTGAAAACAAGTCAGCATGTGTGTAGAGCAGGGAAGGATAATAATAATTCTGATGCTTAGTGGCCAGAGTAAATCATTTATTTACATGGATGATCTCAGTAAGCTTAGTAAAAACTCTGTCAGGTAGGTCGTTGCTATTGTCTTACTATTAAAGATAGTGGTGTCAAAAGATAATGGTTTGCCAAAGCAATTAGTGCCTGCACAATTAACAGCAAAACAATTCTTAGATTGCAATCTGAACTTTCAAAAGTTATAGTGGAATCCCCAGTTGGTGTTAACCATGGTTAGTGATGGTACCAATCTAATGCTAAACCATGGTCAAGTCCAACCAGAAAAAGGGAAAAGGAGAATAATGGAGACAGGATCATGTGTTCCTGGATCTGTGTTCCAATTTCCAAACTGTATGCTACAGAGAGCCACTGCTAACTCTACAGCAGGCTGTAGAGACAAAATTTGAAACAATGGGGGGAAAGATAGAAGGGTAAATACGGTGACGGTAAATTTGACAGTAGAATGAGGAAGGAAGGAGCAAGTGATTCAGCAGAGATGTCAAACACACAGGCAGCAATGCCAATCTGATGACTAGAAGAAGTGGACCAAAACTGAGGCTTTAGTGTCTTGTATTAGAGAAAGAAACAAAATCAGCAGAGTAAATCAGGAGGGGGTTCATCATGCATGTTTAAAACCCCGGGGATCTGTGGTGAAATGATGCAATTAAAGTGCAATCCTAATCATTTGCATTGCAGTGCCATATAACATTGCTGCAAAGCCAAGCCTTTTCAAGTGAGGCTTTAATTATGCTTGCTAAGGTGCTTCACAACCTGGTCATAAGCTTTAATGGGCTCCATTATGTATTTAATGTAGCTGTAAAGAAATAAAGCATGTCTAGACATGGAAAAAATAAAATCTAATTAGTTGAAATCCACACAAAATATCGCAGAGACTATTTTGGAGGGGGAAGGGAGGAGGTGGCCTGCACAGTCCCTTCTGATAGCTTGGAAAGGGAGTCTCCCGTAGGCTTCCTGGTCAACATGGTTCCAGGCTGCTTTCTCAGCTCTTCATAGAGCCTTGTGCCACTGCCACCTTTGCTCCTCTGAAGCCACCAGATGAGGTCTTCTAAAAGTGCCACTAGGTCCTGACCATCAAGTGATTAAGACACTCTGATCTTTTTTAAAAGGGTTTGAAACAGTGACAAGGGAAAACAATAGAATCTCATAATTGTAGGATTGGAAGGGACCCTGAGGGTTAATCTAGTCCAACGCCCTGCAATGCAAGAATATTGCCCACAGCCATTCCTGGGTGGGCTTGAACACCAACCTTCTAGTTAAGAGCCAGACACACCGACCCATTGCGCCATAATTTCACTCAGTTTTAGGGTTGCCAGACTCAATAGAGGACAGGACTTCTGTGCCTTTAATTGCCCTGCTCTCTTTTGAGCCTGGAAACCTTAGAGAAAAACCAGCAGGCCCTTTGTTTAATTTCCAAGCAAAGGGGTCTGCTGGTTTCTCTTTAAGGTTTCCAGACTCAAAAGAGAGCAGGGCAATTAAAGGCACAGAAGTCCTGTCCTCTACTGAGTCTGGCAACCCTACTCAGTTTGCATTTGGAGGCAAGCCTACAAAATTCACTCTTCCCCAAACTGCACGCTAACACGCAGCCATCATAAACTGCTGTGTGATAGCACCTCTGCTTATGTTAATATTTTAATAACTTGTTGCTAGTGGAGGGGGACCTTTTTCTTATCCTTTGGATCCCCTGGGAAACTCAACGAACCTGCTGCACCTGGCACTGGAGAGTACAGCTGAATGGGACACAGCTGTGGGAAGCCTGAGGCAGTACCATCTGCAAAAGCAAGTCTAGAGTGAGAGGCTAGGGTGATGTCCCCTGTTTCCAGTAACTCTTCTCATCGTGAGACTTTTGTGGGTGAGCTAAGAGTTTGTTTGAACCCTGGGTAAGAACCTGGAGGCTGAGAGGGAGGGTGTGTCAGAAGGAAGATTCATTTAGATCTATTAGTAAATTTGTCCTGGTGTAATATTTTTATATGTAACTGTGTATTTTTGTAACATTTTGCGTAAGTTGTCTGTTGCTGCTTTAGTGTTCTGTACGCCGCTCCAAGATATTATATATATATATATATATATATATATATATATATATATATATATATATATAGCGGTATAGAAAGTAAATAATTCATTAAATGGTCAGTAATCAAAGTGAGGCCATTGATCTATCAAACTAAGCATTATTAGATGCAGAGTCGCTTGTTACCTAAAAGGTCTCCAAGCGATTTACTGTATGTTGAAACATAAATACGTAGTACCACAGAGAAAAAGAGTCGTATTGTCTGCTCTGGGAACAGCACTGCGGGGGCTCAGAGGTTTTCGCCAGCCCTGATATCAGCAAACCTGGTGATTCCAGGGATTGAACTGGAGAACTTTCATACTTGAAGTATGTTCTCTACCATGGAACATGTACTGCTGTGCTTTGTATGCTTTCTCTGTTGAGTTCATAGCCTCCTTTTGTGTTTTGCCTTGCATTCTCAATAAATGTAGCTCCAATGCCTTACCCTGAGCCGGTTCATTGGTCCATCTAGGTCAGTAGTGCCTCAAGTGACTGGTAGTGGCTTCTTCCCCAGGCCAGGGAGAGAATTCTCAGCCCTGCGCATAGGTGCCAAGGATTCAACCTGGAACCCTCTGCATGCGAAGGAGATGCTCCACCACTCAGCTGCAGCCCCTTCTCTCCCAGCCCCTCAGCCAGCTGACGTTCTCCTGCTGCAGGCAAGGATGAAGGCAGCAGATTGGGCAGTGATGCAGGAGTAGGCTGGGCTAGGCAGGGGGACGTGGGGTGACCGCTTACTTTTTGCAGGGAGGAGCAGCTGGGTGTCCTCAGAGGATGATGAAACTGATCAGATATTCCGTTGGCTTCTCTCTATCGATCTGCCTCCTTCTGCAGAGGCGTCCAGTGGCAAAAAACTGTCCCTCCCTCTCTCCCATTTCCCTGCCAGGATCCAGATATGCTGCTCTCTGCTTTGCTCCGCCTCCTCCTGCATTCCTGAAGTTATTAAGAGGGAAACCCAGGTAGCTGGAGAGGAATCACACACACACACACAGGCGCACAAGTTGTGTCAGTTGTCAGCAATCCGTCTTCTTCCTTTCCTTTTCATCCTTTTTTTTAAAAAAAGACATTTCCTGCTGCTTAGGAATTAAACACCCTGACATTCTGAATGAAGCTGGCCGCTTTCCCAGCCAGCCTGCCAGAATGGGCCAGTGCTGCTGCAAGCTTTATTACTGCCTCCAGTGCCTGGACAAGACGGTACTCTGCCTCTTCCTTTTTTCCTCCTTAATCCAAAGGGCTGCGACAGCTAGCCTTGTGTTCTCTCTTATTCTTCCTCTAGCTAATGTTGAGAATGTTGCTTTGCAAGCTGCAGCTGACTGGGAAGGAAGGAGGGAGGGAAATGGGGAGAGGGACTGTGATGATGTCCATCTTTTTTTTATATAATGTGCTGACTTCTCATTCGCTAGCACCAAACAAAACCGTCAGATTCACCTAAGACTGCAATGCCTTGCATCAATGCACCCTGCAGTCTAAAACTGAAGCACTTGCGTTTTTATGAAGCAGTAACATACTGGGGACCTACTGGATTTGGAGCTGATTTGATTTGTTGTTTTCGTTTTTGTGTTCTGTTAATGTTACCTGTGGAATGCAGATTTGATTGTAGCTTGCCGTTTGAGATGTGTGCGTTTTACCCCTCCTTGTTTTGCTTGCATGGCAAATATCTGTCTTCTCTTGGCAGCCAGCTGCTTTTCGTTTGTTAAATTTTATTTTTGTGTGCTGCGCTCTTCTCCTGTGTCAGGGGAATGTGGGGTGGAATTGAATTTTTGCATGTTGAATTGAAATGTGTCATGGGTTGTCACTACAGAGTTCACAACAGTATCTACAGGTAGCTGAATGAATCTGAGTTATTTCTAACACACAGCTTGTCATTTTTTACCACTGTGAGCGTTAAGTTTGGCATTGTGAGCTCACAGATGGAACCAGGTGGAAAATGTGCACCAGCTTTCAATTTGCTTAATAGGAAAGACATTGGCATAAATACTCAGCTTGGTAGATTTTTGTTTGAGGCTGGGATGATCTTACTAATCCACTGAAAAACAAACTGAAGCTTCCTCTTCTTGATCTGATTATTGGGTTAAAGTATAGCTTGCGGTGTGTTGCCATCCATGTTAAGGAAAATGTATGGCTTAATAAAGAACTCGGCAGACTCTTGGGGAAACGGGGGTGATAAGTTGGGCTTGTAAACTTCAATCTAAAAAGAACAGTGGGGGCAGGGAAAAAGGTGACTGGCTATCTACTGCAGGGACAGTTTTTAAGATGTTTTATGGGAAAGACAGATGGCAGATCATTTTTAATCCCAGATGCAATAAAATGTGGCTATTGCCTTCCAGGAGAATCAGATGAAATATTTATTAAAGGACGGAAATCAAGAAGGTATGTGGCTTCCCCCAGTATGCTAAGAAAAGGAAGCCTTCGCTCCGGAGGCATTCCAAATAGTGCAGCCATGACTAAGCAGCACATCCCCTCCCAAACCTGATTAGATTTGGTCAGAGAAGGAGAGAGAAGGCAGAACATAATGTTTGAGCCAAAACAAGGTATGCTGTACTTGGAACAAGGAGACCTGGGTTCAGCCATGAACTCTCTGGGAGGCCTCATCGTTTGTAAATGTGTGCATATTAATGACCATAGGGATGTTGTGGGGCTGAAAGAGATAATTACTGTAAACCACTGCAAAGTGCTTGTGGAATAATTAACAGTAATAAATGCAGAGAGTTCAGAATTAGAGAGGGGGTGTGACATTGCAGGCATACTCGATACATGTTTGTCATTTGGAGCATAGAGCATCACAGGGTAACATCAGGCAGGTTCAGATGACCAGAAGTGGGGTTCAAAAAGCCATCGAGACCACTTCCTCTTGCAATTATAGCACTTCATGAGGAGCTTTCAATGAGCTTCCACACACTAGCTCTCCATCATCTGAATCCACCATTAGTAGGGTCTTGATCGAGATAAAATGTGCTTTGTTACAATCTCATCCTGGGGCCCTTATGCCAGAGTCACTGGCATTGTCCTGCTGGATCAGACAGTTTGTAGCCTTCTGTTTTGATGCCTCTGAAGCAAGGCGCAAAGAGATGGCCTCTCCCAACAGTTTATACCCACTTGGAAACTTATTGCCCCTGTTCATGGAGGCTGCATTTAGCAAGTAGCAATCAATGATTTGTCCAGTCCTTTTACAAACCAGTTAATTTTATCACAGTCACCGCCACTTGTGATACTAGACTACCATGACTGAAAGTGTGATTGGAAAGAGAACGTCCAGCATCCTCAAGCAGGGACCATTGCTGCTGCCAACCCTGCTTCCCCACAACAGACATCTGGGTAATTGATAGGGCCGGTCCTATCATGCCACAGAAGGAGGCAACTGCCTCAGGTGGCAGATACAGAAAGGTGGTGAGCAGACAGAGCCATGCCTCCTGTCCTGCACTTCCTAAGCTAACTTGCTGCTCTCAGATGAGGTGGAGGATGTTGAAGTAAGACCCACTTGCCAATCTGGTCTGTTAGAATTGGGGGACCAACATCTTGTCCTTTGTCTTAGGAAGCAAAATGTATTGAGCTGACCATAGTACTATCTCATTATTGTGGATAATTACAGCCCTCCAGGAGATGGGAATACCCATTGCTAGATTTAAGACAGCCGTCTAGATCTTGGACTACAAGTCCCATCACATTGGCTCTGTTGGCTGAAGCTGGTGGGAGTTGTAGTCTAACAATGTATGAAAGTCATCACATTGATTTAGGAACTTCTAAGGTCAAGACTAGCACTTAGAAATCTTACATTTTATGGCTCTTTGGCCAACCTGACTGTGCGCATAAAAATTAAAAGATTTAAAAAATAGCCAATCTGTATTGTATGGTTCAGAGCATATTGTTTGAATCAATACATTTTGGGGTTGTGAAGGCTCTGAATGAAAGTGGCTTCTTTGTTTGCTGATACATTTTAATGAAAGCTTATTATATATGCTAACTGTAATTTTAACCGTCTCAGGCCTTTTTGTTTGAAACTTTTATAATATCATGTGTAAGGTCAAAGGTATATTAACATTGCATTCATGGGAGGAAATATTCAAGGGCATTTGCTCATTTTCAAATGAAAGTAACACCTCTGATTTGTGGGTTTTATTTACTGAGACAGAAATCCACAAACAACACCATGATGACGAAGAAGGCTTTTTCATTTCATATCAGCGTAACATTTGCCTTTGCATCACATATATCTACAGCCCACGCTTATAAGATAATGGAACATGTCAGGGAATTGTAATATGCTAAGGTATCCTGAGGTTTGATATGAAGATTAGCTGACACTGAACCTATCCACTTTTTCAGAGAAAGCAAGGTCAGGCATCTAATCCTATTAATCATCAGCTCTTTGTCAAAAAGCATTATGAAGAGTTGGAAAACAAATATTTGTGGCAAAGGGGTGGGGGAAGCCTACTAATAATTGTGAAGGACATTTCCACAATGGTTAGCACTGTGTTTTGGGTACAGATAGACCCTAGGTTCCCATCTCTGCTCCTGGTTTCTTATTCAGATGGGCATTTCCATATTCCAGTTTGGCCACTTTCTGAGAGGGGCAGTTACCAAGATAATTCATCTCTGTAGATCATACTTACCTGGATGCAGTTGCACTTCACAAATGTTCGTTCTTGCTTCTGACCTTTCACTGCAGTCTGAACTGCTCTGGGAAGCAGAGCATGCCTTGTGCCTTTCTCCCTTTTCCACCAAACGTCCTTTGGCCTTTTTCAGATAAGCAAAGGAAATGGCCTCAAGCGAATTGTTATCGAGAGGAAATAGAGATGGGAGTATTGGGAGTAGCTGTATTTGCAGGGTTTTATTCATATTATTACAGTATTCTTAAAGAACAGTGAAGTGTGGGCTGTTGGGTGGCCAAGCCATGTTTAGTGGGAATGCATTATTAATTCAACCTAAATACTGTAGAGCCAAGGTTAAAAACAGTCCTTCGAGTCCTTGTTCAGTATGCAGACACTTAGCAAGAAAGGATTGGCTCTTTTTTTGCCTTCACCAACCTGGTGCAATCCAGATGTTTTAGACTACAACTCCAATCAGCACCAGCCAGCATGTCCCTAGTCCAAAACATCTGGAAGCCACCAGGTTGGCAAATGGTGATTTAGATAACCAGGTTTTAACCATAGGGCCTGAGCAAGGTATAATAAAGTTTTGACACAAGTGTTTTCATAACTCTATAAATAACAGTGCAGTAGTGTGGTTATTCCTGGGATACACAGGAGCCTGATAAAGTGAGTGAAACTAACAGCAGTCTGAGAGTCTTTGCCTCTGTCAAGGTAGCGTTGCTTATTCAAGATAACATCAGTGAGTCAGCAATCCCAAGTAAACAAGTTCTGGAACTCAAGGCTGAACTAAGATAACTGTGAATTTCTTCAAAAAAGAAGAAGATTTTATTGGATTTTTACAGTTTTATATTCAATCAAACAATATAACATTTGTCATATAAAAGAAAAAGAAAAAGCCCCCTCCCTCCCCATGACTTCCCTCCACTTCCCCTTCTAGTTCTTTAAATGTTTACTACTTCTGCTTAATTATTATCTTATTTTTATAATCTTATACTTTAATACTCTTATTTCTTATCAGTTTTATACCACTAAACTGTACTGTTATGCCGTTCTCATAGCTTATCATAGCTTATCACTTTGTATTGGTAAATGCTGTTTTCTGAATTTTGGGTCTTCCAAAATGGTTGCTGCCAGTTTAATGAGCTTCAAACTAAATGTGGCTTTAGTGCCTTCACCACCCCAGTCAGCATTTTCTTTTTTCACTTAAGGCAGCTCACAGACTCCAATGTGATGGTTCATGGAAGACCATCTTAACTTTTTCTCCTCCTCCACCGCCTCCCTCCACCCACCCAAACTGCTTCTGAATTCCCTTTATACAGTCTATTCAGAAAGACCCTAAGACTGCAATCCTAAGCACCCTTATTTTGGAGCAAGCCCACTGAACACAGTGAGTCTTACTTCTGAGTAAACGCTTTTCATAAATTACATGTTCATTAACTAAATATAGTCAGTGACAGAGTCATTAGGCTTTCATTCCTCCTTAAGAACTTGGCCATTGAGTCATTCCTATAGTTCATAGTTGGCAATATGCTGCCACTCTTTGACTAATGGATGCAGAGTCATCACCGGCCACCATCATTTCCCAGATGTCAGCATCTAGCACAGTATTTCTAAATCCTTTCCGTGACCGAACAACCACATTTTCCAATAGGATGTGACATAACATCTAAATTTCCAAATATTCTAACATCCTCTCTCTATGCATTGCCAACTCATTGACTGATTATTTTTCACTGCTTTTTTACTGTGCTTCTAGTCGCAACTTGAAAAGGCACTGCTTTCTTACCCACAGATGTCTTTAAAGCTTCCTGATCTTTTTCTTCTTCTAACCAGTGGTGACCTCGCCCAGCATGGTACAGCTCTTTCTCCCATCCTTCACAAGACAAGGAATAGCAGTGCAATATACAAAAGTGGGTCTGTGTTCTTTTGTGGCGGTGCCCCTGGTATCTATTATACGAAATCACACTCTGGTGGGTTCTCTTTCATCGTCTTCTGGTGATTCATACCTCTATTGTGAAACATCTCCCACTAAAATCATTACGTTCCAACAAGCATGTTTCAGTATGGTCGGGACAAATGTGTTTTATGTGTCTAATCTCTCCCATCATTTGAAGTTCTCTGTTCTGAAAAATATAAATAGTGAAAAGAAGAAACAGATAAAATTTTGAGTATGTGTGTGTTATTTTATGGATGCCTAGTTGTACTACTATGCAGTGTGCATTGCAAGTCATTTATGTGTGGTATGGACATAATCAACATGCAAACAAATGATGTTTTGTATATGCTGAATATTGTATTTTGTGGAGTAGAGCACAATCAAATGAGTTGATGGACTCAAGCACAATAAAATGAGCTGCTGGCTCCAGTTTTCCTATTTTGGAGATGCTCCAGTTTGAAGATTAGATGATAACACCAGTCTCTTCTAGCCTATACATCTTTCAGTTACAGAAATGCCATATAAGTCAGGCATAATGTTTCAATCTGCAGAAAACCCGAATTGATGTTTGCTCTGATTCAGCTTTAAAGAGCGGGTTTTTGCAGGGAAAGCTCCAGGCGAAACAAACAAACAAATGCTCGGACACAGAGCATTCAAGTGTGGCCCTCTGCCAGGAAAGAGTGGGGCAAAATCCATACTTACGGCTGCAGTTCTAAACTCATTCACTAGGGACACAGTTGACATTCCTCCAAGTAAACATTCATAGGTTACATAGAAGCCATGACGAATGAGCCTTTCAGCGCACTGTCCGAAAGAAAACTTTGTGAGTGTAATATTTACAGTTCAAAATTATGGTTGTGCATATGCTGTTTTTTAAAGCACCTTCAGTAACCGTTGACAATAGAATTAAGCAGTTCACTGCATGAGGTTTTGTGAATAAAGGTGTGCAAACTCTTAGGTGGGAACTTCATTCATTCTTGCTCTGCTCTTTGTTTCAACAGAACGAAAGCGCCCTTGTGAAAGAAAAAGAGCTCTCAGCGGAGCTTGCAAACATCAAAGATGAAGTTGGTAAGTAGGACATTAAATAAGCAATCTTTAAAATGTCCTTTTCTGCTTACAGATGTTTGGTAAAATTGTTTATTTCTTCTTCCTGTGATGCTAGGCAATCTCTGTGGATCTAATAAGGCATCGCCTTAAGCTCATCGCAGGTTTTTATGGCTTGTCAGGGGGACAATAATTTCACCTCTTTGTTGTTGCAGAGACAGGTTCATAACTACACACAGTGGAACTCAGCATGCATTATCTTTACTGTTTGCAGATGGCAACCTGTAAATCTACATTGCCTGCTTTTGAATTGCATTCTGTGCCTGCCATAGAGACTGGGTATGAAGCTCAGATCACCCTTAGATTGATAGGATACAAGAGTCACAAATGGCGTAGTTACTTACAAGCTCCGTTACCTAGGAATTTGGAACATTTCAGGCCCAGAAACACTACCAGCATGGTCAGGCAGTAGCTCATATAACCTGCCCTAGGACCTTATGGTAAAGCAGGGCTGACCCAGCCATTAGGCAGAATGAAGCCACTGCCTCAGGTAGCGGAAACCCCTGTGGTGGCACCCTCAACTTCCACCACTAGCAGAGAAGTGGCACCGGCAACAATGAGATGTCCTAGAATCTTTTTTTTTTAATATATTTTTATTAATTTTTCCAATTAAAACCAATTATATCACATTCATTATTTCAAATTATACACATATATATCAATCAAACCGAATGTTATGCCAAATCATCTAGAAATTTTTTTTTGGGTTCCCATGCTTCAAGAAATTGGGGATTCCTCGCAACCGTCCACTGCCGTCTTTTTTCTAAAGTTCAAATCGTCTCTCCGAGTTCATAATAATCCAGATCTTTCCCTTACAGTCACATAGATGTTTTCCTCTTTCAACCGATTATTTCCCAGCTGCTGAGATAAATGTCAAACAAAGTTTCACAAATGTTCTTTCTCCTGTGTGAGTTAATCAGTCCAGCCTCCCCATAAATCTTCTTGGTCTGGAGCGTCCCTATTGCGTCGACTCTCAACACGAAGCAGCGCCATCTTAAAAAAACTCAAATCACTTTCGTTTTCTCTCATAGATTAACGATCTTTATAAAATTTACAGCTTTTCCAGGCAGAAGAACCAAACCTCACACCATGCATAGACTCTTGGTAAATTAATGGATCTCCTTGCCCTATAGCTGAACTTAGCTTCAGGTCGCTGCTCCAATTCAAAGTGCGTCACAACTCATAAATTCTCCGAACGCGTCCAGGCACTCCTCCCATCCAACTAGAGGGGGGCTTTTCTCGTCAGCAACTCCTCATCTTCAAAAAATATGCTCAATAACAACAGTTTATAAAGTTCAACTCACACAGTCTTTTGCTTCTCTTTCACTCCAAACAAGCCAGGACATCACGTCTGGGAAGGTACGAAGTAACTCATATGAAAAAAAATAAAAAAGACTCGCTTCCCTTATCGCTCCGTCCCCATCAATTCTTCTTCCAGATGAAATACAGCCTTTAACTCCTCACCCTCAGCAGCATAGATTTCTCGGCAGTAAACAGCGCTTCTGCCCCTCCTTCTGAAGTATGTCCATAGATTTAAGCCTAATTATCTTCTTTAATCATGGAAATCCCCGCCATGCAGATTAGCGTCCGGGAGTCCTGGCCCTCGTAAGTGCTTCAGCCCAAGCTCCCCCCACTCCATAAACAGTCGGAGTGGGTCTGGGGGCATCGCGGGCCAGCGGCCCCTCTCCGTAACCCCCGGAGAGGGTAGGGGGTTGCCATTTACTCCCCTAGCAACCGCCAAATTCCTTACGAAGGTCAGAGGGATGGAAAACAGGTCCGCCATTCCTGCAGGCGGAAACCGGAACCGAGATGTCCTGGAATCTTGTGAGATCTTTGAGTGTGAGAGATACTGCTTCTCTGCCAGCAATAGAGGCAGGCAGGGTGGGCAGCAGTGGTGAAATGGGATACACTGGCCCTGGGGTGAAGGGCAGATAGTTAATTTTAAAAATCTTCATCAACAGCTACATTTTACTCAGAGTAGGCCCATTGAAATTAATGGGCATAAGTTAGTCGTGGTCATTCATTTAAGTGGATTTGCTCGGAGTAAGGTTAGTTGACTGCAACCTAATATTTTTACACTCAGCCTAATGATAGAACTGGGCCATAACAAGCCCACTTACAGAGTCAAACGAATGAGTGAAGCTTCACTTGGGCTGATAAAGTGTGGTAGGATCAGTGTGGTTGCAGAGCCAGCGCTCCTTTTGAGGAGAAAGGGCTTAGATGCAGAAGCCCACCTGCCATTTGGGCTTCTCCATTGCCTCTCTTCCATTCAATGGGGACAGAAGCGACATTCCACTGATTGCATTTTCTTTTCCTCCCATTATAAACAGAAATGCACTTTGATTGGCCTTCACCCGTAGGTCAGACGCAAAGGGAAATAGCATCAGATTAGTGCTGGGGAAACATTGTGACAGCAAGTGCTGCGATTTAACCTGCAGCCGCTTCTCAGTCCAGTAAATGTCATTTCCTATGAAAATTACACCCAGCCAAAAGTGAAACTTCCATGGAAATAAAAGAATATCTTGGCACTCTCTTGATAGCAGCGCTGGTCACTGGTGGGGTTTCCTGTAGCTGTTGAGCTTTTCATGGGCGCTTTTGGAGTCGTGCACTTGTTCTTGGCCGAGAGTTTTAATTCTCTCTCCATTAAGCTCTTGAGCAGGGTTGTATTGAACAGTCTGGCATTGGCAGCTAGCAAATATTTAAATTGAGTCAATTTAAACAGAGTCAACTGCTAGGCTGGTGGCTGCAGTTATCTTTCCATTCTATGAAGTAACGATGGAGCATCTCGTTCAATAATGAAAGGCACACCAAACATGTAACATAATCCAGGGGGTTGTTTGCATACTTAATTTCATGTTTATAACCATTTGCATATTATTTTCTTGAACGTGGCAGATGCCGAACTACAGATGGTAGGCATGCTGCACTTATTTAGTGACCTTAAATGTGAAAACTATGAGCTGGCTCTTGGGTAATCATGATGCGCAGATATTTAAATGATAGGAATTGGAAGGGCTTCATTTCTACATGAGTCTTTGTTTCCTTCTTTTGACATAGAACAATCACATGTCCAGCTTTATGTCTGCATTCATGGGAGCTGGATACCCACTTTGTCTTTTCAGTTAAATGTAGAGTCCTAGAAGGATCTTGCATGTCACTTGCATGCCACGAAAGTGTCTTAGAAGCAACAAATTCTGGTTTGTGCGCAGATCTCCCATGCTAAATTGGGTGGTTCTCTGTAATTTAGGAATAAATACCAGACCTCTGTGCGTGGCAAAAAAAAAAATTGGTCAGCTTTCTGTTCAACAGTTCCCTTGCATTTTTTTTAAAAAGTGAGATATGCAACAATATTTTGAAGGATGAAGTGTTCCTGTTCAGAGTTCCAGCCATACCATTTCCCAAGATGCTCCACTCCATTTCCTTTCTTCCATTTTTCATTCTCCCTAGAAAGTCAACAATCCATGGCCATGCTCATTCCTCAATGGGTTGTTTTGAAGCTCCTCCTCATTCATTTTTTTTAAAAAAGACACTTCTGCAAACTTTGAGGTTTTCCTGAGCCAATTGATACCTCCCTCTTGTGGATGGTCCAGAAACTGGCAAAACAAACTTATATACGTGCAATATAGTAGCATCTATTCTTTCTGTAAAGTCTTTGTGTGTTGGGCATTGGTTTGCATACTTCAGTGAGTATCTTTGGGTTATCACATCCTACCTTGTGCCAGTCTCATTAGAATGATAGTTGAAAGACAGGTTTCATTACAGGATCAATTTAAAGCTTGAGTGGGTTTCAATTATGATGAATCCCCAGTTCTGAGTTTGAGCTGGGTTTTGCTTGGATTCAGATAGTTCTGTGCCACAATGGAAGGCAATATAGTAGGTAGCACTAAGTGGTCATGCAGCAAAATTGCACAATAATTCAAAATTAGTATGGAAACTAAAAAACAAATGTTAAAAATTGAAACGTGAGAAAATGAGCAGGCAGAGCAGATGCTATTAGTTCTCGTTGATGGGCAAGAAAAAACTAAGATCATGGCCACTGGTCCCATCACCTCCTGGCAAATAGAAGGGGAATAAATGGAGGCAGTGAGAGATTTTACTTTCTTGGGTTCCATGATCACTGCAGATGGTGACAGCAGTCACGAAATTAAAAGACGCCTGCTTCTTGGGGAAAAAGCAATGACAAACCTAGACAGCATCTTCAAAAGCAGAGACACCACCTTGCCGACAAAGGTCCCTATAGTTAAAGCTATGGTTTTCCCAGCAGTGATGTATGGAAGTGAGAGCTGGACCATAAAGAAGGCTGATTGCCAAAGAATTGATGCTTTTGAATTATGGTGCTTGAGGAGACTCTTGAGAGTCCCATGGACTGCAAGAAGATCAAACCTATCCATTCTTAGGGAAATCAGCCCTGAGTGCTCCCTGGAAGGACAGATCATGAAGCTGAGGCTCCAGTACTTTGGCCACCTCATGAGAAGAGAAGACTCCCTGGAAAAGACCCTGATGTTGGGAAAGATTGAGGGCACAAGGAGAAGGGGACGACAGAGGACGAGATGGTTGGACAGTGTTCTCGAAGTTACAAACATGAGTCTGACCAAACTGCGGGAGGCAGTGCAAGACAGGAGTGCCTGGCGTGCTCTGGTCCATGGGGTCACAAAGAGTCGGACACAACTAAACAACTAAACAACATGTCATTTTGATGCAACTCTCCTTTTTTGGTGATGCATTTCCCCTTTTTGAGCAATATGTAGGTAGTTGCCCTACTAGGATGCCCCATCTTGACATTGAGCCTGCGAAAAGTTTGAGAGAGCAAACAGAACACAAGTGAACCAAATGCATTTAGCAGGAGAGTTACTGAGCAGTGATGCTTTACAAAAGAATTTAAAAGGTGCGGGGGGGGGGGACACCTCTGTCTCCCTGCTTGACATCACTGCACAAGTCAGTAGCCATGAGAATGACAGACCCAAATTGAAAAGGATGCCAAACAAGTGCAACCAATCTTCATATCCCCGTTCCAAGGAAAGTAGTCATTAGGCTGTGAACAGTTAGATTAAATGCTTTTTTGGATTTTTTTTAAAAGAGGTGTTAGTACTCACACGTCAGGCACAAAATGGCTGCTGTGGATAGCAGAAAAAGGAAGTGCCAGCACTCCATACTGTGACCAAAAAAAGCCCTGGTAATATATGTACCGTGTTTCTCACATTTTAAGACACCGTCTTATAACTTTTTTCCCTCAAAAAAACACTGGGTGGCTTATTTTCAGGGAATGTCTTGTTTTTATTACGTCAGGAGCAGTGCCCCTCTTGCTCCCTGGCTCCCTGCGGGGCAGGATTCTTGACTGAAAGAAAAGGACGGGCAACAGCCACCACCAAACTCCGTGAGAGGGAGTCTGAGGGAAGGGAAGTGTGTGCGTCCCTGGCCCAGCCCTCTCTCCCCGGCCCTGGGATGTTCGTGAGGGAGGGAGGGAGGGAGCTCCTCCGAAGGGCTGCTCTCTCTCTCTCTCTCTCTCCTCCCAGGTGGGGACTCACTTAATAGCAATCTGCTACACTGGAGCTTCTTAAATTTAAACCAGTACAGTATAATGGAATCTATCTGTGTGATGCAGTACGTATAGCAAATAAGGATCTCTACCAGCCAGCCCAAGACTTAAGAGCGAAAGTTCCAACAATGTAGCACTTTGTAGCACTGATAGCAAAGAGGCTACCGGCTGATAAGAGATACTGTAGAAAACAAGGCAGTTGAGCAGCAATTAAAATGGTAAATGGTAGCAATTGTAGCAATTGAGCCAGCAGGAAAGCGGGGTGAGATAATCTGCTGGTCCTAACTGCTTCTCTTACCCACAAAATGTTAACTTTTAGCAGCTCCTAAACAGCGAGAAGCCACCGGCAGCGATCCCGGTACCAGTAAAAATCCTTAAAGGGGCAGCTCTACAGACAAGCAATAGAAAGAAAAAGAATCCTCACTTTTTAAAAGGTTTTTAAAAGGGGGGAAGGTGGGGGGAAGCGAGAGGTGGGCTCTGTGTGTGTGTGTGTGTGTGTGTGTGTGTGAGAGAGAGAGAGAGAGAGAGAGAGACACGCAGGGGAGAGAGAGAGAGAGAGAGACGCGCACACAGAGTCTCTCCCTAAAGGGGAAGGCAGCGTCTTCAATCGCCCCTCTTTTCTTCCTCCTGTTTCATCTCCTCCCCACCGCAAATGCCACTTTTCTCCTCTTCACTCACACAGCCTAGCTAAAAAAAAAAAAATCGAACGGGAGGGGAAATCACGAGTCTGCAGCAACCAGCAGCTATGGCTCTTCGGTGCATTTTTACAAGCTTTTAAAAGAAATACGTGTCTTTGGAGCGACAGCAAAATGGGGAGAGATTTTTAGGGGGGGGAGTTTGCTGGCGGGAGGGGGGAAGGGTCTATCACTATGTCTTATTTTCGGGTTATGGCTTATATCGCACAATTGCTTAGAAATCCTGCTATGTCTTATATTATGCCTACGTCTTAAAAAAGGAGAAACACGGTATGTGTGTCACCCCAAACCCTGAGCGGTGTGATATTCCTGGGCCCAGGCACTTACCCAGGGCTTGTGCTTCCTTTGGAAATGAAGCACAATGGAGGTTGTGTCTTTATGATATATGCTTTATTTATATATATTTACATATATTAACAACCCAGGTGGCGCTGTGGGTTAAACCACAGAGTCTAGGGCTTGCTGATCAGAAGGTCGGTGGTTCGAATCCCTGCAACGGGGTGAGCTCCCATTGCTCAGTCCCAGCTCCTGCCCACCTAGCAGTTCGAAAGCACATCAAAGTGCAAGTAGATAAATAGGGACCGCTCCGACGGGAAGGTAAACGGCGTTTCCGTGCGCTGCTCTGGTTTGCTAGAAGCAGCTTTGTCATGCTGGCCACATGACCCGGAAGCTGTCTGCGGACAAACATCGACTCCTTCGGCCTATAGAGTGAGATGAGCGCCGCAACCCCAGAGTCGGACACGACTGGACCTGATGGTCAGGGGCCCCTTTACCTTTACCTTACAACCCAAGCCTACTATTGAGGGGTTCAAAGCATTGTACTCCCAGAGGGTCCCGTTTCTCCCATTACTGCAGGCTCTGATTCAAACTGTCAGCCCACATTGCCCTCTGACTTCCCCTCTCCAGCTTGCCGCATTTAACAGACTGACACTTTTCCCCTTCAATCACGCCACAGCGAACTGAAATCCAAAGCCAACTGCTCTCCTTTTGTACAATATCTCATAGCTCAAGGATGGGCTTCCCCCATTTGCTGGCAGGCACAGAGTCTTTGCTTTGCTAATAGCCCATCTCCCTGTCTTTGTCCCCTGCTAGTGTCCCTTCTTCTCCTGGCCAATTTCTTTGGCACAGAAAAACTGGTTTGGCCTGTATTTTGACACTTTGCTATATCCAGCATCTGGCAACCCATCTTAATACTCCAAGGCTTGACTAAACTCTGACACCCATTAGACCCAGGAATTTAGGGGGACCAAGACACGCACAAATGCATAACAATAGATAAAAGATCCTCAGAATGCTGAATTCTGCACTGCACAAAAATTTATGCTTTTTTAGAACATGCTAAACCCTACCTGTGCAACTCTCTTAGGTTTTCACCCTAGTTACTATCCCTGGATGATAGGAGAGATCTTTCTGCAATAACTCACATGCTTCCTGACAGCATTCCCCATTGTTCTGCTGTGCTGTAGTCTCTCCCCCTCTCTCCTTCCCTTTACAAGATAAAGAGGGACTGGAGCATTCCTATACAACTGAAACACATCTGTTTCCTCTCTCTCATATTTTCCCCATCTTTAAATTTCCTGTTGATGTTTCAACCTAAGAGATCAGGGTGGTGGTGGTTGTTTTTTTATTTAAAAAGGTAGGAATCTAAGGCTCCGTCCAGCTAAGTAGCATATCTCAGTAGTAGTAACCCTACAGTTCCAAACACCTATTTAATTCAATAAAATGCAAGGGTTTTTGCAGGTGCAATGGACTTCTGTGCATGCAACAGAGCTTCCTCTTCCTCTCCTGTCCCCTTCAGCCCTCCATGCACCCTCAGAATCCACCCCAGAGCAGATTTGCGGGGGGGGGAATGTGATGGAGGAGAGAAAACAGAAAATATAACTAAAGAACTTCTGCCTTGGAAACTCTCTGATGAAAGACCTAAGACATCCAAAACTCATTGGGTATTAAACTCCCCCCCAATACCTCTTTGCTTCCTGCTCTGCTCACCCCTCCGCCCCCCACCTTGCATTTGCCTCAGTTTCTCTTTTTTGCTGCATTAAGTGAAAGTATGGGCATCTTTTTAAAACGTAATAATTTTTGTTTGCTTTTTGCATGTAGCTGTTGACTCTCTTTCTTTATACAGCTGCTTTACTAAAACTTTTCACTGCACAAAAGTGCTTTATAATTCCTAACCCATTTAGCTATCCCCACATCCCTGTGTACTAAGCTGAAAGAATGTTGCTCAAGGCAACCCATTGAGCTTCATGGCCAACATGCAACGGTTCCTTTCTCCTTGAAACCCCATCTCTCAGCAAGGATTACCCTCCAGGAGGGTCCTGGAATTCAGTGTGGGGCCCTTCCTTGCCATCCCTGGGCAGCTGGCAAAATCAAGGCATTTGTTACCCCCTAGTGCTCCACCCTATGTAGCCCATGGGCCGGGTTCAGTGTTGTGGGTCTGAAATTCTTCAGGCCAAGCAGAATTTCTGCAGTGGAAATGCAGGAAGTTGGTTCCGCTCTAGCTCCTCTGTCCCATCTCAACGAACTGTTCTTCTCTCTGCAGCCCTCAACGCAGCAAGATATGAGAAATTACAAAAAGAGAAGGAGGAGCTGGAAAAGAAGTTTGAGGGCAAGTTGAGGACGCTCGGTTGGGAGCAGCAGGAGGAGCTCCGTGCGCTGGAAGAGCGGCTGCAGTTACAGTACAGTGCCGAAATAGAGCAATTGCAAGAGGATCACAAGGCGCAGCTCATCAGGATCAAGAGCCAGCACCAAGAGCAGGTCAGTCATGCTCTGGGAGTTGTATGTTCTCTTGGCAGTGATGGTGACTACAGGCGTGTGATGAAGTCAAATCTATGCACATCCCTGATTTGATTGTTGGTTTCCCTTAGAGTAGCTTCCTCCTGCCATCTCCTGCCATCACTCTCCATCACGTACACCAGGAGTGGAGAATCTTTTTCTGCTGGAGAGCCAAATTCCCTTCTCTGCAGACTTCTGAGGGCCACATTGCAGTGGTGGGTGGGGCCAGTGGCAAAAGTGGGTGGGGCACTGAATGGCACTGGCGAAATCTGCATTTGAATTTTGACATTTAATGAGAACTGTTTTGAGCAAGGTCCACCATGGGAATGTGGCATATAAGCTAAACTAGGGATGGGGAAAGTGTTCTCCTCCAGATGTTGTTGTAGTTCTGGGGCTGATGAGAGCATGGCCAATGGTCAGGGAAGATGGGAGTTGTAGTCCAACAACATCTGGAGAGCCACAGGTTCCCCATCTCTGAACTAAACCCAGGTGCCCCTGAGATGCTTCCACACTGGGGTGAAGCTGGAGCTCTCCACCAGTGTTGCTCCCCAACATCTGGTATTCATTCACCGTCACACTGTCTCTGAAACTAGAGATTGCATATACAGTACAGTACAGTAATACCTCGGGTTACGAACGCGATCCGCTCCGGATCGCAGTTCGTAACCCGAAAAGTTCGTAACCCGAACGCTGCGCGAAGCGCCATTTGGCACATGCGCAAAGCGCGCGCGCTGCGAAAACACTTCCGGGTTTGCGCAGTTCGTAACCCGAACTGTTCGCAAACCGAGGTGTTCGTAACCCGAGGTACGACTGTAGACATCATGGCTCATAGACCTTGGTAGCCTTGCCCTCTGTGAATTTGTCTAACCTCCTTTTGGAGCCATCTACGCTAGCTTTATCTGCACTGCTTTGCTCTTTGAACAGGTGGAAGACATTACAACAACTCAGGAAGCAGCGGTGATGGAGATGGAAAACAGTCAAGCAGTTGCTATTGCAGTGCTTCAGGATGAATATGAGCGCAAAGTTCAAGGTAATACTCTGTTCTCCCGGACTTAGAGATATGAACTCATGAAGAAGTCTGCTTGGCACAAGTGGTAGGCAAAGCAGGATATAGATAATCATATGTTCTTAAGCAGTGTCCCCAAACTAAGGCCTGGGGGCCGGATGCGGCCCAATCGCCTTCTAAATTCGGCCCGCGGACAGTCTGGGAATCAGCATGTTTTTACATGAGTGGAATGTGTCCTTTTATTTACAATGCATCTCTGGGTTACAATGCATCTCTGGGTTTTTTGTGGGGCCTGCCTGGTGTTTTTACAAGAGTAGAATGTGTCCTTTTATTTAAAATGCATCTCTGGGTTATTTGTTGGGCATAGGAATTTGTTCATTTTCCCCCTTCAAAATATAGTCCAGCCCCCCCACAAGGTCTGAGAGACAGTGTACCGGCCCCCGGCTGCAAAAGTTTGCTGACCCCTGTTCTTAAGGACCCTGTTGATACCATACATACCACCCTGTGCATTCCTTCAACAGTTGAGTCCTTGCTCCAGGTGCCATCACTGAATGAAATTTGCCAGGTGTCCAGTAGGAGCAGGGCCTTCTCAGTGGCAGCACCATGACTCTATGAAATGACCTCTCCAGAGGAGTCAACCAGCCGCCCCCCCCCCACTATATACTGTCCAATGTCAGGTTATAACTTGGCTTTATCTGATCCTGCTATGTTTTGATTGGATTCTGCTGACATCTACTCATTGTTACGCTATCAAGTTGTATATTTCCTATTGGATGGGGATTTTCTTTATTCTATCCTTTGTTTTCCTGCAGCTTTACAGTTTTAGGTTTTATTTGTAAGCTGCTTTGGGTCACATCTGATAAGAGAAAGTGCACAAATAAAATAAAGGGGCGTGCTATGGGGGGTGGGGGTGGGCTTCGCTGTGCTGCCACCCTCCTGGTGGCAGTCAGTGCTGCTTATCAGCCAGAGCAATCGTGTAGAGGTTGGGTCAGGACACTATATGTTCCTGAATACAAGCATTTGAGCAGCTGCAAACTTTTCAGATATTTTTGTTGCTTGCTTTCAAACATAATGTAAGTTCTGATCTGTTTTGAATACAAAATTGAAAGTTCACTTCCTCTTAAGTGCCTTAAACTGCAGTAAACTAGAGGCCTTGAGCTTCATTTTGATCAGTCTCCCCTACCCTGTACATTGCATACCCCTGCCCTCCACCCCCAATTAAAGTTATGCTATGATTCTGTAGATGCACTTTCCTGGAGTAAACACCATTGAAGTCAGTGGGACTATCTTCATTACTTGCTCTGGTCCCAACCTGCCCCTGCTTTGAAGTCATACTCTGAATGGTTTGGGCACTAACCTATCCGTCAGAACACTGCAGTACCTCTGATGTTTAAATGTTTAATTTTAGTTTTTGCTGCTTACGTTGTGGTCAGTTTGTTATTCCTGATTCTGCATTGCTCAGCGCCCCACCAGCCCAAATGTGTAGCAGTCGCTCCCAACAGCCCCTCTCCAGATCCCTTTCAATCGCTGGTGCCAGAAATTGAACCCATGACCTTCTGCATGCAAGGCTTCTGTGTTGCCACTGAGCTACGGCCCCTACTATCACTGGCTAAGGAAGATGCCAAGCTGTTAAGGTGCCTTTGTGAGTAGCTGGTTTATTGTGACAACAGCCTCCTTCCCTGCCTAGTAGACCTGCCATCTCCTTAAGGTAGACATGGCAGAGTTAAAAGCAGGGGAGATGCCCCACGAAAGGAACTGAGGAGGAAACATCAGTCTATCACAACTGGTGCAGAGGAAGCTCCAGAGCAGGAGTTTTTTAAGGTGGGGTTTAAAGTCAGAAGTTGGCATTCATGAGTAACGTGCATATCTATTTGAGAAAATGCAATCCTGTTTGATTAAATATCTGTCAAACTTCCCATTATTCAGGCAGCATAGCCACAGTTAATATTAACACTTTACAAGTGGTAATCCACTAGGGCTGGGGGTTGCTTAGGGAGTTTTGTTGACAAGGGGTTGTTGCTGTTGGCTCCCCCCCCCCGTATCTTTATTTAAATCTTGTGATTTATGTGGAAATAGTTTAGTTTGGTCGTGCATTTTTTAATGATTTGTTTATTGTTTATCACGACTTTTGTTGCGTTGCAGCTATGCATGTTTTTCATGTTGTAAGCCGCCTTGAGCATGGTTTGAACCGCGGAAAGGCGGCAAACAAATAAAATTATGCATGTATGCGTGTTGCAGGCATTTTGCAGTTGATCTCTATCATGGATTTGGATTATCACCATATTCACGAACAATTCCCACCCACCCACTGCCCCTTTGTCTAAGACATTTTGGGTTCTATTTTACAGTGAAGGAACCCCTGAAATGCTGCTTTTGGGCGGTGTAAGAGTTCCTTGCAGGCCTAGGGCCCCCTCTCGTGGATGAAATTGTCACTGAAACAGCTGATTGGCGAATAGGTTTTATTTATGGAGTCGCTGTTTCAGAGCAATTAGTTGGGCTATTAAATTTTAACATGCTCTCCATACAAGTTCCTTGGGCTATTAAACCATAGATTACTACAGGGTCAACTAAAATTTCATATCCATAATAAAATTGGTTGAGGAAGAGCTTCCCATAGTCCCTGCCATGCAGCCTTTGGAATGGGCACACAACAGAGACTTCTCCTAAATTTAGTGTGAATTGAGGGTTGTTCAGGGAGCAGCTGTACAAAACAAGAGCTGTTTCTGTAACTACTATAGCTTTATTTAAAAAGTAGGGATCCACATCTTGTCACCCCCCATCCAAGCAGGCAAGAGGCATCTTTCTCATTCAAGGACAAATTCCAGTCAGGCAAAAGCAGTCATGGAGGGTGGAGAGCAAGGCCAGGGGGGCACATGAGGTTGTCCAGCCCTATCTTAAATATATAGTCTTCTGTATTTCCCCCCACATCTGGTCACTCTATTGTTAGAGCCAGTGCCTGATTCTCCTGCTAGTCCTTTCTGCTGGATCTTCCACACCATACATGTCAAGTGCTGTGATACCACTTTAAACACTCAGAGCTTCTCCCCAAAGATTTCTGGGAGTCGTAGTTTGTTAGGGGTACTGAGCGTTGTTAGGAGGGTCCTATTTCCCTCACAAAGCTACCATTCTCAAAGTGATTTGATAATCGCTTGCTTTTCACAAGGAGCTCTGGGAATTGCAGCTCTGTTAAGGGAAATATAAGGGTCTTCTAACAACTCTCAGCGCCCTTAACAAACTGTATCTCCCAAGATTCCATGGGGGGAAGCCATGGCTCTTTAAAGTCCTTTAAATGTATGGTGTGTTGTGGCCTAAACAATAAATCAGTAGCCTGGCGGCAAAGCCACATGAACTCACGGAGTAAGAGAGACCGTATTTGCACATTGTAGTTCAGACTAGAACAGCACACCGTCTCGTATTTAAACGCCAAAAAAGTTTGGACATCACTTGGCCTGGACATCGTACGGGGCTGAGCAAGGCATGTGGCGGTTGGGCTGCATTGAAGCTGAGCCTAGCTGAGACTGAAGGACTGTAGCTGACATTGGGTGTGTTGACGCAGCACCAATGACCTCATTTCCAGTCGGTCGGATTTCCACTATTTACTGGGAGGTAGAGGAGCAAGGTGGCGGTGAGGTCAGTGCGGCACAAACCCACCAGCGGGAGCGTAAGATTGGCTCTGCCGTTGTGTTTGCACCATGCTGTTCTCAATGCTGCCTTGTCCCTCCCTCTCTTACCTCCCAATAAGCACCCGTGTCGTGATTGGGTGGCGGTCAGATAAGCGGCAGTGCCCCCACCTATGTCATCCACTACTGCCTAAGGATTGTGGATGTGTCACAATGGTTCAGTGTGGCATTTTGTAATTCCTTCCCAGAACTAAAGTCTGCACATGAGCTGGAAAAAAGAGAACTGGAAGAGAATTTTGAGAAGCTACGTCTATCACTCCAGGTTAGTATCACTTACGCCATAGAAAACCTTATCATTTATCAAAAGGGTCTACTTAAAAGCACATCCAACACACATGACTTCCCCTCAACAAATCCTGGGAGGTATAGTTTCCTCCTTACAGAGCTACAGTTCCCAGCACTCTTAACAAGCCACAGTTCTGTGGAGTCTTTGATGGAAATCACATGCTTCAAATGTGTATCAGGGTGTGCTGTAAATGTATGGTGTGGATTTGCCCTAGCAGCCATGGCTTTTCCCAAAGAATCCTGGGAGCTGTAGTTTGTTAAGGGTGCTGTGAGTTGTTAGGAGACCCATATTCCCCTTGCAGTGCTGCAGTTCCCAGTTTAACAGTCAATCCATCTATCCAGGGTTCTTTGAGAATTGTAGTTCTATGAGTTTGCACTTGATTACAGGACCAGGTCGACACCCTGACTTTTCAGAGCCAGTCTCTGAAGGACAAGGCAAAACGATTTGAAGAGGCATTAAAGAAAAACACTGAAGAGCAACTAGAGGTAACATGAGATTTGCTTTTATGGAACTTAGTGGGATTCATAAGAACAAGAGAGTTCCCCTTTCATCGCTACTCTTACCTCCAGTAAATGTCTTCCGAAAGTGTTCTGCAGGTCCTGGCCCAACATTGACTGCCTCACACTCAGCCCCATGAGGGAAGGCTGAGTTTTCACACAGCTGGAATAACCTGGCCTAGGGGGGTGACTTTAGGTCCAGTCGTTTTACCTTCCTTTTCTGTTTAACCTGCTCTGGTTAGATTTTGAAATTAAGGGGGAGGGATTGAGTTTGTTCTTCAGCTATTGGGGTCCCCAAAACTGGGAGGGCTCCTCCTCATACTGAAGGTTCTGGAAGCCTCCAGAAGGTCCTCCTCGTAGAGTGGATGAGGAGAGTCCTCCAACTCTCCTGGGTAAGTCCTCTGCTTCCTTTTCTTTACTGTCAATTCTCCTTCGCCTCAGATTGCAATGGCTCCATACCAGCATTTAGAGGAAGACATGAGTAGCCTAAAGCAGGTCTTGGAAATGAAGAATCTACTCATTCATCAACAGGAAAAGAGGATCATAGAGCTAGAGAGGCTGGTGAGCCCTTGGTTTTTGTCTCTGTTTAGAAAACAATACACAAGGGATGGAGAAGGCACCAAAGCTTGCGCATCCAATAGAGGAGGGACAAGGGAACCTGTGGCTCTCCAAATGTTGTTGGACTCCATGTCCCATCAGCCTCAACCAGTTTGGCCAATGGTCAGGGATGATGGGAGTTGCAGTCCAGCAACTTCTGGAGGGCAAGTTCCCTGTTCTTGCATTAGAATCACAAGCTAGTACAATCTGTTCGAGCAGGCAACTCTGGTTTGGAATGTGGTCATTTTAGAGATGCAAACTGGGAAGGGGGAAAGAATTGTTATTATTATTATTATTATTAAAAATTTGTATACCACTCTTCATCCATAATCTCAGGGCAGTTCACACCATAAAAATTAAGAAGCAATACAGAAATTAAGATGTTCCTATATGGTATATTTGAAATGGGAAGGAATCTTACTTTTTAAATCTCCACTTCACCTCTCACCCTTTCCCTGTGTTCAAAGCCACTCTTGGCTAAGAGAGAGTAGGATTTGGGGAGGCAGGAACTCCATTTGATAATGTGATAGCCCAGTGTGAGACAGTAGCTACAGTAAATATAGTACGTTAACATCAAGTTGGGGTAAAATTAACCCCTGCATGCATTCTAAAGTTTCCATTTCCAAATCACGCAACAAAATATTGCACTGTAGAATGGCTCTGTTCGGGGAGCCAGCCAGTCAGCCAGCCATGACCTCTCCCAGGATACTCCATTCAATCCCACCCACCCGTGATTCCAGATTTCTTTTTCCCAACCATTCAATTAGCATTTATTGCCCGCTGAGCATGCTCATTGGATTGTGTGAGAGATATTTCCCTTTTAGGGCTTTGGCCCCACCCCACCCCCACTGGTTCCATCCTGACCCGCTGCCAGCATGTGGCCCCTGACAAATCGCCCCAGAGGGAATGTAGTCCTTTGACCAAGAAAAAGAAAAGGTCTGAGGTGACAAAAATGTAGGGAAGGAAGACTAGCAGTTAAACCCTTGCTAAAGCAGATGCATGCAGAGATTGTTTCTCGGCTAGGCACTCTTAATAAAAACCAGGTGTGTTTCTCCCAAGTGAGAAGCACAGCAACACCCTCTGGGATCAGGCTGGGTATCACACAGGTGAGCTCCAGTGTGTTTATAACCCATCAGTACCATCCAATCTGTGCTGCCACTTCTGGTGCAATGAATTGGTACAATACTGTAGTATTATTATTTTACTGCTGCAATTGCTACATGTATTTAAAGCTGTCCCTCCTATCATTGCAGGCTGAAAAGAACTTAATATTAGAAGAAAAAATTCAGGTGCTCCAGCAGCAAAATGAGGATCTCAGAGTCAGGATTGATCAGAACACTGTGGTGACAAGGTCTGTCTAGAAGTTTGCTCCCGAGCTTGGCATTTCAAGCAGCTTTCAATTCACATATTTGTGTGTGTGTGTGTGTGCTCACTCTGTTGGTGTCTATTTGCAGCAGTTCAGATGTTTTGGGCTACAGTTCCCATCAGCCTTGACCATTAGCCATGCTAGCTGGGGCTGATGGGAAATGTAGTCCAAAAAGGGGGGGGAGGCTGCTTTGTAGAATCATAGCAATGCAAGGAACTTGTTAAACTTATTTATTTCTGAAGTACCAGAAGGCTATACACACATTTTTGAGAATAAGGCTCATTAAACTCAGTGGAACTTAACTTCCAAACAAACATGCACAGGATTGCATTGACGGAGACTGAGCTGTGAACCAGGAAATGCCTGATGCAGATCAGAACTGCCTTGGACTCACTAGGAGTATAGTCCTATATAAAGCAACTCCAACTGAATTCAGCATGGCTTAAAGGTAAAGGTAAAGGGGCCCCTGACCATCAGGTCCAGTCGTGTCCGACTCTGGGGTTGCGGCGCTCATCTCGCTCTATAGGCCGAGGGAGCCAGCGTTTGTCCGCAGACAGCTTCTGGGTCATGTGGCCAGCATGACAAAGCTGCTTCTGGCGAACCAGAGCAGCGCACGGAAACACCGTTTACCTTCCCGCCAGAGCGGTCCCTATTTATCGACTTGCACTTTGATGTGCTTTCGAACTGCTAGGTGGGCAGGAGCTGGGACCGAGCAACGGGAGCTCACCCCGTTGCAGGGATTCGAACCGCCGACCTTCTGATCAGCAAGCCCTAGACTCTGTGGTTTAACCCACAGCGCCACCTGGGTCAGCATGGCTTACTACCAAGCAAATGGGCAGAGGGCTGCATCCTAGGTGGTCTTCCTGAAACACTGTTTCTCAGACTCTGCTCTCATTGATACTGGTACAGTGCCGGTCTCCCTTACAGGGTTGCTAGATGGAATCCTGAGAAAATCCATATGGAATGATTCCTATACACTACAGATGCAATTCTATGTACACTTTTGGGGAGATGGGCCCCACTTTACACAGTGGGACTTGCTTCTGAGTAAGCGTGCTTAGGATTGTGCTGAATAGTATTGTGTGTTGTTATTAACCCTCTGCCTCATACACAAAGCCCTCCATAAACAAAGCTTTCCTCCTTAGGAGTTGGCAACACTCCCCCTTTACCGCGGATCAGGGCTGACTCGGAAGTTTAGTTTGCAAGCAGTTGATCTTCGACATCTACGCTGAAAACCTCTGGGTATCCGAGTAGCCGTTATACTGAAACCTGTAGCTGTACACTTCCAAGTTATGGCACTTTGCAGAAGGGTGGATTTCTCTGCAAAACATTAGCACTGTACACAGAACGCCACGCTTAAGAGCACTGTGGGCGCCCATCAGCTTGGGGGGCTGAGCCTGGCTTATCATGCAGTCTTCAACCACATACCACATTGATTTTATGGGTCCTTTTGTCCGTTTTGTTGCTGTTTCTCGTGTAAACCTGCAGCATGTTGATGCAGAATTCTTGTTTATAGGGTAGTGTGTAGAGCATGTGACATTGCACAGAATTCATAAATTTACAGAGAACCTGATGAGGGGAGAAATGCAGGAGCACCACATTCGTAGCAAAAAATATAACAGATTCCTGCAGTACCTGAAGGAGCCACGGCTAAATCCCACTTTGCTAGATGCTCCAGTTAGAAAATGTAATCATATGGGATGGAGAGACAAAGGAAAGAGACCTGCCCATCTACCTCCCCCTTCAGGAATAGCACAGTAACCAGGCCAACCTGTTGTGCAAACACGTGTATCAGAAATCGCTGGATCTATGCTGCCAAATAGTGACGGCAGCTGCAACCCCCCCAACAGGAAGTATTGCTTCAGTGTGGCATTATATTTGCTGTTGTGCTTTCTGAAGCCTCACTGCAGTTGCTGAACTCGGTGATATCTGAGGATCCCGGAGGATCTGCCTTTGTCCAGCTTCCCGTCTGCCTCAGCAGGAACTGGTCCCCAGAAAGCCAGTCCTGTGGCTGAGTAAAACGCAGCACCTGCTGCCCCCCCCCCAAAAAAACCATGTGGCCTATGCCTTATCCTTTCCCTTGTTTCAAAGCTCATCTCTGCTGTAACCTGACCGTTTCTTTCTTCTGTTGGCGTCAGCCTCAGATGACGCAGCTAAAAGACAATCCCAGCACTGTATGCGGGAGAGAGGCAGGGTAACAGTCAGAGGGCTATTTATTTTTGCTTCTGCTTGCCAAAGCAAATTGTCCTTGGGCACATGCTGGTATTGGTATTATAAAAAAGGAGAAAGGGTAAAAAAAACACTTGTCAGCAAAGGCACATCCCTGCTCAAAAGGCTCTTGGAAGAGGATGCCACTTGGCTGTGTTAACTCCCACTTCTCCTCCTCCAGCAAACTCTCGGTTGCTTACTGTCTCAGGAGCACGGATGCTGCCCGACAGGCTCTTGTAATCACGGAGCATCACCTTGCAACTCTTTTCTGTCTCAAAGAAGGCAAAGGCTCCGGGGTCTCGATGTCCCTACACATGCCACTAGTGGCATTGACTTTTCTGGCTTTTAAGAGAGGCGAAGCCAGGGAGTTGCCTTTCGCTGTGTTTCACCGTGAAGGCATCCCTCATCTTCAGGTCCATTACTCCGTTTAGCAATGGCTCTCGGGGGGGGGGGGGTTTCCCATTCCTGCCTCCAGAGACCCTTTTAAGTGGCTGCGCAGGGGATTGCACCTGGGGCCTTTTGCATGCAAAGCATGTTCTCTACCAATGAACTATGTCCCCTTCTGTTAAGAAATGCCCAGTTTTGCCTGCACCTTCTGAACCCATTTCTGCTTGTCTTCTAGAATGGCTCGGGGCTAGCTCACCAGTGCATGACTGTGACTCCACACTTGATTGGCAGATGAATGTGTGAACTAATTCTGTTTTTTGGGGGGGTAATATTGGGCTGCATCCAGTTGTGCCCTGGAAGACTATTAGAACCATGGAAGCATCCATGAATGGAGAGGGAATAGCATTTTTTCCTTATATCCCTCTTACACCCAAGAAATCTGCTCTAGATGGTTGGGGAAGTATTCAGAACAGCACGGGAGGTAGTATAGCAGGCTGCAAGGAAACAGGGGAATTTGCAAAAATCCGCTCCCTCCCCCTTCCATCCATGGAGGACATTGCTGGAGCAAGAACCCTCCATGAATGGAAGGATGCAACCGAATACAACCCATTGTGCTTGAGGAAATACGAAGTGATGAAGATTTTGTCTGAAAGTGGTCCATTCATGATGGACTTGATTTATCATTCATCCCTTATCCACTTGGTGGTGAAACGTTCAAGGGGCAGGTATGTGTGAATGAACCAGTCTAAAGACAAGTGACACAGATTGAGGATAATCTTTGATTCCTCGGGGGGGGGGGATTCTTTTCCATTCACTAAAGGTCCCATTTATATTAGGCCATGCTACAGCAGACTTTATTTTCTTTGCACTTTCCAAGGAGTGGGATGGTAAGTATCCAAATCATGTAGGCAAACAGTTTTCAACAAGACGCGAGAACTGTTTACAAAATAGATGAAAACTGGTGGACCTCCAGGCACTGCTGGCCTCCAACTTCCATTGCCCTTTTGCCCAACGGCCACGTTGGCTGGAGCTGATGGGAGCCCAGTGAGATCTGGAGAGCACCAGGTTCCCAATCCTTAGTTTACAAAATGGATCCAATGAGGACTTGCCATAATTCTGAAATTTTGATTTTGACTTGACAGTGCCTTGTCTCTCTCTCTCCAGGCAGTTATCTGAAGAAAATGCTAATCTCCAGGAATACGTTGAAAAAGAATCCAAGGAAAAGAAGAGGCTAAGTAGGACTAATGAAGAGCTGCTGTGGAAGCTTCAGACGTCGGACCCCATGAGCCCAGTTAAGCTGTCGCCAACATCGCCCACACATATTTATCGGTCTTCGTCAGGACCTCCCACCCCAGCTAAAGTCAGCACCGTGCCAAGATGACAGCCCCGTGCAGCTGTGTCAGATGACTTGTCCCTGACGATGTCCCCGTCTACTGAATGTTCTCGTCTAAGAAAGTATTAACCACAGTAGAAGTAGATCCCTGGGATCCGTGACTCTACCAACATGCTCTCTTGCTGCATAGCTGTATTTGACTAGGCAGTGCACTCCGGTGGGTTCTCTAGGACTTGCGACACTGATGCCATAGAATAGCAGAATCCCAGCTGATGCATGGGGACATCCCAGGGTTAGAGGCAAAAGCAAGGGAAAACTCTTCTTATTGTTCACTCCCGAGTGATGAACTTTTCGCTGCAGTATTTCAGGTTAGTTGCCAGTTCGAGTTTTGAATAGCTCTGTGTGTTGAGTGGCTGCTGATACGTATGGATGACCTCAGGCATCCATGCCCATAACGCGAGGCACATGTCAGGCACACATGCACACCTTCTGCATATGCACACCTTCTGCTGTTCCGAAATGCATTTTTTTATATTAATGGATTCTACAAAAAGTGCTGATATATTTTCACGAGTCAGCAGTTTTCTAACTTGTGCCTAAGAGTTATACTGAAATTAAATGCTTCTTCTTTTTTTCTTTTTTTTTGGTCAAAGCTTCCCAGGAATATTTCTACCCAAACGAGAAGAAAGTTACAAAAACATAGAAGCACCTTCCGAGTGACCACTGAGTGGTACATTTTCTAAAGCAAAACACCAGCGACTTGATTTCTTAACTAGCTAACTGCCTTCAAAAACAATTGCTTTTCTAATCAGTGCCAGACACGGCACTCGCCTCCCAGGTAACAATCAGAACACTCACCACTGCTGTAAATACGGAAGAGGCAAGCAGGCCTCCATCGTTGCAGTCCTATGTTCATTTATCAAGATGACTCCATTTTACCCCAGCAGTAAGGGCTTTTCCACGATGTTTTCAAAGTCTGAATTAATAGCAAGGCTAAATGTACAAGACCATGTGCCTCCCAACTCCTTTTTAAGAAGTGATGGGGGAGTGACCACAGAAGCATAGAGTGAATGGGTGAATTCAGTTAGCGTACTTCAGTAGAGAGGCAAATGTGTGTGCTAAGTAACAAAAGAGAGCCCTGTGGGATTTAAGCCCATCTAGTCCAGCATCCTGTTATCACAGTGATGCACTAGTTCCCTGTAGGAAGGATCTGGGTACCACAGTGCTCTCCGAACCCACAATTCTCAGTAGGCAGACTGGTTTGCCCTCTTTTGTTGATGACTGAATTGGGCTCTTTCTTCTACACAGGGGTGACTCACCTGTGCAGTGGACCCAAGTAGCAGCTTGAGGCAGCAATATTTTTAAGTGAGTGTGCAATCTGAGAGCTGTTCCTACCCCCCTCCTAAGCAATGTGGCCAGGAGTGTGCTATTGCTATCCTCTGCCACGTTGCCTAGTATCCAAGGAGCGCATCTCTCAGATGCAGAACTCACATCATCTCAGGCTCGTCATGTTCATAAAATAGCAATCAACACTGCACACTTGGCATTTTATCAGCACTCAATGGCATGTTTATGTGTTTTGGTACTGGCCAAACTGCTGGATTGTTAAATCTCTCTGCCTTCTTTCCAGCCATCTCTGCTACCCAGTGTGTATTTAGTAGCAGCACGATATTGGATGTCAGGCCTGCTAGAACGTAGGCTGGTTCCCTAGAGAGTAGCATAGCAGTCACAATAGCATTAGACCTTGAAACGGTTTCTAAACATGAGCTAGACAGACAAAGAGGACACAGCCGGTGTCCCTTCTTGTCTTTGGTGTGATAGGAGTTGGGTTCCAGCGTGTGTGTCAAAGAGTTGTTATAGACTTAGACTGTGAAAGCGTTGAACGTAGCGTTGGACAGATGTGGAGCATGAATCATCTAAGCAAAGAAATGTTTTTAGGTAGCCATGTGATACTTTGGTTCTCGAGTGGAGGCCCAGGGCTCAACTCATTTGCAAAGTCCAGGCTTGCACATCCCCCTCTGCATCGTTTAAATACAGGGCAGCTCAGTGCGCCAAAAGATCACCGAGGAGAAGAGAGGGGAGGGAGTTAAGGAGGTCCTCGGTGAGCTGTGTACACTGGCTGGCAAATGCCTGTCTGCCTGATGTCCACACAAGTGCTTCGTTCAGCGAGTCTGCTTGGTGCTTGTGTTGATGACTTGCCTGTGATGCAGGCCTTAGGCATCAGCTGTGCTTGCCGAGAACAGCCAGCACCATCCAATAGCCACAGATCTGTAGCCCAATTCCATGATGTACAGAGTAACAAGGTTGAGTTCTTTCTTTTTTTTTAGAGAAATTTATTTTTGTAGCTACCTTGCATGATACTGTGATACCAAGTACATCATCTTAGATTAGCTCATGCCACGTTTGTTAACTTATCACAAACGACAGGACTAGATTTCGCATAATGGGCAACTTGCAAACTCAAGCGTAGGATAGTTGCAACAATGACCCAGGTATGAATTTAGCCAGTTTCCTTACCACACTTGCTTGAGACACAGACAGCACCTGTTTCCTTGCTATGTCGCAAACCTTGTACTGTCAAGCTCATGTGAGCAATGTTATACCACAGCTTTGATAAATTTGCATTTACCTTGCATTGCTCTGTAAGTTATGTATTACTCTCCACTTATAAGCTAGCAAAGCCACACTGTGGGTGGGTGGGCGGGTGGGTGTGGGTTGTCTGTCAGTTCCTCTGTTTATGCTTCTTCCTTCCTCTGTTCATCTGCCACCTCCATTTTCAATGAATGCTTCCAAATACAATTTGAGATTTTGGCTTCTGCTGGCCTACACAAGATAGCAAGTCAATGCCAATATCAGACTACAGTTCTATCTCCTCCATTTACTTTGTACAGATCAGTTGTCCCTACATCCAGATGGGAAAGGTGTAGGATTCTATCCACTTCCTTCCTTCCTTCCTTCCTTCCTTCCTTCCTTCCTTCCTTCCTTCCTTCCTTCCTTCCTTCCTTCCTTCCTTCCTCATCAAAATGGCAGCCTAGGGCTACTCTACTTTAACCTAACATTCAGTTCAGTTCACTTATTCAGCCCTTCAAAACCACAGACCATCTACAGAGGGAAAAGAACCTTTTCATGACTTTGCATTATGTAAACCTAAAGGTAACCAACTACGGCTGGCATCTGAAAAGTAACTTGGTTTCTTAAGCATGCTATCTGGTAAGCCAGTTCTGAAACCAAGGGTTCCTTTAAAAGCAGTTTCTGATGTTACATACAGGGCTACTACTACAAGGTGGAGGGAACTATCTCACTTGGTCACCCGAAACCTTTTGACTTTCCTAAAGTTGCATCCCTGCCTCTGCCATCAGCTCCCTCATCACTCCAAAAATTATGATGATAGACAAGTGCAACACGCTCTATTCTAGTGCTGCAGGCAAGCATGTGCAGATCTGGAAGTTGTGCAACGCTCCCAGTTCAGTTTCCTGGATACCTTTTTTTTTTACAGCCCTCAGCCACATTTGACACTGACACGCACACACACATAGACACACACTGAGCCCTTATGCTGCCTTCCCAAAGCCAGATACATGAGCCACTGAGCTAGGGCCCTGCCAGAGCCTTGCACCTCTTTCCCAAAGCCCAGCCCCTCACTTAGCCAGCTTTGGGAAGGCAGCACAAGGGCTGGGGGCAGCCCATGAAACAAGGCAGTATGCGGCCCACAGGTTCCATGCCAAAGTCCTCTTGTGGCCCGCTTGGTATGAAAAGTTGGGCCACCCTGGTGTATACAAACAATCCCAAGTAGGAGCAGATTGGACTGGGGTAGTGCCAGGGGAGGTGCATAACATGCCTAGGCTTCATGACAAACCACTGCATCCCTTGGGCTCCTCTCCTTGAAGGCCAGCTACTTTTTGTATGTGAAGCCATAAAATTCATCCCCCCAAAAGCAGAACTTAATAACTGCAAATCTAATTGTGGATAACCATGTTCACACTTACGTACTGGACAATTACACAAAGCACTCCGGTGATGGGGCAAAGCTGGCTAAGTATCACGAAGAAAGCAATCAGAGATTGTAGCGGCACTATAACTGATGGCCTGGCAAGGAATAGTAACATGGGTCTTGAATAATGTTTTAACACCCTGCCTTAGTAGCAGCCAACAAGCAAACTGTGGCTACCAAGTGCAACTTTCATTATTGGGAAACAAGAAAAATATGGAAGGCATTTTTCTAATTCTCCGAATTTCAGGTGTGAATCCTGTTTTACCTATTTACTTGCAGCCAAGGCCAAAAAAATTAGGTCAGCTCACTCAGGGAAATTGTCCTTTCCTTCCATCTACCCACTTAACTAACTGTGGTGATGGCAAGACACTGTTTGGGAAACTTGTGCCAAAATTCCCTTAGGGAGAAGATGGGAAATGCCACCTCAACCTGTCCTGCTGCTGCGTATTATTCCTCGCAGGTTCAGAGGAAGATTCAAGGAGGATTCAGCTGCTGAGATGCCAACCCTAGGAAAGTCCAGGAACACAGCCCACACTGCTATCATAACATGGCACAGCCACGGCACCATTCTGTAGAACACCAATTCCTTTCTATGCCTCTCCTTCCATGCAGGGCATGCATGCATCCAGCAGAGCAGTTTGGACTGTACACATTAAGCAGGAGAAGAATCAAGAGCAACTTGCACTGCTTCTGTTTGTGCTTCCCACTGACTGTGCAGTGTGAGAAAATTAGCATCTTTCCTACTTTATAGTGAGAGTGCATGCCCAGCTATGGATGCCGCCCACAATTGGCTCTTACCAGAGCAGGGCAGATGGGTGACTTCTCCTCTGTGGCATACCCAACGCCGCCCTGTATTCTGTCAGAGACAGCATCGTGATGCCCTCTAGATGTTTTGGACTACAACTCCCATCGTCTCAGACTAGCATTGACTATGCTAGCTGTGGCTCATGAAGGTTGTAGTCCACCATCTGAGGGGCACCATGGGGCTATGCCTGAGCTAATCAAATGGATAGTAACAATACTGCCTGGTGCCCCAAATAGGACTGTGCATTCAAAGGCACCCTTGCTTTCTAAAGCATCAGAGGAATATGACAGACAAGAAAAAACTGACCATAGTAGTATTGTTGAAAGGAGTTGATCTAGGAAATGCCTTTAAAACCTTCTGGAGATGGGCTTTGGTTGTGGATACATGAGGCTCTCACACTTTCTCACTTCACTTTCATGTCTTGTCCAAAGACCAGTGTTGCATCTGCCTTCTCAGCCTCCTCCTAGCCCCCATGATGTGTTTGGGGATGCCACGCAACTCTGGGTTTTGGACAACATACCAAAGAGGTGTGATACAATGAGTAAATTGTGCCTCCCTGTCCAAATACTTGTCTTTCCCAGAAGCCCTCAAAAGTCTTCCTGGGGAATCCATTCACAGGCCCCTGCTACCTTAGGAATCTCAAAGGACCAACAAAACCACTCGCTAGAGAAGCCAACAGGAGAAGAGATTAAGACTCCCCCTTTTGCGACTTTTGAAACATTTTTCAGAACTCTCATTTGCACAACATCACATTTCTCCCCAATAAATCAGCTGGTACATGAACAGTAAAGATCTTCTTCGGAATAAATATGAATAACCAAAATCAGATATTTTACGTCTGTGTACTGATTGCATTTGTGTCCCATGGACACACGGTGGATGATAAAAGACCATCCCCTCCCTGACACAGCAGGAGTTTGTGGTCCGACTTAATTACGTGGCTATTTGAATTACAGGAAAAAAAGTTTGTATTATTTGAGTTACAGTGTACAGGTGAATGTAATATATTCATGATAATAAATACTTGCTCCTTAGTCTTTTGTGTGCTACGATGCTTCTTTACGGGTCTATAGGTAACAGGGTTTAGCAAGAGATGGGTGTTGTTTACAAAAGTTGTTTACAAAAGTAAAGCAAACAACTGAAACTTGTGTATAAAGGAATCACTCAGGAGCTTTGTTCTCTCAACCTTACAAATTTTGCTCAGTACTTGCTATTTAAATTTAAAGGTACCACAATTGATCAAATTTAAAGGCCTTGATCAAACTGTGCATGTAAACCCTTCCCCATAAACTGTCATTATGCCAACTCCCTATGAACAGATCATTTTATTACAGACCTGTATGTGCCTACACAACAAGTAATGGAGCAATCCTAACAATTGTCAATTTCCTTCCTTTTCCCTGTGTAATGCAACTTTTCTGAGCTGCAAACTATTGCATTTCACATTTTCCTGCACCCCTTACTATCATGGTTGACCTGCTGCCATTGAAAGCAAGAGACAGAGTGAGAGCAGAATAAGAGACCATTTGCACGAGGCTAGCCTTTTCTCCCCTCTGGCCACTGGCATGCAGAGTTAGTCTCATGGGAGATGGAGCTGAAAATATCTGAGGAACGTCGCAATAGAGAAGGCTGCTAGGCACTGAGAAATTAAGACACACGGCTATCTTTTTTTGGACGCAATTATGGTAACATCTAGTACCATGCTGAGGGCTCATGAGTGAATCATAAGGAAAGCCTGCTGGATCAGGCCACTGGCCCATCTAATCCATAATCCTGTTCTCACAGTGGCTATGGGAAGCTCAAAAGCATCCATTTCAATTAAGTGCAAGAGAATAATGGTAGGGTGTGTGTGTGTGTGTGTGTGTGTGAGAGAGAGAGAGAGAGAGAGAGAGAACACACTGGTTAGATCACACTGCTAAAAGAGAATACTTACTGCTGCCTTAGAAGTCCTGCTGAACTCACACAGCATTATTGCTGAGCAGCTATGCATAAGGTTGTGCTGTTCAGGTTGTCATGAAACACTGTGCTGAAAAGCAAAAGGTGCATTTCCAGAAGCTTGATTCTTTCACTGAAGAGCAATTGCATGCAACTGGTCTGCTGGAACGAACAGAAATACATTGGAAGAGGAAGGGTGAAACTAACATAATTTATTTGCATTTCTGGGAAACGTTTAATGCTGTATCACATAATATTAACAAACTGATCTCCAAAGTCAAAAACGACATCAAGAGGGAGACATTATTTACAGTGCCACCTGGCAGAAACGTCTCCGAGAAGCAGAGGTCGTGCTCTAGATAAACGTTTCACATTTAAAAAACAAAGTTTTATATTTAGGAGGGGAGGGGAGGGGAGAGCAGAGCCAAAATCTAAACAAGAACCAAACCAGAAACTCCACTGGAACAGGAGCAGGAAAAAAACCCAACAGGGATTACAGTCAGCATCAGGGGGTCGAATAATTGTATCACAACAGTAAGAAATTCTGAGGAAATCATTAGAAAAATAGAACAGCCAACCAAAAAGTATATATTTATATATTACTCAATAAAAATATGCACAGATTCTTTCATGGCTTCTTGGTTATTAAGAGATGTATTCCTGAAGAAACCCCACGTTCCATTAGATTTGTAATGTACAATCGGATGTACATTCTTTGTGCTCCTGAGACCAGACGTACATTGAAAGGCACAACGTAAAGACAGGAAATCCTCCACTTTGCCACCAGGCACACATGTTACAACCCTTCCATCATCTGGAAAACACAGACATGACCGCATGCGATTTGTGTAAGATTCCTCAGTGGCTGCATTCATAATGGTAGTAACTCAGGGTTTGCTTTAAGCATGGTTTGTTGAAGATACCAGGATCAGTCTCACAGACCAGCAGGCAGTAACCATTGCTTGTTTCACCTTATGCAAGTTTCGTTTTTCAACTGTTCGTGCTTTCTACCTCTTTCTATAGGAAAGAAGCAAGGACTCTGGATTCAGATGTAAGGGAAATATATAAGCCAGCTTCAAACCATATAGTGGTAAACTCAATTTTACTTGGAGTACAACCACTTAAATTAATGAACTTACTTAGGTCCTTTAATTTCCACAGACCTACTCTAAGTAAAACCTAGTTGAATACCACCCACGGTTTCATATTCTTATTTGTTGAGCCCAGACCCTAATCTGTTGACAGGGGTGGGGCTTGGATGTAAAAACAAACCATAGTTAAGCTAAACAAACCATGGCTTAACGCTATGTGAAAACCAGGCCACTGTCTAAGAGTTTCATCATCTCAGCATAACATTTTTTATTGGGACTTGTGCCAACAGCAGGAGGAAATAAACCCTGAGGAAATATATGGATTGTTACTAACAGGCATTGTTCCTGCAACATTTGGCCTTTGATTTGGAAGTACAACATACCAAGGACTAGCACATGAAAGCACCTGTTAAAAGATGTACACATGTAACAAATGCCAGACAACCTTTGCAATGGAAGCATCTTCTGAGATGGATTCATGAAGTTGTCAAAACAAAGTTATATGGACAAACAGCTAAATGATGGTGCCAAAATCTCATGGAGGGGGGCAGTATGTGCCTATACCACATACAGCCCAGGCCTCACACTTGATGCATCAGCACATAAATGCTAACCTGTGGGTATTCCGGCACCCTCTGCACTTAAAAGTAACTCTTCCCAACACTTGCAAATTAGAAAAAAGTAACCTTTTAGAACGAACACCAAAGTAGCACTGAATAGTAATACTTTCACAGGACAGTTCAAAATGCAGCAACTTCAAGTGTGTACAAATGATATGCACATGAACGCCATTGGCTTCAACGGAAACTAATGAACATGCAATTGGGTTACATTCAAAAAGCATAAAATATTCACTTTGCTATCACCAGAACCCCTTGTGGAGCCTGGTCAAGGTTACACTAAGGTTAATCTATAAAATGTTCAAACAGAAATTGTCAGCTTTCTCGTGCTCTCTTGTGCAATCTATAGAGATGCAATGGGGTGTTATATGCATGGATACCCTGGCGGAATGCATGCACAGTTCCCTGTGCTATGGTCCATGGGGTCACGAAGAGTCGGACACAACTAAACAACAACAACATCTGATTGGCTCTCTAAACACTCATGCTCACTGGCTACATTCAAATGAAGGAAAGCTACTGCATATCAACCTAAGCAAGTTGCGCTTCCTTTTTCTGGTTATTTGGCTATAACTTTTGATAGAATACAGATAATTGAACAAACCTTGTTGCATTACATTCTTCATTAAATTATCTTTCCACTGATATATAATTTTATGGTATTACTCCAAATAAAAGTGTTGATGTTGTTGTTTAAGCATTTAATCATGTCCAACTCTTCGTGACCCCATGGACCAGAGCACGCCAGGTACTCCTGTCTTGCACTGCCTCCCACAGTTTGGTCAAACTCATGTTTGTAACTTCAAGAACACTGTCCAAACATCTCGTCCTCTGTCGTCCCCTTCTCCTAGTGCCCTCCATCTTTCCCAACATCAGGGTCTTTTCCAGGGAGTCTTCTCTTCTCATGAGGTGGCCAAAGTATTGGAGCCTCAGCTTCAGGATCTGTCCTTCCAGTGAGCACTCAGGGCTGATTTCCTTCAGAATGGATAGGTTTGATCTTCTTGCAGTCCATGGGACTCTCAAGAGTCTCAAGAGTCATAAAACCTCAAATACACTTTTTCCTAAAGGTTTCCACAATTTTGGCCACTAGTGTATAATATAATGGTTGGGAGAGAGAAATTGCTCATTGTGAATAACCACCACGTGAACATCCTTTTACAGCTGGTATGAAGCCACAGGACTAAATGTAGTGCCATGCTCTTCCAAACTTCCTTCTATATGGGTGAATTTAACCAAAGCCCCAGCTGTGTTCCTGTGCCATGGGCTGGGTATGATCCTAGCCTAGGGTTTCAAATTCTATGCACACCCAACTAGAAGGAAGCCCCGCTGAACTCACTTAAAACCATCTTCCAAGTGAAACACGCATCAGGTCAGGGTACACATTAGGGATATTCCCCCTTGCTGACTTAAGGGTTTGCACACACTTCCCCTTCCATACTGGGCTTGTGCCCTTCCGGGAGAAAAATAATCTAAAGGAGACAGTGAAAATGAGACAATTCCTGAAGGAAGTGATGGCGGCTTCCATTGATTCAAGAGGCTACTTTGGACAGGCTCCTCTGTTATAGAACCATATAGAATTGTAGAGTTGGCAGGGACCCTGAGGGTCATTTCGCCCAACCTCCTGCAATGAAGTGAAAGACCTCATACGAAGTAAGATACCTGTTCAGTCTTTTTCTTTTGAGCGCAACACAGAAGGCAATGCTTCAGAATACGGCTATATATACAACAAAGTGTCCCAGCAGCTATACAAAACCACCTTCTTATTTAAACATAATAAAAATAAAAAGTTTCCCACTTATTTACAAAGACGAGCTCTAGTAAATGCTGGCCTGTTCTTTACAATAGCAAACCTACAGCAGCAGCAGCAGCAATCAGGTTTTCACCAAACTCAAGCTTTGCATGTATTTACATTTAGGATTCAGGGGTAAGGGCAACACAGTCTATCTAGTCTTCCATCCCCACCCCAAGTGGCAAAATCCTACACCAATAAGCAGAAGTTTGCATTCCACGTCCTGAGCACACACACACCCATCTTCAACCATGCAAGGGCCTGGCAGTGGCAACGGTACAGGGGTAAGCACAGCAGAGAGATTTAGCGACCCCTGTTGGTACTAGCGAAATTGTCCAACAGGAATAGGTGGAATTGTCCAGGCTCTATATCTCTCCTCTGAGCTGTTACACACCACAGGGAGAGGGACGGAGTATAAGCTCACCTAGTGCCAGTATTTATGCAAGTGCAGCCTACCTGGTTCCAGTTTCAGCACTACTGAGAGCAAGGGTGGGTGATCTGTAGTCCTGCAACACCTGGAGGTATACAACTCCCATCATCCCTAACCCTTGGCTGGGGTTGATGGGAGTTGGAGTCCAACAGCATCCCACCACCTGAATTGAAGTAAGCAGATGGAGGAGGAGAGCCACTAGCCTAGGAAATTTAATTTAATTTTTTTAAAGGAAGTAGCATATGACATCACACATACTCTCAGCGCTCCTTTAAGCATGGTCAGGATTCCGACCTCTAATCATTTCCCTGGGGTGGGGGATTTGCATGAATCCCATGTTAGACACGCACACGATTTGCTGATATACAGTACAAAACTTAATGCTCCTTTTGTGAGATGTTTACCCTGTTTTTCCCCTCCTGTTCGGAGAAATAAATACATAAAATCAGTTCTAAAATAAGCTACCGAATGACCGAACTACAGCTACGCTAGATCATAAAAGTTTACTGCTAAAAACTTGCTGCATTAGAACTGTTATCAATGTCTAGACTTTGGCGCTCAGAACGCAGGAAGCCACCTCCCAGAGTTAAGGGCCCCGTACCTGCCACAGGTACTAACTTCATATCCAGCTCATGTGGAATATGCAGCAAGGCTAAGCGGGAAGTTTGTTGGAGAGAAGACACCTCCTAAGGTTAAGTTGGGGTCCCTGTCACATAGGTCTTTAGAGTTGATGACCAGAACCTTGATTTGAACTAGAAACCTAACTTTCAGCAAAGTTCCCTGCCTTCCAGTTTCAGAGCCTTCTTCAAGGGCAGCTTCACATTAGGGCACATTTTACAAATCGATCCCAAGGGGCTACAGAACAGTCTTTGCCAATCTGGCATCCTCCAACTGCAGCTGATGGAAGTTGTGGTCCAAAACATCTGGAAGGTGCTAGGTTGGCAAAGGTGACAACAGAGGACATGGAATTCCACAGGGGCAAAGCCTACATAGAAGCAATTTCTATGTGGGAGTATGCGACAGACAACTGGGGAGCAGCTAGGAAGCAACTGATAACTGGGGATCTGCAACTAAGCCACAATCTCTGTAACATGGGACTGTGCGCCTCCTAATTAGATAAGCTGGAAGTTCCAAGACAGCATGTAGTGTAGAAGAATGACCCTTGTAAAAAGGCACAGAGAAGAACTGACCGATCCACTGGGACAAATCTGAAAGAATTAGTGCAGGTGCTGAGGTGGGGGAACTGCACACACATAGGCTTTCGCAGACCCTGGACAGGAGTGGCGTTTGTGCAGAGTTCCAGGATCTATGGGAACACACGTAGGCTTCCGCCCGCCAGACGTGCAGATGGGCTAAGAGGAACCACAAAAGGGCAGCCTGTTGGTTCAGGCTAGCAGGCCTGCCTGTTCTGTTCTCACCATGGCCAATCACTGCTATAAAAACCAGAAAGGCACAGGGCCCCATAGCCCATCAGAGAGAGTTAAGCTACCGTCGGGCAAATGGCCTTTTGAGAATACTGGAGCCATGAAATCTTTGACTGCCATATTGCAAGCTGCCCTGTGATCTTCGGATGAAGGGCAGCATAGAAATTTAATTTGAAAAAAATAACCAGATGCCTACGGAAGCCTACAAATAGGACTCAAGTACAACAGAACTTCCCCCACCCGTGATTCCCAGGGACTGTTTCTCTGAGAGCAGAGGCAGGGCAGGGCCACAATGGCTAGCAGCCACTGCAAACCACATCCTCCGTGAATTTGCCCGATTTTCTTCTACAGACATCCAAGTCAGCGGCTGTCACTGTATCACTCCCATAAGATTAGAGATGGGAAGGCTTGGGGGGGGGAAGCAGAAAAATGGGGGGACAGGACCCAGGTTTTTTCCCCATTTTCCCCCAAAGCTGTCCCCCCCCCCAAGAAAAATGGCTTGGGGGGGGGAACCCTGGTTTTTCCCAGTTTTTCCGGGGTTTTTCCAGGCCTTCTTATATCTAATCTTATGGGAGTGAAATTCATGGTTTCAAAGACGTGCTGTGTGAAGAAGTACCGTCTTTGGTCTGCCCTGGATCTTACAACATCCCACTTGACAACCTGACATTTAGAAGACATCTGAAGGCAGCCCTGTTCAGGGAAGTTTTTAATGCGTGACATTTTAATGTATTTTAAATTTTTGTTGGAAGCCTCCCAAAGTGGCTGGGGAAACCCAGCCAGATGGGCGGGGTACAAATAATAAATTATTATTATTATTATTATTATTATTATTATTATTATTATTAATCGCATGTCCGTGAATTCTAGTATAATGAGAGAAAACCTTTCACAGGAGAGGAATCTTTTGTACACTGCCCAGGAATCAGTCATGTTCACCTCAAGGGCCACTTGTGGCCTTTTGTTTACCAGCTAATCAAGTCTTCCATGTGCCGTAATACAGGTCACCCTCGTACTGCCCCCCCAACAGCCTTCCCCAAGCTGGTGCCCTCCAGACACTGCAACTCCCAACAGTACAGGCCTTCTGTACCTATGACCCCAAGGGCTGTTGCAGGGCTAAGCAATAGCAGTGAAGAAGTGCCAAACCTGGGGGGCACCCCCAAAGGAACATTTCTCCCCTCGGAAATCCCTCACATAAAAATAGGATCAACCCTCCCGAAAAATAAAGATTTCCCCTTCTTCTAAGTTCACACAATTTGCCCCAAAGGCAAGATATGAAGCGGCTAGACATAAATATCAAATAAAAAATAAAATCAGGTTTCCAAGAGAACAGTAATGAAAAAATAATATTAATATAATAAAATAATAATAATAATAAGCTACAATATTTACAATGGATTTTTTCTACAGCAAGGATCTGCATGAACTTGTTTCTTTTGGAAACCCACTTTTCCTTCCTTTTCTTTTTACAAAGAGGTGGCTCCCTGTCTATGCCATCCTTTGGCAACCCTCTGGCCTTCCAGAGGTTTTGGACCACTCCCTTCCGTCGCAGCCATCTGGCCCCAGGTTGCCAAGGGGTAGTCTATGCATAGGTACAAAAAAAGCCAACCTTCTTCAGTTCCACACCCGCACTCGACAGGAAGGCTGACAGATGGCTTTAGAAGCACAAGAAGCTCCCTTTTCAAGCTTCTGCTAATTAGGACGCATTGCTCGAACTGCATACCTGTGCCAACACTCTTTGGAAAGAGCACAAAATCCTATTTGGGGTTCAGCATGGCTAAGGTGGCATCTCAGAGTTCATTGCACAAAAGCAGCACTCAGCAGGTAAACTGGCATACAGCTGCATGAGCAAGAACTTGTCTATTGAGCACAGTAAATTATCACTGCATACTCCCTTTTGCTTCTGAGTGTTGCATGCTTCTCCCTCTTCTCTAGAGAAAAGCCAGCCCTCACAGGACAGGTGAAAAGCCACAATAGTTTTGACTTCAAAGACCACACATTTGTCCCAAATCTTCCATGAACTAATGCTGTTTCTTACCCTGCACCAGAAGAATCAAGTTTGGCACACGCTCCCTCCCCACATAAATAAGTTACTTAAAAATGTAACAGTGTTGGGAGCTGGACCCAACACGCCAGGGTTCAGATCCCATCTCCAAAATGGATTAATTCAAGGTTGCATACATTGCTTTCTCTCACCTTCAAGGAACACTGGAGGGCCCACCTCACAAACTTGCGATGAAGAGGAGCAAGATGAGAAAGGGAAAGCACTACACTCTGGCCAGTATTACTCCATTCAGGATGGGACCAACATCCTAAACCATGCAGGAAACTGAGTTACTCCTAATTTTGCAGATTTATATAACCCTGGGGGACAAACAAGCACCCAGAATTATACCATGAGCTAGAAGCTTTTCTCGTAAAAGCAGCAGGATCTGTTAGTTGCCTAAACGAAGTTATTTTGTGTCGCGGCAGATAGAATTCAGCCTGCAAGCCACTACCCTACAGAAGACTGTTGCAACGTTGCATTTCAAAGCGCAGGAGTTGCCTGCACAAATTAAGTCAAGTACGATGATTAAATAACAGCACCAAGTCCTTTTTCTCAATCAGATCAGTCCTGCAAGGGGGTAGGGTGTTTTGCTAACACACAGGCGGTTGGGGGTGGGTTGTTTTCATTTAGGCAAGGCCCCTTGGTTTTGGTGGTCCAACACAGGTGACGTTGGAGACAGTACAGAGTCTGCTTCACTTGAATCCAAGGAGACAGTACCGGGGAAATTACTTTGCAGGGCCTCTGTAAGGCTTGGTCTCATAGCAGCATTGGAAGTGAACTGGAACGCTGATAAGCTGTTATCTTTCAATACGACAAGGGAGGGGGAGCTGCCGGCATCAGATAACAGTGTTGTTGGAAGTGTGCCAGAGGCCTGGCCTTTTCCTTGTGATCCCTTATAAATGTACTACCAAGGTAAAAGCAAGCTGCAAGGGGCAACTGTTGGACACAGAAGCCCACCTGATACTCCACAGAACAAAATACTTCAGGGTCCCAGAGAGGAAAGCACCCTTCCCTGCAGAGGATGCCCTCAGGTGTCCTTTGGCGGAACCAGGCTGCCAATCATTTGCAACTGTCCACGTTGTTGTCCGTACTTCGTTCTGCATCCGTCGGTGCCGAGTAAGACGCCTCCACACTGTGCCACATGCCGTAGGCAAAATAAATAACCAGACCTGGAGGGAGGGAGGTAAAGGGGCACAGCGTTGGAGAGAGCCTGAAGTCATCCGACAGCACACAAGCCAAAGCATGACGCCTGTTTAATCTCTCCCCCGCTGAAAATGCCTGGTGTCTTCCCATCAGCAATACCACCATCTGGTTAGGCCACATATAAGGGTCAGAACCAAGCCCAGCCCTGTCACCCAGCAGGATGCAGCAACCTGCGGCAGGCAGAACCACGGAGGGAGGGAGATGGATGAAGGCAGAAACTGGTGTCTGAATGGTGCTACAAGACTTCTGGAAGGACTGGCCCTATAGTAGTGGGGAGGGGGCATTTGGACTCTGTTTCAGGAACCAATAAAATCTTGTTGCAGCACTGTTCACAACATCCCTATGTTTAGAATAAGAGAGGGGGGGGATTCCATCATTCTGCATGGTCAGAAACCCAGTTGCAAACTCACCCAACACCATCCAGATAGCAAATCGTATCCACGTGCCACCATCCAGCTGCATCATGAGATAAACATTCACAAAGATGCTCAAGACTGGAAGGATGGGAAGAAAGGGGACCTGGAAAAAGAACAGAAACCAGGTTGTTGTGCCTCTGGGTGGAATTTCGGGACAAGCCAGTTCCCCAACACCGTGCTATCGATGTGTGGTCACACAATCCATTTGTGACGACTGAGCCTCCTTAATCACACTGCCAATGGAGGGGCATAGGAAAATATAATTTGCTTTCAGCTGGTACCTAAAATCGGCCCTGGAAAAAATTCCTTAGCAATTTGCAAGAGCAATAACGTCATCCAGGAAGTTCCTCTGGAAATGGAATTCATCTCCGCTGCTAGCTTAATTTTCTCACTGTCGGTGGCCTTCCAGATGCTGTTGGAGCATTTGGCTTTACCATTTTATTTCACGTCACCTTTGCTTTAAAAAATAAAAATGGAAAAGCCATGTATAAATTTTAAAACTAGTACTTAGTCGGGGGATGGGGTATTTGGGATACTCTCTCTTTTTTAGATTATAAAAGAAGAAGCAAAGGGTACTAAAAATCCCCACCACCCCCTTTTCAGGGTTAAAAGTCTGTAGAAGGTAAGAAGGCCGAAATACAAGTTTGGTGTGGCTTTTCCCCCCTTTTTTGCGGCTCAGTGAGAAGCGAGAACAAGAACTCCTTTCCAGGGGTTGCATCTCAAAGTGTGGAGCTGGTGCTTTTGGAGATTATGCTGAGATTGCCAAAAAAAGAGAGAGAGATGCAGCCTTGCATACCCTCTGCCTGGCGGCTATTAAACATAACTAGACAGATTGCTAGATGAGAAGCAAAAGAAAGGAATATCAGGAGTGGTGAAGGTCAAGCTGGAGGTGCACACAGCCAATCTGCGTGGGAAAGTTTGCTCTGCGCCTCCTCTCCCCCTGCCCATGCCTTGCTAATTCCTGCCCCTCTAGAAAAAGCAGGTTAACCTCCATTAATCTCTCTTTCCATGCATGGAGCCAACAAAGGCTCCGACTGCTTCCCCCTTGCATTCCTTGCAGACCACTTGCCTTAAACGAGAGCTTGGTTTTACTTTCAGGTTGTCTCCAGATAACCACGGTGAAGAAGAAGCAGAGGAGGAAAACGGCCACAAGCAGAGCAATAGCCCACGGGGTCCCGTTCTTCAGAGCATCTTTGCCAAGGACAGTCCAGCTACAGAAGGTGACGATTAGAACACCTGGCAACAAGACACATGGAACAAATGTTTTCCGCGCTGATTTGGTGGCGGGAGGGAAAGACTGAATACAAAAGCAAAGGTAACTTTAAAATCAAGCCAAGAACTGTAAAATTCGTAGCAAATGCAGCGGTGCGCTGCAAGGTTCTGTAGTTTTGATCCTAAATCTGTGCATGCACAAAAATTATGGGGCAAGTCTGCTCCTGTTCCTTTATGTTTCATCAATAGATGCTGCAAGTTATTAGGCGGGTCAAATGCATTTCCGACTCAACTCTCCACCAGTACAATCTTATGTCCCAATCCAACAAAAGGAACACGGAGCTGATTCGTTCCAAGTCAGATCAATAGTCCACCTAGCTCAGGGTTCTCTGCCCAGACTGGCAGCAGCTCTCCAGGCAGCTCTATGTGGAAATTCAGGGGATTGAACCCGGGACTTTCTGCACGTAAATCAGATGCTCTATTACGGCACTATATAGCCTACAGGCTTCTATACGTGCAGCCAACACGGATGCCAGTTCACTTCTGGCTGCTCATTCAGAACCATATTCTGATGCTCTTCCAAGCCCTGGGGATTAATCTTCTGATACAGACTGGGGTGCACAAAATTAGATGGCTGTGACTAGAGTTCACAGGCCATAAGTGTGCACAGACTCTCTTAACCATCCCCAAAGCTGGTGTCACTGTTGGACCAGAATACTTCACCAGCCTCAACTCCCATCAGCCAGCAAGGTCAGTGGTCAGTTGTTATACAATTAGATTTGGAGGGTACCAGAAAATTCTAACAGAGAATTAGGACCTGGCAAAGGATCTAAAAAGTGGTGGCTCCCGATATTTAAACAAATACATACATACGCTAGGTTTTATGGGAGTTTTGCAAGTCAACCTTATGAAACGAAGCTGCAGCTGCATGCTTTATACAGAACTAACCACGCTATCAATGTCACATGTCCGGAGAAAGGCCAGAGCAGAAATTAATAATTGCACACATGCAGCCAACTCTTACCTATGATGCAGGAGGAGACATTGACTACGGACCCAGAGAGTTTGGAAGGATCAGTATTTTGGGGGCGGAAAACAGCTTTTAAGGAGAACTTCTCCCCCTTTTCAGGCAGAAAGGCGGTCTGAGATTCGCTGGTGCTCACAGACTCGTTGTTGTCTGCCTCATCATTTGTACTAGCCATCTGGTATGCCAAGTTCGGCTGCTCCGGTTGGTACCTAAGAGAAAAAAGGAATTGGGCCACATTAAGCACCATCCTATCACCTGTAACTATAAGGGAGTTTCACCCAATATGTTTTCTTCCCAAACTGATTCCCGGGCACTGGAAACAATGACTCTGAAGGAGAGGGTTGCTAAATACCACTTAAATCTTCTAAGCCAGTGGCTGTCTAGAATATTGATCAGTATCCCCAGCAGGGAAGAACACACAGCCCACTGTTCGCACCTACAAGCTGCAGGATTGGGCCAAGGGTGAATGCGGCACTCGGGGTGGGGGGCGGACTAAAAAAGGTGATACATCCCTGGCCTAGTCTAATGAAGAGTTCAGGAGAGCTCTGAAGCTTTTGGTTGGCCTAAAAACACACACACACACCATTGTCCCAATTTTGGAATTTTTAAATAAATAACACCTGGAACACTCGAGAACCATCTTCTCCACACCGTAACACAGAAACGTTGTGCCGTACCTTAGTACCAACACGCAGGCAGCCACCAAGGAGTAAGCAAGAAGCGTCCCAATAGACATAAGGTCTACAAGATCCTTTAGGTCCAAGAGAAAGGCCATGACAGCTGGTGGGAGACAAAGAAGACACAGATAATGCAGTGGGGTAAATCCATTTCATATATAAGACTAGTTAGCTATGACAGTTCACTCCTTATTCATACTTTCATTCCAAGCAACCCAAGAGAAATACAGGAGTCCCGTGTCTTGCACTGCATTTAAAGAAGCGTTACATAGAGGCCCAAGAGAAGGCAGTGGAGATGACCACAACAGTTCTTCTCCCTGCCCTAAAACCCTGCTCCTAAAGCAGGGGGCATTTTGTATCTGTGGAAGCACCCCGTGACTTTTAGAAGCCTGATTTTCCACACAAATAAATATGAATACCAAGGCCAGCATTTAAAAAAAAGAGCATTTAAACCCTGGAAGAGATTTGCTCGTCCTGTTTTCACAAACAGCAGCAGTCTGTTGAAGGCTGCTTCTTAAACAGAGGCTCTGCTTGGCAGAGGAAACAGCCAAAAAAAAAAACAGTAAGAGAAGCTGTGAGTACATGTGGGTATGTTTTAATCCTGGTCCAATTCTTTGTATGATGCAACAGACAAAGGAACTGCCTGAAGCAATTCCAAGATGAGATGCAATCGCAACACTCTAAACTCTAGAAAGTACGAGGCATTCTCCTTGCATAACACTTAAGTGCTTTATTTGAGGAACTAATGGGAATGTGCTGAGGACTGGGGTGTTAGCTCGATTTGCTCATTTTAAAACAGGATTAGCTACTCAGTCCTTTCTTCGGGGATCTTGGGCGTCTCACCTGCAATAGCTCCCGACGTTATTGTAGCCATCATTGGAGTCTTTGTCCTCTCATTGACACGAGCCAAGAACTTGAACAGTAGTCCATCTTCTGCCATAGCGTAAATAACTCTTGGCATTGGAAACATGGACCCAAGGAGACTAGAAAGAGACAAGGGCGTAACCTAAGCTCATCTTGCATTCACGAGGCAAACTGTCACTGTAAAAACAATCCAGCAATAGAGTCCTCATCTCTACTTGAAGGGAAATTACTTTCTTTAGGAAACCAACACCAGCACCTAAATAAGGGATGTGTAATTTATCAGGCAATGGAAGACAAAGGAAAAGTTCTGCCATCTTGCAGTTGCGAGGTCTAGATGTTTCTCCTTCCTTCCCATTCCCAAGGGCCACAGGATGCACAAAACAGCTTTAGAAACACCACGTATCCCAACTTATTCTAAACCCACTTAGCCAGCCATATAAGCTGAGCCTTTAAGCTCCTACACAGAAATGGTTCATTTTTGACTCCATAGCAAGGCTGGTGTTAGGTCACTGCCCTTCGATCGAGTCACACCAGTGACCCTCTAGCTCAGAATTGCCTATGCCAATGTTCCTCAGCCTTGGGTCACCATATATTTAATCTTAGCCAATGGCCAGGGATGATGAGAACTGTAGCTCAGCAACATCTGGGGAGTCAAGGTGGAAGAACATTCATCCATGCTGGCGACCAGAAGATCTCAAAAGTTTTCAGGCGGGGTTCTTCCCCAGCACTGCTGGGAGATAACAGGGAGAGAGTATCTTACAGGCAAAGGAAGCACTCCTGTATCACTGAGCTACAACCCTCCACCTATCATGGAAGGGATTTTTTAAAAGCCCCCCTCTCTCTCTGTCTCTCCCGCTCCCCACAATCTGCATCTATGATATTGTGAAATGAAGCCAAGGCGAACACAATCAATCCCAAAGGCTATTTGTATTCTGGCCATTTACGTCTTAGAACAGGGCAGGTGAGCACAAACCCCACTGAGCAAGTAGCAAAGGAAGCCCCCAGCATCTTACCTTGTGGATAAGGCACAGAGTGAACCAACAGCCACTGCATAGTTTGCACCATCCCATCCCACATACTTAAAAGCAACAGGCAGGGGGCTGTTTTTATCTAACATGTAGTAAGGCATCATGAGGGTAAGAGCAGCCGACACACCGAAGTATGCAACAAAGCAAATCAGAAGCGATGCAACGATTCCTATTGGAATTGCTTTCTGGGGATTTTTCACTTCCTCACCTACGGAAAAAAACAAACAGCCACAAAGACTGAAAATGTTATTACAGAAACAATGAATGGGATCAATCCTTTCTTTTAGCTGTTATCTCCCCGCTTGCAACCCGATGAAATAATGGGGTGGGAGGAGCGGAACCTATATTCTCCCTCAATTCAAGGGTTGCCAAGAAGCTTCAATTGCAGGGAGTTTTTGAAGTGGCTGTTTACTTGCTAAGATGCCATTTTCTCTCTTGTGCTTTAAAAGATTATATTGTAGAGTCAAATTTTTAGCTTTATTATAGTTGTGTATATATACACCCAGGTGGCACTGTGGGTTAAACCACTGAGCCTAGGGCTTGCTGATCAGAAGGTCAGCAGTTCGAATCCCTGTGACGGGGTGAGCTCCCGTTGCTTGGTCCCAGCTCCTGCCAACCTAGCAGTTCGAAAGCACGTCAAAGTGCAAGTAGATAAATAGGAACCGCTACAGCGGGAAGGTAAACGGCGTTTCCGTGTGCTGCTCTGGTTTGCCAGAAGCGGCTTTGTCATGCTGGCCACATGACCTGGAAGCTATACGCCGGCTCCCTCGGCCAATAATGCGAGATGAGCGCGCAACCCCAGAGTCGGTAACGACTGGACCTAATGGTCAGGGGTCCCTTTACCTTTATATATACACCATTGTATTGCCTTACCTATCAAGGTGTCCCAAACTGTTTTACAACAAAATACACAATCTATGAGAAATTCAATATGAAAAAAATATTTTTCCAAGATATTTTCTCCACCCTACAACTTTTGTTGATATTTATCAACTATGTGAGCTAAACGTATTTGTTTTGTTTCGTTTTAAATGGAACCTAAGGTCTTCTAAGGCCCAGATTGGCAAATTTAGCCTTGTGGGATCTACTTTGGGTGCTGCTGTTTTTTACCATAAGCAGCTGGTACCGGGTGCAAAACAAGGCTGGTGGTGTTGGGGGGCAGAGGGAGAAGAGGGACAGTTGCAGAATGGTGTCTCTATGGATTAAGGCAATTAACTAAGGCAATACAAATCTACTGAGGTGCAGTAGATCAGCATGAAGACAGGCCAATGGCAACCAATTTATGCTCCTATTTTGCAAGTAGGATTCATGGAGGCTGAGAGAGAAATTATTAATACAGGGCCAGATTCTGAAGACCAGCTTTCCACACCACCCCCATCACTTTTCACTTGCTATTGTGAAACAACAGAGAGCTGGAAACCCTTGGCAATCTTCAGTAAATTGCCAAGAGATATTATTGGTAAATCCAAATTTACCTTCTGCCCACCCACCCCTGTTCTAAGGGAACACAATCATTTAAAAAAGCATTCAGTGAACTCATTCACCTGCAGGTCATATGGTGGTAAACAGCAACAATCTACTGTGCATTTTATTTAAAAAAATAAGGTTTAATAAAGCTGTTTTCATAATATAATAAGATAAAGGAAACTAATCTAAACAAAAATAAAACCAGAGAAAGAAAGTGAGAATAAAATGCAGAGTCCTCTCTCAAAGGAAGCTCTTAACCCTTGTCTCAGACTGTGCAAAATTCAACTGATTAGTTGGCATGGTCTACTATGAATGCAGTGCTATGCATTCTTCCCCTGGGAAGTGTCCTACTGAATTCTATGGGGATTACTCCTGAGTAGACATGTAGTGCAGGGCGGCACTGCACAGCGATAATCAAGGGAGGCTGAAACAAATGATAATGACTGCAATTTGGAACTCCTTGAGGTGCCAGCTATTGGGCATGTCACACAGATGTACTGAATCCTTTCTCCAAACTAATTTGATGAGAAAGAAAGTTAATGAACTCTTCTTCGGATATGCATGTAACCTATTAAGCAATTAAATAGAAACCTTATTTCCTTCAGTACCTAAAATGGTGTAATCGTACTGATATTTTGCAATATGTGCATTTAATTCAGTTGATGGAATTGCCTTTTTAAAAAATGACAACCATATTGCATGATATCTAAAAATAAAAGCAAGTGGGTTTTGCAGAAGAGGGGTTATGATCAGATTAAGAGATTAATGCTTCATAGGCACCTAGAATACGACTCAAAAAAGCATAATTGGCTATAATTCTGCAACTGGAGATAAACTCATCAGAGGTCAAGTTATCATGCACAACTTAGTAAGTCCTGATCATCCCCATTACAAAGGACCAGACACAGGACATGCAGGAAGTTCATGTCACAAGGAGGCGTTCATGCAAACATGAGATCACATACAGCATGAAGGTCACACTTTACCATTTGATTCTGCTGAACCCAAAGACTAACCCTTAACATCTGATGTGGATCTACAGGACTTTGCTAGTTTTAAGTCCACCTAACATTATAGACTTGTAAGGCTAAATCTCCTCCCAGAAAAGGAGACTGCATTGAGCGCCTATTGAATCTTGCAGTGAGTGAGTAGTTCACTTTTACTGCATTCTTATGATAAAGAAAGAACACAGTGGAAACACTAAACTGGTGTATGCTGTCGAAATCACCTGACATTTCACTCTTCTTTTGTTCCTGCCTTGCTGCTGAGAAACAAGCCATAGCCTGGCTTGTCATGTTGTCCATACCTGGACTTGTGGCTTGCTCCTCTCCCATAAAACCACAAATGGTATCCAAGAGCTCTACTCATTCACATTAAGCCACAATTTATTTCAACTGTAGTTTAATGTGATGTGTGAACCAAGTCACAGTGGCCTAAACTGCACAAGGAAGTTGGCAGAACTGAAAAAAGTCAACCTTGACTAGAAGGAAGGAAGGAAGGAAGGAAGGAAGGAAGGAAGGAAGGAAGGAAGGAAGGAAGGAAGGAAGGAAGGGGAAGGGTGACAGGAAGACAGACTAGAGCCTTGGGGTGTAAGAAAAGGTCAAACTGAAAATATTTTAGGCTTTTTTTGTCATTTAGCCCTTAACTTATCAACTCTCCGTGGCAGCTGCATGATATAAATCAGTGAACTTTACCCAGTAGTTTGATGCAGAAGACCCACTGAAATCAATGGACCAATATTAGACATATCCACCCGTTTAAATAGTCTACTCTGAAACTGGTTACAGCTCAGTACAATTAAATTAACTGAAATTGTACTCAGATAGCCATGAAAACCAGGCAGGTTGCTAGCTTTATGGAAAGAGATAACACGTGTGTACCAAAAAGTATATTTTCTTGAACAAAAGAATATATACCCCAGGCAAACTTTGGTGTATCCTGGCCATATCTATGCCTTGCAGAAGAGGCTTCAGCACTGTAGGTGCTCTGAAGAAAGGGGACACATCTTCTGACTGGCAAGGCAATGGTGATGTTCACAGGTAATGATTTCTGGCGCATTGTGGTTTGCCATGGAAGAGCACTATGCTGCCATCTGCTCCCAAACAATAATCCCCGTTTTGGATGCAGCAGGAAGTCAGAACTTCCTGATATATTTATCCCGCTTGCACCAGGGAAGGCGGGATCAGGCAGAGAGAACTAGCACCGTGCTTGTTCCACAGTAAACCATGGTAAGCAAGAAACCATTGCTTATTGTTGTGTGCAAGCATGGCTGGAGTGTTTAAAACCACGACCACAGAAAGGCAGCCGATTTGGAGAACATAATCAAAAAACTGTTTGCTTTGTTTCACATATTTAATGTAAACAATTTCTTTTTTTTAAAAAAAATCCCTTTCCCCAAACACTGAGTGGGTGAACAAGAAGTGACTGTTCTTTGTTAAGTTATCACCTTGTATAAAGTACATTTAGTAAACAAAAGCAATTAGATAAAAGACAATCTATCAACCAGAAGTTCTTCAGCTATTACTTTCATTCCTCTTTGCAGGACTGCTGCGGCTTATGACACATGACATTGCTAATGAGGGAATGTCTTCCTTTGCCCCCGTTCCCCAATCTTTGTGCTCTCATGATCAGCAACATACAAAGGCGGCCAAACTGTGGGCAGAATTCCTAATGAAGAACAGTGTTTATTCACTGTGAGTCCTGGGTCCTTACCTGTGGTGGCAATGCAGTCAAATCCCACAAATGCATAAAAGCATGTTGCTGCCCCCGAAAGAACTCCAGAGAATCCATAGGGCATAAACCCACCAACGCCATGTTCTGGAATGGTTTCACTAAAAACAGGCAACAAGAGATGTAGGTTATTCCTCTCAAGACTAGCAGATTCAAAGGACAGTTTGCAACACATTGTTGATTTCAAGAGGAAGAATTGCCCCCACAAGACATGCAGTTGACACATCAGTGGTCCATGTGAGGACTACTGCCCTCATGTCCTGATCTGGGCTTCCCACAGGTGTCTGACTGGCCACTATAGGAAACAGGATAGTAGATCGGACATACTTTTGGGTCCAATCCAGCACAGCTTAACTGCCATGGCATCCCTCAATGAATCTTGAGAACTGTAGATTGGTAGAGACACTTAGATCTGTATTCTGCCCTCTCCAACCCCTGTCCAAAGCACAGTTCCCAGAATTCCCTGGGGCAAGGCACTGACTATTAACGTTTAAGCCATTTACCGAACTTTGGGGGTTCTGTACCCTGCTAAAAGCACAAAACCTGGAGATTTGAGATCACCACAAACCACAGCACATGAAGGCTATAATACTCCCAGTGGACACAGGAAATTATATTAAAATCAGTGGGACTTACTTCCAAGCAGGCACAGATAGGGTTGAGTAACGCATTTTGTTATTATTTGGAGATATTATTATTATTATTATTATTATTATTATTATTATTATCTACAAAACAGTTAGGCTTAGTTGCAAAATGCTTTTGAAACAATTCAGAAGTTTTTTTTCCAAAAAGAATTTTTGATTTCCTATTGTTAAATCTGGCAAAACTTTTCAAGTCACAGAGAAAATTTGAAACATCTGACTGCTTCTTCAGAGGTTTTGGCCAAAGGATGCAGAGCTTAAATTCACAAAGAGCAGTGCAAGAAAATCAACAGGATATCTCAGAAGTCCTTCACTTGGACCAGCCTCCCCCCAACCTGGTACCCTCCAGATGTTTTGGACTAGAACAGCCCCAGCCAGCACAGCTGGGGTTGATGGGAGTTGTAGTGCAGCAGGTTGGGGAAAGCTGGCTTGGACCCTAATTCTGTACTGAATGTGTCCTCAATAATTTTAGCCTGCCAAGGCCTTCACTAGGAGGCCCAAAATAATCATATGCAGTTGCCAGAGCGTTTGTTCCTAGTTCATTTTGTTCCAAGTAGGCTCAATGTTTTACTATGTTCCTTTGTGCGTTCAATAGCAGAGTGCTTTGGCTCTGCGCTGCATAGAACAATCTATACACAAACTGTTCGTGTTGAACAATTCTGCCCTGCAAAAAAGGAATTGCGGCTCTTTAAAGACTAGCAAGTTAGTTGAAAGTGTCAATTCCAATTAAGCAATGGCCACTTGACTGTATTCCACCCTCAGTCACTTGACAGGGACAGAGAAACTTTCCCCCATAATTCCCCCAGCAATGACTTGTCATAGCCACATGCTGGCCGTGGGCAGGGAACAAAGTCAGTGGCCAGTGGAGCAACGCCTTCTCTCTCTCTGCCATCCCATTCCGGTTCAACCATGGTTCTGAACCAATCACTTACAGAGGCCAACCATTGCGTGAAACCCACACGGAGAAACGTTCTATCTCCTGGATGGACCCATTTCTTTTCAAAAGCTCCATGCCTCATCCAATTTAAAAGGCTATATTCTGTTTCCAAACGTCACAGACATGCTTAATTAACTCAAGCATAGCCAAGAGGCATTGTTACGTAAATATAGCAACAACTCCTAAATCCATTTATGCAAGGCTGGGTGACAAATGCCCAACAGATGTACTTGGAAGGATTCTACTGCACAGCCCAGAATGAAATTGCAAAGCATCTCTATATGGCTGTCACCACTATTCCTAAGCAAACGAAATGTTTCCCTAAAAGACAAAAGTGGAGGAAAGTGCAAGCAGCAAGCGTGAAAGGAAGGCGGCATTACATCACCAACCCCTCAAGATATTTATTTATAGAAGGATTTGTGCACTGCCTCTGGAAATAAATAATAATAATAATAATAATAATAATAATAATAATAATAGAATTTATATACCACCCTATACCTGCAGGTCTCAGGGTGGTTTACAGAATAAAATCAAAATACAAACCCACAAAATCCATAACCAAAATAAAAACAACCACCCAATAACTCCCCCCTTTTTTTAAAGAGCATAGGATGTCAATCAAATCAACCAAAGGCCTGCTTAAAAAGGAACCTTTTTGCCTGGCCCCTAAAGGTATATAATGAAGGCGTCCGTCAAACTTCCCTAGGGAGAGCATTCCACAGATGGGGACCCACTGCAGAAAAGGCCCGTTCTCATGTTGCCACCCTCCGGACCTCTCAAGGAGGATGCACATGAAGAAGGGCCTCAGAAGATGGTCAGAAGATATAAAACAGTAGAACTAAAAACAACCATCGCAGCAACATATCCAAACATTTAAAACATGGGCCAGTTAACACACATGAAGAGCAGTGCTATATAAAAGCAGCATCGTAGATCAGGCCTTACTCCTGGAGGTCAAACTCTGCAGAGAAGCTCTGATCCTCGGAGACAGGGCAGTGGCCGGTGTCCTGAGCCAGGACAGACAAAAGGCACTCTGTGTGCCCTAGCAAGGTTGAAAAGAACCCTCACAGTGTTTCATAGGATATGGTAAAGGGAGGAGTCCTCTGCCACTGGAAATATCGAGGCAGACTCATAGATTGAATTTCTGAAGGATTCTAGCTTCCTTCCCACAGCACAGAAGCAACATTCTAGAAGGGAGGTGGTAGCTTTTGAAAACGTTCCCAAGTCTAACTTCACATCTGCTGTTAATGGGATCGTTTTGCAGTCTAAATTTGCAGTCCTGCAACCCTAGTTCCGGCATCTTGCTTAATTTTGAGAGCAAACTGAACGTGCACTGAAAGGGGCCTACAAAACTGGGTCATACTTCTGGCTAATCCACTTACGAGGCTGCCACCACAAAACTCCCTGGATAAATGCTCCAGGGTTCCCAGCTGAGCAGGTATGATATATATGCACCACCTCCCAATGGCCAAGTTGGTGGAGGCTCAGTAACGGTTGATAAACTAAGGTGCCCTGCACACATACCAGCAAACAGAGGTAGTGTCATCTCTCAAGCCTGACACCAGCTCAGAAATCGTTTCAGGAGGGGCACCTCATATGTGAACCAGCACATATTCTACTTCGCTTAAGAGAACCGAATGGATGCATGAGACGGGCCCACACTCAATATATACTTTATGCACGACTACACAAATAAGCCTACAAACACATGTTACTGCAGGTTAAAATAAAATTGAACCTACTTGTGTGAAGGATCCGTGATGTTTTCTGGGATCTGCCAGTGTTTAATCGATCCCTTCACAAACCCTGACACTATCACGAAGCCCAAGACAAGGACGTTGATGCAGGTGAACACTTTGTTAACCATTGCAGATTCTTTCACACCAAAAGTTAGAAGTCCTAGAAAATGTACAGTGGGTAATTAGACAAGCTCTATCAACAGCAAAGGTGTTTTGTCTCTAGAAAGATCAGCGCTTCCATTGGTGCACAATTTGCCATGCTGCTAACACGTTACATTATTTTTAGCACAGTGAGTTGTCCCAAGGCTCGATTCAGACATTACAAGCAAATATACAGTCTTGCGGTCATAAACATGCTGAGCTCACATGCTCCCTCTTACTCCTGTTTGCTTCGGTTCTTCTCATCTCTTCCTCCTCATTTGCAATAACCATCCTTCCCCACAGAAATTACAGAGGAGAGGGGCATACCAATTCCACCCTTGGTTTTTTTGCCCAGGCTTTCCGTGACCTGTACAATCAGAACCTGATCTGTATGTCTGAATCCCCTAATCCCCGTTTCATTGGTTTTAGGCTGCGTTATTGATGCCATTGTTTCTTTAAAAGAACTGTACACCACTTAAATACTGTGAAAATATTAAGCCGTTTATAAATGGTTACAAACAAATCAATAAAATCTCATGAGAGGTTCGAGAAAGAGAAACAATCAACCAGTGGATGGAGCCATAGCAAGTGTCTCCCAGCCGGTGATGCTTTGCCACTTAACAAGGGAGGATGGGGCAAGGCAGTGGCCAGACAGGGGCTGCTTGGGTGCACCAGTGGGAGCATCAAATTGTCTCCTCCAGGGCATCTCTTCAGTCTTGGCCACGTCCCTCCTGGAAAATGGCAGCAATGCTACTGGCCCAGAAGCTACTGCTGTAACTCCTCCACAGAAGTTTCTGCAGCCCTCCAGATTTTTTAGATCAAATCCCATCAGCCCCAGCAAGCATAACTAGTGGTCAGGGATGGTTATAACTGCAGTCAAGCAACACCCGGAGGGCACTAGGTTGGGGGACGCTGCGTATGGCCACAAACTAGAGGGCCTACACAAGAAGCTCCAGGCATAAAAAACAGACTTTGGAGGCTTTTATTTTCCACAATAGCAATCCACTCATAAGTTCGACTGGGCCACTGTTCCACAAATGCCAAAATATACCAGGGAGAAAATTAGTTTGTGCAATTTCATATCCAACACATTTTACATGTGTCTTCAAGGCTGGGTGGCTTCTCCTTTTTAAAAAGAATAAATTCTGCGCTCCCTAAATAAATAAAGTCCATACAGCGTTTTAATGTTTTGACTCTTGTAAGATAAACAGCCGTCCACCAGGATGATGGCAGCCTGTCTTCTTTCCCCACATCTTCCTGGCTGGAGCTCTATAGGAATTGGCAGACTGTTGAAGTTAACAAGTCCAAGTTCTTCTGCAGCGTTTGAAGACTTCCAGCATGCCTCCTCCTCCTCCTCCTCTACGGTAAAGAGCATTGTTGCTGCCTGACATCCATTTCCACTTAAGTCCTTCTTTTATCAAAGCAATTTAAAAGGGAAGGTGGCCGCTGCAGTCCTAACTCTGCCAGCTTTCCAATAGGTCAACCCGACACTCGAGGCAAACAAAGCAGCCTTTGAAAACAAGGCCAAAATATAGTTAGGGTGTTTGCTCTTCCTGGGATTGCCAACAAAGAGAATGCAGAAGGGTAACAAATTCTTAGTCCAGAAAAACTTCCCAAACCAGCTTTCTCTCTCTGTCTTACCTGTTAAGATCAGGATAATGAAAACAGAAAAGACGTCTGGGTATTTTGCTAGATAACCAGGAGCGTTCATGGACATGTACTGTTGGAAGAACATTCCGATATGCTTGCCTATGAGTTCGTCAAACGTTGCGCTCCATGCTCGGGCCACACTTGATGTCCCTGTCAGAGAATAAAAAATGGAAATTGCTTATTCAATACCACACTATACCCATGGAATTCAGGGTAATTTGTATACATAAAAAACCACAATTGGCTATGTGGTGCAATCGTAAATCAAAGAAATTAACAGTGGAAGGTTGGGGGGCAGGGACTTCTAGCGCTGTGGTTTGTATTCTGAAACTACACAGGGACTGTCATCAATCCTCACATGGATTCTTCAAGATGATAATCCAAGGCATTAGGTTCAGGGATTGGGGATCGTTGGCAACCATTGCTATGCCCATTCCTCAAGGCTGCCATGTACACTTGCTTCCATGAATATACAATAAGCAATGGGGGAAGCTCTTTCCATCAAAATTGAATTTGCTTGCTATGCAAATACTCATATATAGTCATTGATTTATTGGCAAATCCTTTCAAAGACTTCTAGCAGACGAGTTCCATATGCTTAGACCCATTGACTTAATTCAATTCTGTATCCTCTGCTCCGGAATCTATTGAACAGAATGTTGTACTCCATTCTGCTACTTGCCTCCAATTCTGTAGCAAACATTATACTACTCCCATCAACATGTTTGCAGCTCCGGGGGGAAGCGAAATAGCTAAGGCACCTTACCACGAGCCCATCTAACCTTGCCCAAGAAATATTCTTCTCAAGAGCAGCATAGTATACAGGGGCCAGGGGCTATTCAGAAAACTCAAGAGGTGTGGTCCATAGAACTGTGGTGAAAAAGGGTAGTAGGGGCAACAGATTCTACACCACGAATTCATCTCTCCAATATGGTCTCCCCATTTCAAAAGTTAACAGGGACGGAGTGTGAGCAGACCACATAGGAACAACAGCCATGCTGCAGAGCCCATGGGGAAAAGTTTGCCTTTCATCGCAACACAACTCCACAGATAGTTTTGCTGTACTGTTTTTAATATTCGGTTGGAAGCCGCCCAGAGTGGCTGAGGAAACCCAGCCAGATGGGTGGGGTATAAATAATCATAGGATCATAGAGTTGGAAGAGACCACAAGGGCCATCCAGTCCAACCCCCTGCCAAGCAGGAAACACCATCAAAGCATTTTTGACATATGGCTGTCAAGCCTCTGCTTAAAGACCTCCAAAGAAGGAGACTCCACCACACTCCTTGGCAGCAAATTCCACTGTCGAACAGCTCTTACTGTCAGAGATTATTATTATTATTATTATTATTATTATTATTATTATTATTATGCATAGGCTGGAGCATTAGAAAGCAGTCTTAGGATCCAGGATTTTAGTGCCTGAGGGAGGAAAGCAAGAAAAGCTGGTTGCACGAGGAAACAAGGCAAGACTGACCACTTCTTCTCAAACCAGTGCTGTCCCACCTTTACTGTGGCCCAAATTACTGACTTCAGGCAACTGCTATAGCCATGCGAGCATCAGTTATTTCCACTGAGCTAATGCGCTCAGGTCCATCTGTGGGCTTCTATTCCCACCATCCCTGACCATTGGCAATGCTTGCTAGGGCTGATGGAAATGGGATTGTACAACAATTCTTTATTTTATTTAATTCCTGCATTGCAGGGGGTTGGACTAGATGACCCTTGGTACACCTTCCAACTCTACAATTCTATGATTTCATTTAAAAAAATTATACTGCTTGACTATAGAAGGGGGAAACCTCAAAGCAGTTTACAATATCTAGGTGGCTCCATTTTGGAGGAAGTGATCTAAGAAGCTGTCAGGTTTCTCGGTTCTATAACCCAGATGACTACATGAACGCTATGGGCTGGGACTAAGATAGATTATGCATAGTGCTAAAAATAACACATTTCACCCTTCAGTATACTGTTTGTGAATATTCCCTGTCCACTCGTGGAATGCACATATCCAGTTCTTAAGCTACTAAACAAAGCTTTGAGGAACTGCCTAAAAGGTCGGTAGCCATGTTGGTCTGGCGTAGTCGAAACAAAATAAAAAAATTCATTCCAGTAGCACCTTAGAGACCAACTAAGTTTGCCATTGGTATGAGCTTTCGTGTGCATGCACACTTCTTCAGATACTAAAAGGAGGAAGTTATGGAGAGGGCCCATTCTCTGATCAACAAGAGTTGTGTTTTGCAACATTTATAAACACCTACAAAAGCAAGGAAATTCCTTTAAATGATGTGCATGAAAACCAAGGAGATGTAAATAAATAGGGAGCTTTTGAAGTTCAAGATACATTCCCCCCACACCCTTCCCTACAACACCACTCCTATTTCTCTCCTTAAACAAAGTCTATCCTTAGAATGAATGCATGCTGTGCTTCAGCAAGTATTTAAAGAAATACAAGCAAAACATTAATATCTATCCTCCCACCTTAACACACACACACACACACACACACACACACACACACACACTGAGCTAAATGCCTTCTCCTTGCAACAAAAACTGCCCACTGGAAGACTGTACTAAATAGCTTGGATATCATCAAAGACGAACATTGTTCAGCTACATTCCAGGAACTGCCAAGCAAAAACCTGCTTTGAGCGGATTTCAAACCACAGTCGCTATAATGATGCAGAAGTCCCTGAAGGTGCTGCTGGGTAAGTGATGCAATGTCAACATGTTAAATTAATCTTGCTGTCTGGGCATAAAAAAAGAAGTTGTTCTAAATGAATATGAGGCAATAAACACCCATTTCCCTAGGGACACTACCACAAGGAAACCCAATTCCTCAATGTTCAACAAAATAAATTGATTAAATCGCATGAACTGTACAAATATTTGGTCTAATAAAAATCAACAGAGCTTCACTGATGTATTGGAGACAATCTACACTTCCAGAATAATTATGGAATACTGCCTTATTGGGACTGTGCCATTTTGGCCTGTAGATTGGGGTGGGGGCGGGGGAATCACATTCTTATTTGCTGCCTCTATTTAAAAAATGGTATCTTCTAAAACACACATACACAAAACCCCTAGTACAGGGGTCAGCAACCTTTTTCAGCCGTGGGCCGGTCCACCGTCCCTCAGACCATGGGGTGGGCCGGACTATATATTTTGAAGGGAAAAAATGAACGAATTCCTATGCCCCACAAATAACCCAGAGATGCATTTTAAATAAAAGCACACATTCTACTCATGTAAAAACACGCTGGTTCCTGGAACGTTCGTGGGCTGGATTGAGAAGACAATTGAGCCACATCCTGCCCACGGGCCTTAGGTTGCCTACCCCTGCCTTAGTACATCAATGGAAAAGGCCTGGCTCCCTCCTGAATGCACCAGTTTCCGATGCACCAGAATTTTTATATAAAAATGTATTTAAGCATGCAATGTCCTCCTACTAACCAGGCCTTAATTTTCACTCACCCTGTTCATTCTAAAGCCCTATTAATTCATAGAATCAGAGTTGGAAGAGACCACAAGGGCCATCCAGTCCAACCCCCTGCCAAGCAGGAAACACCATCAAAGCATTCTTGACATATGCCTGTCAAGCCTCTGCTTAAAGACCTCCAAAGAAGGAGACTCCACCACACTCCTTGGTAGCAAATTCCACTGTCGAACAGCTCTTACTGTCAGGAAGTTCTTCCTAATGTTTAGGTGGAATCTTCTTTCTTGTAGTTTGAATCCACTGCTCCGTGTCCGCTTCTCTGGAGCAGCAGAAAACAACCTTTCTCCCTCCTCTATATGACATCCTTTTATATAATTGAACATGGCTATCATGTCACCCCTTTTCTCTTCTCTTCTCCAGGCTAAACATTCAAAAGGATGTGCAGGGCATGCATGTGCTAGCAGCCACTCCCCAATGCTCCAGTACACACCAGGCACACCCTCTGCTCCCCAAACCCTTCCCGTAAGCATGCACACACAACCTCCCTCCAGCATCAGGGGTGGAGCAGACATACACCTGCTCCCTTCTACGGTACCTAGTTTAAGGCCTCATGCATTCCAAAGAGCACATGAATAGGGCTTACGTCTAATTAACTTCCTAGAGCACTTTGCGTCCAACCCCCTTAAACTTGAGCTGTATACAGACATTATACTCACAAGTGAACAGAACATATGAGACGCGTCTGCTAGCACCAGCACCCCTGTCGTCCTACACAAGTTGGAGGGAAACCATCTCCAGCAGGGAGATGTAGGCTCCAAGTAGCGCAGTATTATCAAGGCAGTCTCCATGACTACAAGAGGCTCCCTGCTGCAGGCAGCCGTCCTCCACCTGATGGCGAGGATGCTCATCCACCATCTCTCCCCCCCCCCCCCCCGCATGTCCTACTGAAGAGCATAATGCCCGAATAAGGCTTCTAGGACTCAACCTACATTCTTTATGTACATCAACTTTCCTCGACCATAGTGCCTTCCAGATGTGATGCTGGGACTCCCAACTCCCATCATTCCCAACCACTGGCTAGACTAGCTGGGGACGATGGGACATGTTAGTCCAGGGGTCAGCAAACTTTTCCAGCAGGGGGCCGGTCCACTGTCCCTCAGACCTTGTGGGGGGGGGCGGACTATATTTTGAAAAAAAATATGAACGAATTCCTTTGCCCCACAAATAACCCAGAGATGCATTTTAACTAAAAGGACACATTCTACTCATGTAAAAACATGCTGATTCCCGGACCATCCGCGGGCCGGATTTAGAAGGTGATTGGGCCGCATCTGGCCCCCGGGCCTTAGTTTGGGGTCCCCTGTGTTAGTCCAACATCACCTGGAGGGCAACAAATTGGGGAAGGCTGGTGTGCATCACGTTGCTGAGATGTTCCCTAGGTTCCTCACAAGAGCCGGTCAATAGGTGGTCACTCAAGTCTGTTTCTGCACTACTCTGCTGAGTCCTGGCTTCCCTTAAAAACAGCACCTGCTGACTTCCAGAGAAGTCTCAACCGCATCCAGACAAGTCAGGTGGGGTGAGATGTATTTACCTTAGAACCCACCCAGACCAGAACGTGGGCACTTAAAACATAAAAGTATATTTAATTGCTCCTGAGCAGGAAGTTGTTAGAGACAACATTCTTATAGTTCTCACTTCCTGGCCTAACGTATTGTCTGATCTCTTTTTACATAGGCTTTCATTATCCCTTTCATCTCGCTTCCTCTCTGCCTGCCTCACAGCCCCCCACTCCCCATTCTGCCACCAACACCCTCAATCTGACACACACAGCTAACTCCACCCAACACTTCCCTGCTTTTATTATTCCACCCACTCTTCTATCAAGGTTATATTTTATCTTTCGCAAGTTATTTCCTCCGTAATAAAGCACACAGACACAATGCCCTCCTTGCAGTCTTCCTACCAGGGCCCTGCCTCTGCATTCTGAAAGTGGATGAGGCAAGAACATGCAGCTGCCAGAAGCAAGACCTTCACACCACTTGATCTCCAGCCTAATGATGGAAGGAAGATGGGATACAAATGCAATAAATAAATGGGTTCAAAATCTCTACATGCTTTTACATAGAGCTGAAAGGCAACTCCGGATTTAATTATGCTGCAGAAAACAAAACACTGGCAATTTATTTCTGTGTTTTCTGGCTTGATTTTCACTACTATCCTACTTTTCTTCTTTTTTTGTAAGCAGCTTTGAGTTTCAGAAAAGCAGCATGGCAACATTTTAAGCAATCAATCAATTAGATGCCTGCATGATGGTGCATGTTCGTTCACATGTGCTCTGTCCCCTTATCAGGTGGTCCCTTTGTGGATTCTGAGAGCACCAATTATCTAACTAAGAGGAAAAGAGGAATCGTTCCAGATTACCGGTAAGTCTCCCCAACTCTTCAAATTGCTGGTCAGGAGGCAAAAACGAGAGCTTGCTTATGTGAAATCAATTCAAAAGAGGAACAGTAACTAAAGCTAACGGGGGGATTTCCACAGAAAGATGGGAGCAACAAGCCTTCCCCCTTTTCAAGTTCGTCTCCCAACCAATTATCTAACTAAGAGGAATCGTTCCAGATTACCGGTAAGTCTCCCCAACTCTTCAAATTGCTGGTCAGGAGACAAAAAACGAGAACTTGCTTATGTGAAATCAATTCAAAAGAGGAACAGTAACTAATGCTAACAGGGGGGTTTCCACAGAAAGATGGGAGCAACAAGCCTTCCCCCTTTTCATGTTTGTCTCCCAACCATGAAAGAAACTGTGGCCCAATCTAAACACCTGTAAGCCTACTTAAGTGGGTTTAGATTACAGCCTTGTTATTTTCCTAGTGAGAGTGCTCCTTCACTCACTATCCGAGCCTGAGTCTGTTACAGAGTCCTGCTTATCCAAATATATTGCACATTTCCTATTACAACATTGTGACTTGCACAAAGCACTTTGAACTCTCAAAAAGGAAACTGCAGCTGTAAACAGGGTATGAAATACAGTTTTTCACAGATCCTACTGTGCATTTTGCACAGTATAATTGGAGCAACGGCACAAAAAATTACCCACCGATGACATAGGAGAGAATTAGGTTCCATCCCGTGATGAAGGCCAGCAGCTCGCCGACTGTCACATAGCTATAGAGATAAGCTGATCCAGTCTTTGGGACTCTGGCACCAAATTCGCCATAGCAAAGTCCAGCCAGCACAGAAGCCAGAGCAGCAATCAGGAAAGAGATGACAATGGCAGGTCCTGCGTTTTCTCGAGCCACTGCCCCAGCAAGAACGTAGACTCCTGCCCCAAGCGTACTGCCTACGCCAAGGGCAACCAAGTCGAAGGTGTTGAGGCATCGCGACAGCCGGCTGGCATCACTTGTGCAGTCCACCACTTTCCGACGAACCAACTGCTGTCCAAAACTAACAAGTCCCTTGCAGACCATCTCGTTGATGAAACCTGGAAGGGTCCGGAAACGGAAGGAGAGAGAACGTGCAAATAAATCAGTTATCAGTATTTGAACCTTCAAAGTGGTATTATGCAGAAATAGCTTTGTTTTGGCTGTGGTTTTCTTTCTCAAGCTCCACAATTCATTTAAAATAAGGCCTCCCAAACAGTAGCAGTCCATACGCCATCATGCATAAAACAGGATATGCACAAACACAGAAGTCAGTCCACTGGTCCATTTAGCTCAGTACTGCCTACACTGACTTGCAGTAGCTCTCCGGGGCTCCCAGTCCCACCTGGAGACGCCAGGGACTGAACCAGGCCACATTCTGCACAAACTCCAATTTCCAGATTACTTTCACAGGCAGAAAGTGCATCACAATCACCCAAACATGAAGTTACCAGAGCATAAGTCATCATGACTAGGCTATCTCTGTCCAGCAACACCTGTAGCTACTCCATGCCACTTGAGGTCACCTGGGCCTCCAGGGACAAAGCTGGATCAAGGAGTATCCCCTGACTAAACTACCTGGTCTTTCAGGGGGAATGTAGCCCCATCCAGAACAAGTTGCCTATTCAATTCCCAGGCCCAAGTACTACCAAGGCACTGGATCCCTGCATTGTCAGGATTCAGCCTCAGTGACGAAAAGAGAAAAATTCATGGCTAAAACTGCATTTGATGTTTTGCTTTCCATCACATTGAGAACCATTTTTTTTGCCAAATAGTAACCAGTCTCACTTCTGGGAAGTTCTGGGCACTTAGCCCACAACCCAACACACATAGCTCTATGCTGAACTGCGGTCCTTGTCTTCAAACAAATGTTCTTGCTTAGTTCGGGTCAGCCAATGCTCTGTAACTTATGTGCACACACATAAATACACACACAAACCAGCTGCAGAAAGCTGCTACCTGGACAAAGGATTACATTGGGAGATAGTATGCTTCTGAATACCAGTCACTAGAAACTGCAGGAGGGGAAGAGTGTTCTGGAGCTCAGGTCCTATTTGCTGGTTTCCCACTGGTGTCTAAATTGCTCTTCCAACCTAAAAGTTTGAATGCCTAGAGATTTTCAGAAGCAGAGGAAGAGTAGGAGCAAGATCGAGAGAGGATTATAGAGTGGTTTTTCTGTGCTTTGCATAGCCTTTTGGCCTTCCCCATTTCTAGTAGAAGAACGCTAATATGGAACGAGGTAAAGGTAAAGGGACCCTTGACCATTAGGTCCAGTTGCAGACGACTCTGGGATTGCGGCGCTCATCTCGCTTTACTGGCCAAGGGAGCCAGTGTATAGCTTCCGGGTCATGTGGCCAGCATGACAAAGCCACTTCTGGCGAACCAGAGCAGCGCAAGGAAACGCCGTTTACCTTCCCGCCGGAGCAGTACCTATTTATCTACTTGCACTTTGACATGCTTTTGAACTGCTAGGTTGGCAGGAGAATATGGAACTATGTGGATTTAATTAAGCTTTTCTTCTTGCAAAATTTGGGTTATGTTAGTGCCTTTAAGAAATGCAGACATCAAATAGTGAGATCAGGAAGGGTGAGGCTAGACTGCCAGTTCTGAGTCCCAGTCACATCATAGGACTTTGAGGCCTGTTGATTATTCCTTCATTCAAAACAAACACAAATCCTAACTTTTCATCTTCTTTTCTAGCAACAGCAGATTATTATTTTTTTGCAGGGGGAGGGAATCTGACCTTCAACAAAGATAAATGCTTTTTTTTTGTTTAATGTAGGTTCCTCAGTGAAGAGGTGACTAACTTTTTTCCTAGTTAGCAACTTCCCCCCTGCATGCTTCCCTCTTACAATCAAGAATGCGGGAAGCAGATTGTTTTTCCAAGAAGTGGGTTACTTTGAAATGCTGCTTATTTCAAAAAGAAAAAATGTTCCTGCATATGCAGGGGTCAGATCTTCCAACCATGTGGAGCAGATAGATAGATAGATATAGATTAGATATAGCGTATCCATTTATTGAATCCAGAAACCACATTCGATTGGCTCATTTACCTGCCCCCATGGCTACAAGCTCAGCCTGTTCTGCCTAGCCCAATATATTCATCACCAGAATGTAGCTGTATGGGTTGAATAGCTTCAGCCAGGCCATACATATACATATACATATACATATACATATACATATACATATACATATACATATACATATACATATACATATACATATACATATACATATACATATACATATACATATACATATCATAGCTGCCAAGTATCCCGTATCCGCCGGGAAAACCCCTTTTTTCTCACCGTTTCCCGGCGGCCTCCCGTTTAGCGGAAAATCCCGGTATTGTCCCTTAAATCAGGATACTTGGCAGCTATGAGTGGAGGAGAATGCAACCCTAATTACCTGGCCATTTTTCTGGTGCCGCTTGCCCTTCTATGGGCACCAGAAAATGGCGGCGCCGGTGCCGGAAGTCACTTTTACGTGTTTCCGGTCATGCGCGGAAGCGACTTCCGGCACCGGCGCCGCCATTTTCTGGTGCCCATAGAAGGGCGAAGCGCCACCGGAAGTCGCGTCACGCAACTTCCGGTCATGCGCGCGCTGCCGATCCCGGATATTTACGACCCGGACTTGGCAGGTATGATACATATACATATACATTAGGGAATGCGGGTGGCACTGTAGTCTACACCACTGAGCCTCTTGGGCTTGCCGATCGGAAGGTTGGCGGCTCAAATCCGCACAACAAGGTGAGCTCCCATTGCTCTGTCCCAGCTCCTGCCAACCCTTTCAGTTCAAAAGCATGCCAGTGTGAATAGATAAAAAGGTACTGCTGCGATGGGAAGGTAAACAGCGTTTCCGTGCGCTCTGGCTTCGTCACAGTGTTCCATTGCGCCAGAAGCGGTTTAGCCATGCTGGTCACATGACCTGGAAAGCTGTCTGTGGACAAACACCAGTTCCCTCGGCCTGAAAGCGAGGCGAGCGTCGCAACCCCATAGTTGCCTTTGACTGGACTTAACCGAACAGGGGTCTTTCACCTTTAACCTTTTTTACATCTACATGAAACCAACAGAAGCAAGGAACATTATCTCTGCAACGTCTGCTGGCTTAAATGCACTAGCATGTAAATTTCCTGTGGGAAATTTAATAAAATTCTGTTAATATGCATTTCACATTTCCTGAGGTACTTGCACTATGCCAAACGACACCGTACGTACAATAGATACTACTGCTTTCTTCAATACCTATGGGTATATTTTGCCTCTCCCTCTCTCCAGTTAGAATGCTCAGCATTCATCCCTCCCTCCCTTCAGATTTAAGCCAACCATTTACAGTATAACTATTCTGACCACATTCTTCTTTGAACAGGACCTCCCCAGCAGCTCTGCAGCGATTGCAATAAACCACTCAAATTGCATCATCATCGAATGCCTCTTTCCTGCAGTGCTGGCAAATAGGCTTGAGTGACAGGCTGTGTGTGTGTGTGTGTCGCGCACATGTACCCACGCACCTTGCATTTAAACGGTATTTCAGTAAGTGACAATATCAGAACTGAACAGCTTGTCAATAGAAAGCATTGCCATGGCAGCATCACCCACACACTTATTCGCCTTCAGTCACTAATGTCAGTTGTTTTATTTTTTAAAAAAGTGGGTACATATTGAGCTCAGAGTACTGACTCTTGCGATACCTGTGCACCTACTAACGAAAAGGAAATGCAACTTACAGTACGTCGCTTGCCTAATAGCCAATATTATTGAACAGGGGGAGGGAACTCTTCAATAACCAAGTGAGAAATACAGTGGTACCTCGGGTTAAGAACTTAATTCGTTCTGGAGGTCCGTTCTTAATCTGAAACTGTTCTTAACCTGAAGCACCACTTTAGCTAATGGGGCCTCCTGCTGCCACACAATTTCTGTTCTCATCCTGAAGCAAAGTTCTAAACCTGAGGTACTATTTCTGGGTTAGCGGAGTTTGTAACCTGAAGCGTTTGTAACCTGAAGCGTTTGTAACCCGAGGTACCACTGTACTGCTTACAATCCAACTTTCATAATTTTCACAATAGCGTAAGCCCATTCACCATGCTGTTCTGCAAAGGATCACAACGGTCAGGACCTAACAGCAACATTCACAATAGATACATTAGGGTTGATGTGGCTATGAAGCTACTGGTGTTGCTAGACTACAAATCCCATCTTCCCTGACTATTGGTAATACTTGCTGGGGCTGATGGGTGTTGGGAGTCCCATAAGATCTGGCTGGCTACAAGTACCCCACACCTGATTTGTGGCTTTAATCTGCTGAAGACGCTCAAGATCCAAAAGGCCCTGCAGAAAGGAGATGATCATATGCAGTATATTCCTTAATTAAAATCACATTTCCAAATCCTATACAAAAAAGAACTGAAGCTTTAAAAATGCTGGTCTCAGAAAGGAACATTATCATCTATTGAAAAAGTGACTCATAACTGCTGCCTCACTCATACATAATTGAATGTGCACTGGCAGCTAATCGTTCTAGCGGAAAATTAGGAATGTTTATTCACAGAACCAAAGAGTTGGAAGGGACCCTGAGGATCATGTAGTCCACCCCCCCTGCAATGCAGAAATATGCAGCTGGCCCACAGAGGGATTGAGCGTTATCAGCACCACACTCTAACCAACTTAACTATCATCTTTCAGATAGTTACCAATTATTCTGTATGAAGAAAGACAAGTTTGAGTTTAGCAGACTCAGCAGGGAGCTGCGGCCAATACCAGCTCTAAGATACATTCCCAGAGGACACACTTTTTTCAAACACCTGTTTCTCGCATTCACATTTCATGTGTAAAAATGCACTATATAAAGAGGCCCTCAGAAAAACAAGTACTGGGAATACCGATTCAGATCTCTGATATTCAGTGATTAGTGTCTTTAGGCTACACATTCTAAAATCATAGTGAAATCTGGGGGATCATTCCGGAGCAGATGGTTTTGAAATTTAATCTGAGCTCTTGATTTGTATCACTTCTGTGGGTTATAAAGAAAAGCTAAAAGGTGGAGACCCCAAGCAAGAGCACAGAGTTAAAACTGGCTGTAAAACTTTCCTTTTATAGGAAATGGTCTTTAATCTACACACCATCACAAGGTAGTGTACTTTCAATAAAATCCCTGCCACGTTTGATACATAGTGCACATCGTTCTTAGCTAAAATAAGCCGAAGATTGTGCATCTGAATAAGGCTGTTGTCTTTAATGCATAGGAGGTGGTTTCATTTTCCTTGTGGGCTGCAATTTTCTAAAAGAGAAAAGAAAGAAAAGGCAGGCACAATCTGTGGGGTTGATTCAGAAGGCTCGGTAAAAGTGGAAAGAATTCTCAGTCAAAACGGAATGTTCAGATCTTCTAGCAACAAAGGCCCCATGCATCCTGCTTTCTAGATATAATGAGTGTATATGTTTGTGAGTGTGCAAGGGAGGGACATAAAACACAAGTATCCCACACCCTGGCAATTTTCACTCTCCGCCTTAAAACCTTGCAAATGCAAGATTTCACTCTCTCCGCTCTTCTTTAAATATTTCTAGAGCATGATCAATGTACATAGAGCTTGGCAGTTTCCTAACACTTCTTCTGGAAGGAGGAGGGAGGATTTACAGTTCGCAGTCTCCCAACCCAGCAGATTTGTCTCTGTACCCCCAAGCGCTTCAGATTTCCTCCCCGCTAGATAGGGGCACAGCTTACCTGCAGAGTTCCTCTAGGGTTCCCAGGCCCTCTCTACTGTGCTACATAACCGTGGCAAAGATTCCTGCCACTGCCACCAGGTTAGGAGGAAAACGGGGGTTCATTATGCTTGCCACAAGAAAACGGCACACTTGCCATGGAAACTGCGGAACCTCGTCACTTAACAGATGGGAAGTTTAATGCAAACTTAGAAAAGGTGACGCAACCAACATTTACTGTGGCAAAACCCCAAAGGTGCAGAGAATGAGGCCTACTTCCCACTGAGGTGTTAAACCTGGTCTGCATCACTTCAGACAGGCTGGTGGGGTCCAAACATTTGACGGTTCTTCCAGATTTGTTGGGTGGTTGTTTTTTTTATGGGCACATAGAAACGTAGCATGTCTAGAGAAATAGGGGAAAGGAAAAGTATTGTGTAGGTTAGCATTCATTCATGAAGGCTCCCCACCATTTGAAATGTTACTGCCCAGATGAAGGTTTACTACCTCAGAGAGAACTAGGCCCGAATTTTGAGGGGGGGGGGGTTGGGGGGGAGAGACACGGCAGCATAAAAGTATCAGCTCATGCTGTAATATCGCCATGGGAACCAAGAATGCAAGTCCCACAAGCATCTCTTGCAAACTGACTTAACCGGCAGGGCTCTCTACTGGACAATACAATTATAAAGAATGTGCTGCACTTAATAGACTAGGGGTTTTATTGGAAGAACTTAGGCTGCCTAATCATCATCTGGAAAAGAGGCTGAATTCCACAGGGATGTTTTTAAAGGAACTTGCAAGAACTCTTTAAAAGGTATTGGAATGGATAGGCCACACAACCAACACTACCAAGCCAACAGGATGCATTTATACTCAGACCAGCAGCACCCCCCTCTTAGCTAATTTTTGTTATGTTTCCTAGTAATGAGGAGATGTTCCTAATTTTTGCACAGATGGGCATCCATTGGGCTATCATCATATCCAGGGGATCACATACCTTATATACAATATTTTTAAAAATCCACATTAATCAGCTCAGTGAGGAGAAGGTTCTACAGCCGTGGTGCCGCCACTGAAAAGCCTCTTCCACAGGATCTCACACTGGACATCTTATTCAGGACAGGGACTATAAAGAAAGCCTCACTGACTGGTTGTAATGTAGAGGCAGGTTGATACAAGAAAAGGTGCTCTCTCATTTGGGCCCCGGGTTCTTCAGGGCTTTAGATGCCAACCTAGAACTGGACTCAGACGTCGGGTTCCGGTTTCCGCCTGCAGGAATGGCGGACCTGTTTTCCATCTCTCTGACCTTCGTAAGGAATTTGGCGGTTGCTAGGGGAGTAAATGGCAACCCCCTACCCTCTCCGGGGGTTACGGAGAGGGGCCGCTGGCCCGCGATGCCCCCAGACCCACTCCGACTGTTTTTGGAGTGGGGGGAGCTTGGGCTGAGCACTTACGAGGGCCAGGACTCCCGGACGCTAATCTGCATGGCGGGGATTTCCATGGTTAAAGAAGATAATTAGGCTTAAATCTATGGACATACTTCAGAAGGAGGGGAAGAAGCGCTGTTTACTGCTGAGAAATTTATGCTGCTGAGGGAGAGGAGTCAAAGACTGTACTGCATCTGGAAGAAGGATTGATGGGGACGGAGCGATAAGGGAAGTGAGTTTTTATTTTTTTTCCTCATATTGTTGCCTCGTACCTTCCCGGACGCGATGTCCTGGCTTGTTTGGAGTGAAAGAGAAGCAAAAGACTGTGTGAGTTGAACTTTATAATTGTTGTTACTGAGCATATTTTTTAAAGATGTGGAGTTGCCGATGAGAAAAGCCCCCCCTAGTCGGACGGAAGGAGTTCTGGACGCGTTCGGAGGATTTATGAGCTGTGACGCACTTTAAATTGGAGCAGCGACCTGAAGCTAAGTTCAGCTATAGGGCAAGGAGATCCATTAATTTACCAAGAGTCTATGGTTTGATGTTTGGGTCTCCTGCCTGGAAAAGCTGTAAATTCTATAATGATCGTAAATCTTCATGGCTATGAGAGAAAACGAAAGTGATTTGAGCTTTTTAAGATGGCGCTGCTTCGAGCTGCTTCGACGCAACAGGGAGCTCCATTAAGAAGATTTATGGGGAGGCTGGACTGATTAACTCACACAGGAGAAAGAACATCTGTGAAACTTTGTTTGATATTTATCTCAGCAGCTGGGAAACAATCGGATGAAAGTGGAAAACATCTAGGTGACTGTAAGGGGAAGATCTGGATTATTATGAACTTGGAGGACGATTTGAACTTTAGAAAAAAGACGGCAGTGGACAGTTGCGAGGAATTCCCAATTTCTTGAAGCATGGGAACCCAAATAAAAAATTCTTTAGATGATTTGGCATAACATTCGGTTTGATTGATATATATATGTGTATAATTTGAAATATTGAATGTGATATAATTGGTTTTAATTGGAAAATTAATAAAAATATTTTATAAAAAAAAAAAAGAACTGGACTCAGACGTCAACAGGCAAACAGCTAAGCTGTTTAAGAGTTAGTGCCACAGGGTAGTTCCACAGCGATCAACTTAACCTTTGGAAGGTTCTTTGCATATCATTTTGTTTTTAGTTAATATTATTTGTACACCAATTACAATAAACTGACTGACAGGTAAGGCAGCTCAAAGTGATCTGTGGGGATGGGGCAGTTTTGGATCTAACCTGCTGACCATATCCACTTCTTTTCCCTGGTTTAAAATCAAGATGGGTGGGGCAGTCACACACAAATTATGCACAAAAGTAGAAAAAGAAGGTTTCTCTCTCTGTCTCATGCAATAAAGCTGAATGTCAGAAGATTCAGAACATGTAAAATAGTACTGCAATAGTAATGGCATAGTGAAACAGTGGGATTTGCTACCACAAGATGTAGTGACAGCACCAACTTATGGCAGTTTTAGTTTAAGGAGGGGTAGACACATTCATGGAGCACAGGATGAACACCAGATGCTGGGAAAGATGAGAATGTTACTGTGTTCATGTCCTGCATACGGACTTCCCACAGGTCAGCCACTTAAGATGCTCAATTAGATGCATTTGCTCTGGTCCAGGAGGCCTCTTTTTACATTCTTAGGGCTGCGGCCTTAAATTAGTTCTACTAAATGTCCTACTTCCCGTTTTAACATCTTCAAATTCAAAACAATAAACTCCAGTGTTATTCTGTCCTGGAAGCTTATAAATTGGCCTGTTCTTGCTATGATTTTAAGTCTTTTAGCCCTACAACCACATGCGTTCACGCCTGCCTGCGTTACAAGTCACTTGCATGAACTAACTTGCATGAATAAACCGTCTATCATCAAAGACGGTTTATTAAGTCATGCACCGGATTGTTTCGTGTTTGCTTTGAAACATCGAATTCCTTGGACCTCGTGCATTATCCAAATGAAATTACTTTACCCAGGATACCGTGTTTGTTTGACCGTACTACCTAAGGAACAACCAGTTTTTGTTAAAGCTCCTCCTGCAATGGAGACAATAGCATTATTTTCATGTGTATCAATAACTTTTGATAACGAAACAATAGGAGTAGTACTAAGAACCAGGTGGTGACACATGGCAGGCTGAAATCGTCTATGAAGTCATCCAAGCATAGGAGGCTTATACAGTCAGAGCACTAGCTTAATATTGCCTGCACTAACAGACAGCAGCTCTTCAGGGTTTTCAGATGTCCAGGATTAAGCCTAGGGGATTTTGCATGCAGTGCAGATGTTCAGTAACTGAGCTACAACCCTTCCACATATGTAAAAGCTGCACTACCGCTTAAAGTGATGCATTTCTCTCTGAGAAATCTTCCGGTCCATTATTTCCTTTATTGTGTTTTTGCCGATATAGGAAAACCAGGTTGAGCAAGCTTACTCTCTACTGAAAATCAACCAAGTGTGGCTTCAATGCTGGACGTTGGCAGCAGCAGCAGCAGCTAGCCAAGCATCTGTTCTGAAAGACTTTGAAAGCCACTGGAAGAAATTCGGAGAGCCACAGGCCCTTTGAAACAAGTTTAGAAATCTAGAAATGTAACTTTTGTACTGATCCGGAGAGAAAACACCCTTCCTGCCAAGATGCGGGACATGTGCACAATCTGTAACTCATAGCTGTGTTTTGCTCAGAGACATACGTCGTATATAGGCTACAACTGCTTGTCTCCCTTTCACTTCCAATGCTTAAAAAGTGCCACTCCTTTAACTGCAGAAGATAGTGCTACATGCAGAGTCACTTTGGCAGTGCTAGGAAAGCACTCTCCATCTGCTAGCATTAGAAAGGCTACTGCCGCCCTGCTATTATCTGGAGCAACCAGCAAAATGCTGCACTGCCACCCTCCCAACTGCAGTATCACTATTGCTTAAAAGGACCAGGCAGTGAGGAGGTTGGGGTAGTACAGCTGAATGGGTGGAGTGTGGCGAGTTCAGAGTTCTGCAAGTGCACCAGTGGAGCCAACTGGGCACTCTCACACAGCCCCAACCTCCCCAACACTATGTCCTGGTAAGCAAGAGCAAGACTACAGAAGCTGCAAAAATCCTTCTCTAAACAAAATGATAAATGTGTTTTACCTGGGCTGTTGAATTGTTTTAACGAATTAGCTTTGGATACAGTATTATCTTATTATTACTCCAATATGGAATTAATATTATTTATGTTGTATTGATTTCACTGGTCGCTGCTATTACAAATAATGCAATTAGTACATTTTGCCAAAAAAAAAAAGAGTCAGGTTATTGACTGTTTGTCTACAGATAATCTCCAGCTCCCCAAAGAACAAAGAAAAAGACTGGGAGTGATATTGGGATGGAAAGCAGGGCATTCCCTGCAGATCTCAAGGTGCAAGGCTAGGCTCAAAATAGGAGTGTGGAGACTGTCCACAATCAGGACTTCAAAGCGTGATGTCAGTTGATTGACAGGTGGGTGGCTCCACCAAGGGGTGGAGAAAAGTATCTGGGCCCACCAGCCAGAAAATGTTCTCCACCCCTTCCCTAGATCCATGGTAAAAATTATGTGAGATCTGCCTTTTCCGTATTCTTAAAGCAAGTTTTACAGCACTTTCTCAAGGTGTAGGGAGCACGTATTGCCCAAGCAAGGACTTTCACAACTTCTGAGGATTCTCAAGAATGCTGCTCTTCTCCCAGCAGAAAATGAGAGGATCTTTACCTAAAAGGTCACCAGTTGCAAGTTCAACTGTTTGAGGAAGGAGAAGACTGTTTTTATCACAAATGCAGTGATCCCACCAAACAAACTTTGGCTTGCGGCAAAATGCTTCCCGGTGAAGACAAGTGCCCAGACTGAAGCAAACTCCCTGCATAAAATACAAACTCTTATCTATGCATCGCAGCGCCGTATGGAACCCTCCTTAAGTCATTCCAAATGTGGCTGTTTTCCTGCAAGAATCCCCCAGCCCCACTAGCTTTAGCTTCCCACTAATGAGGTTCCCTGTTTACTGGTTACAGAGAAAACAAGGTTCTACAGAAAAATGTATTTGCATCTGTTGAGGCTGGTGTGTTTTCTAACACACCAAAGGTCTCTAGTTTAAAACCAGGTATTAACACAGGACCACGAAGCAAGGCAAGGTGGTCGACTCTGGCAGCAGATCTGGACCCAAGAAACGCACCACTCAACTTTGCCACCGCCCCCTCACACGTCATGGTATGAGGGGGGGGGGTGCACCCATGGAGAAGGAGGGGGTAACGGGAGCGGCAGGCCATGCCCACAGCAGCAGTGTTCAAAATTCATCAATCAGGTGCGTTTTGCACCTGGCGGTTGGCCACTTGTGACCAAGTGAAAATGCCCGGCCGTCAAGATGGTGCCTGACATCTCCTCCATCTGGAGGAGCATGCCTAGCGATCCTTGGATCTTGACTGTTTTCACACACTAACAACACATCCTTTATCTGAAGAAGTGTGCATGCACACGAAAGCTCATACCAAAATAAAAACTTAGTTGGTCTTTAAGGTGCTACTGAAGGAATTTTTTTATTTTGCTTCGACTCAGACCAACACGGCTACCTACCTGTAACTAACACATCCTTTAGAATGCTATCCATTATATTTTATCGGCACAATCAGAATGAATTTCAAGAACCCAAAAGTCGTATTAAAAAAATATGGCTTTCGAGCCCTCTGGCATTCCATTCTGGCAACTGTAACCCTGGTTTAAGGAGCCAATTGGCACCTAGCTCATATATCTGAGTTTCTAACACTGCACAAGAGCAGTGGGGCACATCCGTGGAGGAGGCACCAGGCACCAGCAGCAGGGGGTTGCCTCAAGCGGCAAAGCATCCCGGGCTGGCCCTGCATCAACACGTAGATATTTATAGGGAGGCCCATAGTTCAACTCTAGAGCACATGAGTTGCATGCAGAATGCCCTAGGTTCATCTACATAGGGTTAGGAAGGACACCTGCCTGGAATTCAGCTGCCCGTCAGTATAGAATAGCCTGCTGGGAGTTGTAGTCCGAAACATCTGGAGGGCACCAGTTTGGGGAAGGCTAGTGTAGACATTCCCAGGCTAGCTAGACCCACAATCTGCCTCAGTGTGCATCAGCTTCCTACGTCCTTATGCATGCTGGCATTAAACAGTAAGGGGCAGCGAGATGCAGATTCTGTTTTAATCCTTTACCTATCACCAAGTTGTCAAAAGATTTGTTTCCAATAGCTGAAACGCTATAATGGGAAGGAAAACAAACCAAAACAAAAGCATGAAAGAAAAGAAAATTAAAGGCTGAATTGGGAGGTCACTGTAAAGGCAGGACAGGACCCCGAGTTCCAACAGGCTGCACTGACGCAGGAAGAGTTAATGAGACGAGTAAGCAGAGTAGGGAAAGAGTCACTTTCATAGAAGGCTAATCAGCTCATTAGGAAGAGAGCCAAAACTACATTCTGAGTATACCTGGTCACTGTTAATTCTCAGGAAACAAAGGCATGGCTAAACTGAAAGGGTTATTGAATGTCCCTACACTGTACAGGTTGATGTGCATTTCCTCCCAGAATGCCTCATCAAGATTTCCTATTTTATCATATCTTCTTGTTTTAGTTCCCCCACACCTTCTTCCTTGGAGCAGTTTTAGAAGACCCATGCCAACATCAAAGAAACGAAACACTCCTGCGGCCAGTTGCTCCTCATGCAAACGCACAGCTGACAGTATGGTGAACAGCCCCATTTGTGTGTGACCATCGTAATGCATGAATCACCTTACATTCTGAAATGAATACTGGAGATTTCAGATACTCCTGTGAGCCCCACAACCTAGTAGCTCATGTGCTATGTTGTTCATCTGAACAGATTATTCTAATGAGTGAGAAAACATTGTATGAAATGGTTCCTAAGAAAGCATCTGCGGGCAAAATGTCTCAGAAGGCAAGTGGAAACAAAGCTGTTCTCATATAATTACACCATAATTATTTTATAATCATTATAAAAAGAATCATAATTGCAGAAGAAATAAAATGGAGGGAAGCTTTCATTAATTTGAAGCAGTTCACACACTTAACACTGCTTTTATTTATTATCTCAGCATCAGGTGAGGTCATTCCACGAGTTGCAAAATTTTGGTACCAGTTAATATTGTGGGCATTGTTCAGATTTAACAAACTATGGTTTGTTGTTACATGCCTTGGGCTTGTATGAACCCCCCTCCTTCCCATCACACACAGATGAAGAAAGGAGATTTAAGATTTCTGTTCCTGATTAACTAGAAATTGTAATCTGTAATTGTGTCCAATCATTGTGAAGTTTGTCAGGTTCAGACACAATGCTAAATTGCATCTAAACAAAATCAAAAGCTTCGGATCTCTTCCTCGTGACCACACTGGAGGAAGGAGGAGGAACATAAACATAAGGCTCGTTGTCACAAAACAAGGCTATGGCAATGTTACAACCCAACCAGTTCACTGTGGCTAAAGGAGAAGGAATGTTGACCAGGCCAAGCATGTATGTGAAACTTTGGATACCTGTTACTAAAACATTCCAAACGCTAGCACTGCTTTGTTATTTGTATCCAGTGACTCTGGCTTTAACGAAGCATGCAAAGTTTAGCAGCAAACCAAGAAGAGGAACAACTTTAGACATTGCTTCAGAGAGCTTTTATTGCAAAGCAAACTCAACGCAAGTTAATGTTGTGTCAATAATTTTTTTTAAAAAAAAACCCTATAACAAAACCACTGAGCCTAGGGCTTGCTGATCAGAAGGTCGGCGGTTCGAATCCCTGTGACGGGGTGAGCTCCCGTTGCTTTGTCCCAGCTCCTGCCAACCTAGCAGTTCGAAAGCACGTCAAAATACAAGTAGATAAATAGGAACCGCTACAGCGGGAAGGTAAACGGCGTTTCCATGTGCTGCTCTGGTTTGCCAGAAGCGGCTTTGTCATGGTGGCCACATTACCTGGAAGCTATACACCGGCTCCCTTGGCCAATAATGCGAGATGAGCGCGCAACCCCAGAGTCGGTCACGACTGGACCTAATGGTCAGGGGTCCCTTTACCTTTACCTGTTTTTACAACTGGACAACTTAAAAGATACACAATGATATCAAGATACAAACAGAAAAGGAGCAGGCACTTTTCATAGTGGACACAGTACCGTCATTCCCCAGAATTTTCAGTTTAAAGGAAATTGCATGATATAACATACCCTTGCTGAAGACCTGAAGAGTCACGCTGGGTTTCTGATATGCAATCCTGACCTACAAAGGGCAATATTCTGATGATGTGGCTGCTTATACCCTTATGACCCAATTCCCAGAAGCCAAGAGTGTCATCCAGTCGCTTAGAAGTATCTGTGAGGCTTCCACTTGTTTAGCGGTGTTGCAGCTCGGGTATCAGATTATCTAGGCAGCTTTTGGTCTGGCAGTAAGAGCGCTATGGGTTACTTGCAAGACTTCAGAATTTGAATCCAAGCACCGTAAGAAACTTTGCAAAAATGAAAGTTGCGTAAGTATTGGCTTGCAAATGACACCCTGTTAGTGCAAACCTGCCAAAGAGTTTAAAGGGGGTTTGATGAGGGCTTGCTCCTTTTATGTTGGAGCAAATGTGATTCTTGAAAGTACAGTACACTCACTCTTAAAAATAAGTAATGCGGCATATTTCCACTATAGTAACTGGTAACAACAGCTAGCTTAAAAAGCCATCAGACATCAAGGGTGATTAACAATCCCTTGATACTATCCTAATGTGATTTCCTGCCCCTAACAGCAGCAATTTCCCTTAGAAAGTTAAGCAAACAAACTAGATTTGTGCTTTCCAAATCACATTCAAAATTTCCACTGCAGTTTAGAGAAAAGAGAAAGTCATTGAAACCAACTTTATGGCTTTAAATGCTGGGCAAACACAAGCACTCTGCCTTGTGTTATCTGGGCTCCATTACAACTGCTTGTGTTCTAGTTTTCATGTTTATTTAAAAGCGGCAAAGAATTGTAGCACCTAGGAGGAATATATGATTACACACCCCGGAAAAGGGAAGAACAGATACCTAAAAGCAGAGAATTCAGCACATGAGTCTGAGCAGCTACCATAGTTCCTACACCTCTTATGCCTTGGATTTATTTAGCCCTGCCTCTCTGCTCCGTTGCTATTATTGGCAAGGAAGGCCAAGAAGGTTCTTTACCGTAAATAACTGGCTCACTACTTCTAATGTAATCCGTAGGTGAATTGCATCAGAAGGATATCTCGAGCCGAAGTATGAGGGATGCTAATACTGTAGTCCTGGGGCAGTCCCCTCCATAAACACTTAAGACCAATGACGGGAATCCACTGTAGTAATGACTCGCCCCTCCCGCAACAACAACACACACACACACGTGAACCAAAAAAAGCGCCATTTAAGGCAGCACGCCTTTCATTCCCAAAGCCAAATTAGATCAGCCCATCATACGCCTGCGGTGGGCAGCTGGGGAAGAGGAGAGTTTGCCCACCCTCTGGAAATCGCAATGTGGAAAGGGGATGGTGGGATTTGGGGTGGGGGGGGGAGAGAGAAAAAAAAACGAAAAGGCGATCTGAACACCCCCAGCCCAGCCGCATGATCCCCGATTCGAACTACCTAAGCAGGGCGTCCCTTCCGACTTCCTCTACATAGACTATAAATATTGCATCATGCACCACGCTGCTCGCAAAATGGATTCCTCGCGTAGCATGTGGCTGAGGTCCGGAGCACATGTTCGCCCAGTGAGAAGGCGGCCGGGCCGGGCGGAAAAGCCAGCCAGCCAGCCAGCGCGATCTCGCTCAGAGAAAGAGATGTGGGCGAACCGGACCCGCGTGTTCCCGGGGCTCCCCCGCCCCCGATTCCCCACCTCACGCTCTCCGGATGAGCCTTCCAACTCTCCCGCTCAAGGGAGCATCCTAGCAAAGCGATCTACCCAACTCTGTATGCATAGAAGCTGGAGGAGAAAGAAAGGGCAGAGGGGCTGGGGGAGAAACCGCTGCCTGGGGGTCACCCCGGTTACTCACCCCGCCTGTGCCCGGTCAAGTTCCTAATGAAACGGTGACAGCAGCAGCAGCAGATGGTGGAAAAGGGACAGCGAAGGAAGGGAAAGGAGCGCGCGGCGGTGGCGGCCAAGGAATGGGGAGTGAACCCGAGTTGCGCCCTTGCCGGCTGCTGTGATCTCAGGAGCTGGCCGAAAAGGTGCTACCGGTGGCGGCGGCTGGAACTGGCAGGGCTGGCTGCATAGCAAGGCGGTCTCGTTTCTACGCGTCGAGGGGGCTCCTCCTCCTCAGTAGTGAATGGAGGCAGCCGCAGGGGACGAGGGCGGGGAATAAGGCGTGGAGGGGAGGGACTCCGAGCGGCTCACAGGCACAGCCGGCGTCGCTTTCCCCCTTTCTCCACCCTCTCCGGCGGTTTTATTATAGCGAGGGAGGGAGGACGCTGCCGAGCGGGAAGCGGGCGCGCCGCTGCCGTCTGAAGAGAAGGGCATTGGGGGGGGGGGGGGGGACGACGACGACAGGAGCGTCCGCGGGCTGAGGAGGTCAAGCCAGGCGCAGTAGCGCAAGGCTGCCGCCGCCGCCTCTACCCGTTCCAGTGTTGGCACGTTTGGAAGGCGCCCGGAGCGCCGCTAGAGGCGTCCAAGGAGGCTGAGCGCGCGCGCGCCTCTCCCGCTCCACACTCAACATCCCCGCCCAAAGGGTGTGTTCCGAGGGCAGGGCTGTGAAGCGCGCCAGCTGTATCTCGGCTTCCTTCCTCTTGGTCTTGCTGTATCCTCCACTCCCCCGCCACACGCACGCAGCTTACCTTTCCTCCCACGCCCCGGGCTCGGAGGAGGAGGAGGCAAGTTCAAAGCGTCACCGCGTGTGTGTCATCTCCCGCGTCACTGGAAAGGCTCTGAGAGATAAGGGGAGAGAGGGGGGGCAGCTGTAGAGAAAGAGCGCGAGAGGGCGGTGGGAGAGAGAGGATGGGACGATCCTGGTAACGGACCCCGGCCCAAGCCGCCTCTGCTTTGCGCTCGTCAAGGCAGGAGGGAGCAATGGGCAATGGCATGGCACACTAGGCTTGCTTATTTGGGGTGTTCAGCCTGGACGGGTCTGTGCCGTCTAATGCAGTTTTTGTTTGCTTTGTGCATAGCCGCTGCTAACAATGTGATTTTTGGTATTTCGTTTTCTTCTTGCTCGTTTACAATTCTTGGCCCAACCGCAACCACATAGATATATCAAAACAGACAAACACGTGCACTTATATGTACGCACCAGCAGCTTATCTCAGGATAACACTTCATGCATCTGATGAAGCGATCTACAGTCTCATACTCTCCAACGTTCCTTCGATGAAAATAGGGACGTCCTAAAAAAGCGGGACATTCTGATCTGGGATCAAATCAGAAACAGGGGCAGCTTTTGTAAATCCAGGACTGTCCCTGGAGAAATAGGGACACTTGAAGAGTCTGCAGTCTAAGGACCATCTCTCCCCATATGAGCCAACCTGGACCCTTTTCTGCAGTGACTCCTCGCTTATGGGATGCTCTCCCCAAGGAGGCTCACTAGCCACTAGGCAAAAACCTTCCTCTTCTCCCAGGCCTTTGGCTAATTAAATAACATATGGCCTTTTAAAATGTAGAGGAGGAGCATTGTTTATGTTTGTTATTACGGTATATATTGTTGTGTTTTTCTATAGTAAATCACCCAGTGATCCTCTGATGGAGGGTGGCATAGACATTTAATAAATTATTTTTATTATTCGAAATCAAAAATTGACAGGTGAAGCCACCTAACAATTCAAATGTACCAACACTGAGGGTCTAATTAAAATATGTAGCTTGTCACTAAAATTGGTCTCTACCAGAATTATCCATGTCTATTCATAAGTAAGTCCTGTTGAATTCAATGGGGCTTACTCCTAGGTAGTTAGGGGCCTGGGACCTAAGGGACCTAAGTCATGAGTCATTGTGGTTTTTGTTGTGCCATGGGTTTTTTAATTGTAGTAATTGAGTGACAACATCTTCATGATAACAGCTCTTTATTTAAGGCAACAAGACAAGACTGATTCTGAGGACAGGGACGCTACATTTATAGGGACAGGGGACTAGCTAGAAAGGGATACATTTTGGAGGGAACAATATCACAGTGCTGCCTTTTGGAGGAAACCAATAAGACAGAGGATCCAAATACAGCAGCTTAAATGAACCAATAGTAGCTACATTCTGGAACCAAAAGGCAGTTACTTTACCCTAAAGCAAATACAGACAATAGTAATACAGATATAAAATCATTTGACTCAATACACAACAGTTTTATGGAATCTCCCTGAAACAGCCTGCAGGAAGAGTCTGTCTTTATTGACTGTCTTTATTATTACGCAAGCTGCTCTGGGACGCCTTTTATGGAGGATTTAAATGGATTTATTAGAATAGCTATTCTTCAGCTGACCTTCAAGATTACTGTGTGCTGCAAGGATACTTGCACCCTTTAGCGTAGCTTTCCCCAACTTTGGGTCCTCAAGTGTTACCACAACCCATATCATCCCCAGCCCAATTGGCCAATTGTTGGTGATGATGGGACCTGCAGTTCAGAAAAATCTGGGGGGCCCAGTTGCATGAGTTTATTTAAAAAACAGGCATCAATTTCACAAATGACAATGACACTTCTAATTCTGAGCAGCCTTACTTGAAAGTCTTATGAAGTTCAATAAGCTCCACTTCCAAGTAAGCATGTTTACCATTGTAAACATGCAATGCCGTCCAGTCCAGTGCATGTTTTGCAACAGTAAATCCCACCAATTTCAATGGGCTTGGTTTTCATGTGTAAGTCATAGGCTCTCATCCTTAGTCTTCAACATACCACTTCTTTTTGCTGTTTTTACAAAATATTGTAAAATAAGTTTCTCTTTTTTTTGAGTATTTGTTTTTTATAAGGTTGCTACTCACGTAAAACCTGCTTTGTGGCTAAAGTGGGATTAAAAATAAATGGTTCCTGTTACTGTTCTTTTCAAAACTGTAAACATACAACTACCAATCTATGCAATATTGGCATGTATTTCCACAAATCATAATGAAAAAAACAAGGGAGAAACAGCCTGAACTGTATACCAGAAATGTCCATCAACCTTATACCACTTTCTGTTTGAGATCCTTGGTCACTTCTCAAAGAACGAGGATTCTCAGGGTTCCCTGAGAAGATGGAATGCCTTAATCCAGGCATCCCTAGACTTCGGCCCTCCAGATGTTTTGGCCTGCAACTCCCATGATCCCTAGCTAACAGGACCAGTGGCTGGGGAAGTTGGGAATTGTAGTCCAAAACATCTGGAGGGCCGAAGTCTAGGGATGCCTGCCTTAATCAGTTTAAATTTGCACTGTCCATAAGCCCAGGGAGCTTCCATATCCTCCCAGAGTGGCTACACATTGAATTTATAGCCACATTTCTCAACATTAACATAAGCCATGGGTAGGGAAGCTGTGGCCTTCCAGATGTTGTTGGACTACAGCTCCCATTATCTCTGCCCATTGGCCACACTGGAAGATGGGACTTGGAGTCCAACAGTACTGTAACTAGAGGGTTGCAAGTTACCTAGAGCAATGCTAACCATGGCTTTCCTGGTGCTGTTGGGAGTACAGCTCGCATCATTATTATCATTGGAGATACTGTTGCCAAACCCTGTTAGTGAATAACAAAGTCTGCTTCCATTTCCAGCACTGTAAATACTTTATACATTTTTGCCTGTGCCCTTAAAAACTCATTATTGTTGTTAATCTGAAAATTAATATATTCTTAATCACCTAAGGCAGGCTAAGAGGAAAAAATATATAATATGCTTAGATTAATGTAGAACTTTAATTTATTTTGAATACACCACATAGCACACCCTTTTCTTAATCTGCAATCTCATCGGACCAGCTCAGAGTCAAAAAAGGAACAACCTGGTGCAATTTAGATTCTTTTACAAGTCATTTCTTTCCCACTTGGCCTTCTCATTTATTATATCACTTTTCCCACAGCCCTTTTTCAGTTACAATGGGAAGAGATTAAGGCACAAGTAACAGAAATACGTTTCTTCCACTTAGAGTTTACTAAGTTTTGATTGAAACACCTACCTGCATTTTAGAAACTCATTACAGTTTTGCTGGAAAATACTAGTGGAGTTATGCATTTTTTTTATCATTTTAAACACTGTTACAAATGAAAAGGACCTTTTGATTCTCTTCCCCACCCCCCTTTAAAAATGGGGTTTTTGAAAAGCTGCCCAGCTGATCTCCCCACTGTGAAAAAGCTAATTCAGATTCAGAAATGCTTGAAGCTGCAGAGCCTCAGGTGTATTCTGATACACAGCTGGGGCTCTTCTATGCTGTATACCAGTGTTTCCCAACCTTGTGCCTCCAGATGTTTTGGGACTACAATTCCCATCATCCCTAGCTAGCAAGACCAGTGGTCAGGAATGATGGGAGTTGTAGTCCCAAAACATCTGGAGGCACACTGGTTGAGAAACACTGCTGTATACGACTGTTAAACTCAAAGGAGAGTTTCAGGTGCGCATCAGAAACTTTATCTGAATGCAAACTGTTGGATCACAGCACCCTGGCTATCGGACTTGCATTTAATTGCATGTGTTTTCCACCTGGTTTCAGGATAAGTTAATTTTTATTTGATCCTTAAACATCAGGAAGGCCTTGCTGTTTGCTGATGGAGCGCCATTTAGAGAAATTTGTGTTTTCCATGGATGGCCTTGAACTATTATTGTTATACGTTGCAGAGACTGCTGAAGTTAAACCAATTCTCTCCATAATTGTGAAGCTAATAATAAAAGCATGCCTGATTCTGCAAGGTTTGGAATGATTGACTCTTGTCAGTTTCTGAGGGGTTACATTATACAACTTCAAATGAATCATGTATACATCAAATGTATATGTGGAAAGAATGGGGGGGGGAGTTGCGCCCACGCTCCCACATCAAAAAGCCTTCCTTCTCCACAGAAATAGAACTATCATTACAGTCATTATCTTTTAGAAGTAAAGCATTACAGAAAGGTAGGAGATGGAAAGCTGTCAGCTCTCAGTTTAATAGCTGGCTCTTTTCTCCTCAAGTAAAGTGGAACTTGCACAACACACTCCTTTACTCGTGACCAACAAGCATATTCAACACACATTTAAAGTTAGAGGTAGGTAGCCGTGTTGGTCTGGTGTAGTCGAAACAAAAATTTTATTTAATTTTTTTTTCTTCCAGTAGCTCCTTAGAGACCAACTAAGTTTGTCATTGGTGTGAGCTTTCGTGTGCATGCACACTTCTTCAGATACACATTTAAAGGACATCACTTCCCCCAAATGAGCCCAGGGATCTGTAGTTTGTCAAAGGTGCTGATAATTGTAGCTCTGGGGGCAGAAAGAATCTATAGTTCCCAGGATTCTTTAGATGAGGCCGTGTGCTTTAAATGTATGGTGTGGGTCTGCACTCCAGTTTTTGTTGTCTTCATTGTCATTTTTTAACATCTCTCTTACCTATTTCTGTGTAACACCCAGATGCTCTCAACTTCTAGACCCTCCATAGTAAATAGAAGCCAATCCAGTATTTATCGAGCTCTCTCTAACTTCTGTAAGAGATAGCCTCCTTGTCGCATGCAGGGCCCGTTTCTAACCTGATTCAGCTCCCCCACAAGTATGCAATGTACAATCTAACGTTTTATGTTTCCCCCTTCTCCACTCCACACTTGTGTACGTCAGTAGTGACCTTGACCCTGGCTTGCTACAAGTCTGAGTGTGTGGCCAGCCCGGCCACAGTGCGGAATGTTTGGCACGATCGACCAATCGGAAAGGGCTGTAAGAACAAAATACCAAAGAGGAGGGAAGGGGGGAAGTAAGTATGTCCATTGTTGGCTTGGGAAAACATCAAGGTCAGCATTGGCACCTGGCAAGGCCCACTGCTGATGTCAGCCTTGGGGCCTCCCTTCGGGGGAGGGCAGTCTGCCCTGGCATTCCGAACAGCTCCAAGAGCTTCGTCTCGCCTCACTTTTGTGGTTCCTTCTTGACCTAACATTTGTTTTGGAGCATCAAAAGGGTGTCTGTAAGGAGTTTATCGAACACTATCGAACACTATCACTGCAGCAATATAATCCCCTCCATGGCTCACTGACGGCAAGGAAGAATGGATGGATGACCAACCTGATTGCTTCCCGTACTGGTTCCATGTGTTGACAAAATCGGCTCCATGTTGTTCTGCTGGTGGGTGGATAGATTTGTCTATTTAATTGGGGAAATTCTAATAATAATTTTTAAAAAGCCAACCAGGTTTTGCAAATAATAAATAAACAAATTGTTTTTAAATGTCCCCAGGAAGTGACGCAACATAGAATCTTAAGAGTTGAAGGGACCCAACGGTCATCTAGCCGAACCCCTTGCAATGCAGGAAACCCAGCTAAAGCATCCATGGCAGATGGCCATCAAACCTCTGCTTTAAACCCTCCAAGGAAGGAGAGTCCACCACCTCTCGTGGGAGTCTGCTCCTCTGCCAAACAGCTCTTACTGTCAGAATGTTTTTTCCGAATGTTGAGTCAGAATCTCCTTTCTTGTAACCTGAAGCCTTTGGTTTGAGTCCTACCCTGCAGAGCAGGAGAAAACAAGCATGCTCCCTCTTCCATGTATCAGCCCTTAAGATATTTGAAGATCGCTATCATATCTCCTCTCAGTTTCCTCTTTTCCAGGCTAAGCATACCCAGCTCCTTCAAGCGCTCCTCATAGGGCTTAGTTATGCCTCGGCCCAGTATACCTGAAGGAGCGTCTCCACCCCCATGGTTCCGCTGAGGTCCAGCAACGAGGGCCTTCTGGCAGTTCCCTCACTGTGAGAAGCGACGTTATATGGAACCAGGTGGAGGGCCTTCTCGGTAGTGGCACCCGCCCTGTGGAATGCCCTCCCATCAGATGTCAAGGAAATAAACAGCTATCTGACTTTTAGAAGACATCTGAAGGCAGCCCTTTTTTTAATGACTGATGTTTTAATGTATTTTTTATTTTTTGTTGGAAGCCGCCCAGAGTGGCTGGGGAAATCCAGCCAGATGGGCAGGGTGTAAATTTATTATTATTATTATTATTATTATTATTATTATTATTATTATTAGTTTCCAGACCCTTGATGATCTTGGTTGCCCTCCTCTGCACACGTTATAGCTTGTCAACATCCTTCTTAAATTGTGGTGCCAGAATTGGGCACAGTATTCCAGGTGTGGTCTGACTAAGGCAGAATAGAGTGACACTATTACTTCCCTTGATCTGGATGCTATACTTCTGTTGCAGTTCCTTCCTGGGGAACTGTGGAGAGAAAAAGTTGTACCTGTCAGGGCACCAGTAAAGGAATATCCTAGCTGGCAAAAGAGAGAAAAGAGAGAGTAGTGCTAAGTCATATGACAGGGTTATTTAATTAATTAAACAATTAATTAACACAGGGATCGGCATAAAATTTTTAGCCATGGACTGGTCCACCAGAGCCGTCTTTCCCATAGGGCTTAGTGGTGCATTGCACCAGGGTGCTAGCCTCTCAGGGGCACCCCAGCAAGTGGGGGAGCGGTGTGGCTTTGCCGGAGGCTTCCCCTTTCCCTGTACGCCCACCAGCTGCGCCACGTCAACCATAAGGCTGGCAGGCATGCAGCTTCCCTCCCAAGCCTCTGCGGGGATCGCTCTCCCGAGGGGCCCAAACAAACAGAATCATAGCTGCCAAGTCCCCCATATTCCTTGGGAAACCCCCGTTTTTCCAGCCGTTTCCCACTAGCAGCCCGGATTTTAAAAATCCTGTAAATCCCCCAGATTCTTACTGGCCCGGGGAGGCTCCTTCTGTGCATGTCTGGAGTCTCTGGACATGTGCAGAAGTGATTTTTGGCGCTGCGGCCATTTTGGAAATGGGCAGAGCATGCATAGAAGTGACTTCCGGTGCTGCTGTGCCCAGTTCCAAAATGACCGCAGCGCGACTTCCGGTGCCGATCCTGGATTTTTCAATCTGGGAGTTGGCACCTATGAATAGACTCCCCGCGCCAATCCACAGACAGTCCGCAGGCCGGATCCGAAAGGCAATTGGGCCTGATCCGGCCCGCGGCCCTTAGTTTGCCGACCCCTGAATTAACTTCTCTGTGCATGCCATACTTAGGGGGGAATTTAACATTGCTCTAGGGCAATCATTATGTCAGCACAAGCATTTGGGCTTGCCAGATGCAATGACCTCCTTCCTCCCACTGCATGCTGTTCTCGGGAGCCGGCAGGTCTACTGCCCATCCTTACCAGATCTTGAACAGGGTGGGGGGAACCATCTTTTCGCCAGGACAATTCAGGAAGGAACTGCGTGATACATCACTTCCTGGGCTCGTTTAAAGACTTTCTGCTTAGTTCGTTTTGGGGTAAAGCTAGGTGTATAATGCTACTCTAAAACATATGGGTTTTTCCATTGTCCTATTTGGAAAGATTTTTGGCTTAAATAAGGTATCCGAAACCATCAACAGAACTGTACGGAACAACCATGCATTTACAGAGCAAAATATCCTCTTGAATTATATACCCAGCACAGGGAACCGTATGAAAGGACAACATGACTGGACTCTCTGTGCCCTTATCACAGTAAAAAGACTGATACTGATGAATTGGAAAAATAAAAATGTGGCTCCCTTCTGTGATTGGATTGAAGACTTATACAAACTCGCAACATATCAACAACTTACATATAAATGCAGACTTGCCATGGACAAATTCAATGATATTCGGAATCCATTCTTACAAATACTGTAATAGGTTAAGATCTGGTGAAGTACAATAACAACCTTATAAAATAGACAGTTTTGTGTCCCCGTCCCCACCCCTTTGTTTTCCCTACTACAGGGGTTCTGTTTCTCTTTATATTTTTCTCTTTTTTGTTTGCGTCTTACCATGTTTGGTGCATATATAGTTATGTATTTTTAAACTTTCCATAAATATGTTACAACAAGAACAAAAAACCACCTAGGCGTATTTTAAAAGTACAAATTTTCCTTTTAAAAAATCTACCCACAAACAGCATCTTAAAAAGCAGAGACATCACCTTGCTGACAAAGGTCCGTACTATAGTTAAAGCTATGGTTTTCCCAGTAGTGATGTATGGAAGTGAGAGCTGGACCATAAAGAAGGCTGATCGCCGAAGAATTGATGCTTTTGAATTATGGTGCTGGAGGAGACTCTTGAGAGTCCCATGGACTGCAAGAAGATCAAACCTATCCATTCTGAAGGCAATCAGCCCTGAGTGCTCCCTGGAAGGACAGATCGTGAAGCTGAGGCTCCAATACTTTGGCCACCTCATGAGAAGAGAAGACTCCCTGGAAAAGACCCTGATGTTGGGAAAGATGGAGGGCACTAGGAGAAGGGGACGACAGAGGACGAGATGGTTGGACAGTGTTTTCGAAGTTACAAACATGAGCTTGACCAAACTGCGGGAGGCAGTGGAAGACAGGAGTGCCTGGCGTGCTCTGGTCCATGGTTAGCAAAGGCACATGGCTAAACAACTAAACAACAACAACACCCACAAACAGGGTAATACAGAGCTGATTTTGTTAATAGCAGTTCTTAGACCCCTGAGCTCAGTGCTCTCCATGTGATCTTTGTCGTGTGCCTTTGCTAACATGTGGCAGAACCCTTTCATTCTTCTCAAAGATCTTTGCCAGGCACCCACTGGGCTCTTGAACTTTTCTCTCTTCTTGAGACCGGTCCAGCGAGCAGTTCTTGGAAGCCTTGGCTTTTGCATAATTGCACCTTGTGACCGCCCTGGTGAAGTCTTGCTGTGGCTTGGGGCGCTTGTTTTATTTGGATTTATCTTGATGCTGAGGATCTCCGCTCCCAACATGCTGCTGAAAGATCATTAGATGAAATAGAGATATCTCATCACATTCTCTTTTTCTCTGGATCTCTTGCCAGCTTCCCTCAATTCCCCCACCTTTCCCAAGAATGCTGAAACATCACTGTGCAGCTGCTCTTGGCTCGCTGCCTCTTCTCTTTCAATATCTCTCTCCACCCTTCCCTCGTGGGAGAAGCCTTCAGTAATTTGCCTTGCAGTCTTCCTTTTATTTTCCTTTGTTCGTAAAAACTCTTTCTTCTGGAAAAGCTCCGGCACTGACCTCCGTTATACCCCCTTGGGTACCTTACAAGGACACTCTGCTCCCTACACCAAAATCCCGAACGTCATTCAAGTTGTGCTCTACCTTTTGTAAAATGTGCTATTGTGGGGTTGGGGGGGCAGCTCTACTGGATTGACAACAGCCTGCCTTCCGACGCAATAAAGCTAGGGCTGTAGAGGAAAGAAGTTCCCTAGCCCTAGAGCATGGGCAGCCAATATTGTGGGCCCTCCCCAGATATCTGTTACAGCTGGCATGGCCAATATTCTGGAATGCTGGGACTCCAAAAGCCTACAATGTGTACCACATTGGCTATTCCTGCATTTGAGGACACACAGGCTTGTCATTCAAGTGAGCATTGAAATGTAGGTTTCGGGGGGGGGGGAGAGAGAAAGAAGTCCATCCCCCCGATTTTTATTACAGTTTTCACAATACAATAAAATAGCATCTAGAAGAAATAGGATCAAAAAGACAAGAAAGAGAGAGAGAGAAAAAACAAGAAGAGAAAAAGAAAAGAATAGAAAAAAGAACTGAACATAATATAATAAAAAAAATTATTTATACCCCACCCATCTGGCTGGGTTTCTCCGGCCCACTCTAATGCCAATAATGAAGAAGAAGAAGAAGAGTTTGGATTTGATATCCCACTTTATCACTACCCGAAGGAGTCTCAAAGCGGCTAACATTCTCCTTTTCCCTCCTTCCCCACAACAGACACCCTGTGAGGTGGGTGGGGCTGAGAGACTTCAAAGAAGTGTGACTAGCCCAAGGTCACCCAGCAGCTGCATGTGGAGGAGCGGAGACGCGAACCCAGTTCCCCAGATTACAAGTCTACCGCTCTTAACCACTAAACCACACGGGCTCTGATAGTAATAATCATGATAAAACACAAAATTGTATATTCCTCTGTCATAATTATGCCTGAATCTTCTGTCTGCATACAAAGAAGTGAGTTCTCCCAGCTCTCACCCAGGAAAGCAGCTCCCTTCCTCATCTTAACACCCTGAGGGAAACCGACTCTGGCCTGACTCTCACACAGGTCCCTCTCTTCCATCCATCCCCTCAGATGCACACAAGTCCCAAGTAAGCACAGTCACGTGGCTGTAGCGCTCCACGGCCTCCATGTAACATGGGAGGGCAGCTCAAGCCCTCAACCTAGCAATATGCACTCGCCGCCTCCGGGACTCTCTCTGGTGCCAAAAGCATCTGGGTCTCCTGCAGGAACTGAAACCCACGGAGAAAGAATAAATTCTGCATAAAGCAGATGATTCCAAAAGAAACATTCCAATATTTTGGCTCAGCTGGCAGGCAGTTAAGGCGCTGTGGAGATCAGAAACAGCTTGGCAGGAGACAATATTGCATATCATGCAATTGTGGCAACAAAGGACAATTAGATTGGATCCAAAGATCATTCCTCTCTTATGTTAATAAATAAGGTACAGTATTGCTTGCACAACGTCCTGCCTCTCATTCGTCCTTTGCAATCTCTTACCTTAATTGTTCCCTTCCTTCTGCAATTCTCCGCAGTTCTGAATAGTTATTAGACTTTATTTTCTGATAGTCAATCTAAATCAGTGTGATGTATTTATGAAATTAACACTTAAATAGTTATTCAAATGGCAAAGTAGCTGTTTGGCATATTGATTTAAAACAAGTCTCAAAGATGAAGATAAAAATGCCCTCATGCACTTGCCCTTTTAAGATAAAATGTATTATTTGTTTATTAATTCAGCATCATATCCATTCAGGTTACATGCACAGTTACATGCACAAGGTTTTAATGCGTAGTCAGTATCTTTCTCCTGCAAATATTGCCATTGTCCCCATTTCAAAGATGAACAGCCGAGGGTCAGCTTTATCAGTATGCCTGAGGCCACTTACTGGTAATATAAAAGTGATTGGAATGGAATTTGACCCTGAGAGGAGAGGGTGGAGAAATTCTGTTGTCCAGCCTAAAGTCCTTGTGCTCACAGAAGAACTGGATGCTTCCCCAAATATGTCGCCAGGTTCAAAAAGAACCCCTGTCTTAAACTGTTCACTTCCACCTTTGCTCAATGCATATTTTTTGTAAATAAACCCCAATATTATAAGCCCACTCCAAAGATCTCTCCTGCTCCTGAAAATTCTCACCTCTCAAGGACGTTTGGGCCAGTAAGAAGAAAATCAGTTACAACAACAGCAACTATCACAACAATGGCTGCCCCACTCTTGGAACTGGGTATAAACAAATAACTTGACCAGGACAGTAAAACATAACTCAGGTTACTTCCAGACCGTCCTTATATTGGGGAGGGATTGAATCACATACTGGCAAATTCAGTTCCCACAATTAAAGTAGATTTGGAGCTATTCTACATCAGACTTGTTTCCCCTGCAAAACCAGACTTTTTTGGGTAGAAGGAAAGCAATGAGAAAATGCACCGGAAAATATGGGATAACATTTTTTTTTTTGCTTGACACAACAATGTCTGACCTTCCCACAAACCAATCAATAAATAGCCGTCCTCTAACCGCCCTGAAAACTTTGTGCGGACAGATCAGGATGAACGCTCAAGAAATAGGTTGTGGCAACCTCAGAAATCTCCTTTTGCAGCTGCTCATAGCACCTGCCTCTTAATTGTGTCTCTTTCCTGGGAGCTTCCAGATTGCCAAGGGCAAGAGAAATGCAGAAGCGCACAGGCTGCAACTTGGCACCACAGACGCACCACAGGTGCACCACAGGCGCACTGACAGAGCTCCCCTCCAGACATGTTACTCATCACGTTCCACGGTTGCTCTGACCTGCAGCGTGATGTCAGCACAGGTAAGAACTGCTACACAGAAGGACATGCTTAGGGGTGGGGGAGTATGCCGAGGCCTTTCAGGGAGCTTGGATCTTAAACCAGCACATGCCAGTTCCATAAAGAAGATTGGATACAGAAACTAATGGAGTATGCAGAAATGGTGAAACTTACCGGAATAATAAGAAATCAAGGCAACAAACTTTTTAGAAAGGAATGGAAGTGGTTTATCGAGTATTTACAAACAAGCTGTAAATAGATCAAGACACAGGCAGGATTTTTGTAAAAACCTGCCATTTTAAATACAGTCGTACCTTGGTTCTTGAACGCCTTGATACCCATACGTTTTGGCTCCTGAACACCGGAAAACAGGAAATAAGTGTTCCAGTTTTCGAACATTTTTTGGAAGTCGAACGTCCAACGCAGCTTCCACTTGAGTACAGGAAGCTCCTGCAGCCACTGGAAGCCGCACCTTGGTTTTTGAACGTTTTCAGGTTGAACTGACTTCCGGAATGAATTACGTTCGAGAACCAAGGTACAACTGCGTGTGTGTGTGTGTGTGTGTGTGTGTGTGTGTGTGTGTGTGTGTGTATGAATGAGATCTATGAGAATAAACGATTAAAAGAATAAATTATGGCAATTGGGAGTATGCAGGAAGGGACAAAAATAAATGTAAGGAACTGCAAAAAGAGGGGGAAAGGAATTGAAATTGAAAATGTTAAAACTATGGTTAAATAATTGTTGTAATGTATATAAATGAAAATTATAATTTTTTTAAAAAAATGAAATATTGGAAAGCTGTTGTCAATCAGCGTGGTTTGACTCAGCTTCCTCTGCTCCTATAGCTGGTTGGTAGCTGATGCACACATTTATCCGAGAGAGATGGGTTGTGTTCCAAAGTCTGATGCATTTATGCCAAGGAAAGTTCAGTGCAAGTTTCAATAAACCGGAGCCCCAATCTTCCCAATGTGGGCATTTAGCACCAGTTCTGAAGGAACCTCACATCTTTTGCTGGCAGGGCTTGTGCTCACCCCATCTGCTTCTTTTGTTCCAGAACGTGCTGTCTCCGAAGAGAATCGGCGGTGTAATAATAAAATCCCTCAATCTGTGCTCTATTCATTACGAACCTATTAGGGTGCTGCAGCTCTAAGAAAACTATCCGTTATGTAACTGCCGATGTTCTTAAGTGAGTCAGCCTGTGAATCATGGGAGACGCAATGAGGAGCCAAGCTACACTTTTCTCTGCATTTCACCAATACAGACTCTCTCCCTTCTGCCCCCAGTCCCCACCCACCCACCACCGCCTCCTCCTATCAAGTGAATGTGTGTGCCTACTTGATTTTTCTCCGCACACCCTCTCCTCTTTTTCATTATTATTTTTAAATCATTTTTCCTAGTGATTGGAGTAGGTTCGTGTTCTACATCTGAGTGCAAGATGTAATGCATGTGGATGTTACAGGTTGTCAACTGGGTGTGGGGCAGAGGAGGACTAAGCTCCACTCTGCGATAACAACAGGAAATGAGGACAACCTATTGCACACCCTATTTTGTATGTAGTTAAAATAGAGACACTTGGCTGGAATGAGAGACACTGGGGGAGGGCCATTGCTCAATGACAGGGCATTGGCCTTGCATGTGTGGCGTAATGGCTAGAGGGTTGGACTATGACTCATGCGACCAGGGTTCGAATCCCCACTCAGCCATGAAGCTCTCTGGGTGACCTTGGGCCAGTCACCGTCTCTTGGCCTAACCTACCTCACAGGGCTTTTTGTGAGGCTGAAATGAGGAGGAGGGGAATCACGTTACACCATCTTGAGCTCCTTGGAAGAGAAAGATGGTAAAAAAAAAGATAAGTAAATAAAGCAGAAGGCCCCAGGTTCAATCCCTGGCATCTTCAGGTTGGGCTGGGGGAGAGGTCCAGTCTGTAATCCTGAAGAGCTGCTGCCAGTCAGTGCTGACAATATTGAGCATCATAGACCAGCAGTTGGTATAAAGGCCACTTCCTATGTCCCTGTCCTGGGATAAATAGGAGGTGCAGGCATTTCAGAAATGAGGGTCATCACTCAGGTGTGGGCTATAAAAGCAGGGTGTTACTTCACAAAGGACAGTGCTTTGTTTTGAAATGGCAGAAGATGGTCCATTGGAGTAAATGGGGTGCTGCTCCGCCTACCACATTTTGCCAACAGCCAGTCCAGAGGGTGGCGCTACTGGCCACCTTCCTCCTCCTTAGATTTAGTGTTGCCCTTCTAGGACTCAGCAGGAAGGAGGACAGAGGCCAAGCTAGAATTACCGTATATTCCGGTGTATAAGACGACTGGGCACGTAAGACGACCCCCAACTTTTCCAGTTAAAATATAGAGTTTGGGATATACTCTCCGTATAAGAAATAGTGCCTGGTGTATAAGACGACCCCCGACTTTTGAGAAGATTTTCCTGGGTTAAAAAGTAGTCTGTCTGTTGCTGGCTGTTGCTGGCTATTGGCTTCTCCACCTTCTGCCGCACCTCTCCCAAGGGCCAGTAAAGGTAAAGGGACCCCTGACCATTAGGTCCAGTCGTGACCGACTCTGGGGTTGCGGCGCTCATCTCGCATTATTGGCCGAGGGAGCCGGCATACAGCTTCCAGGTCATGTGGCCAGCATGACAAAGCCGCTCCTGGCAAACCAGAGCAGCACATGGAAACGCCGTTTACCTTCCCGCTTGGAGCGGTCCTTATTTATCTACTTGCACTTTGACGTGCTTTCGAACTGCTAGGTTGGCAGAAGCTGGGACTGAGCAACAGGAGCAGGGATTTGAACCACTGACCTTCTGATCGGCAAGCCCTAGGCTCTGAGGTTTAACCACAGCGCCACCTGCGTCAGTAGGTGGTTTAACCCACAGCGCCACCTGCGCCAGTAGCCACCACTGTTTCAAAGGGTTGTCGGAAGACCCTCTTCTATCTGAAGAGGTCCAAAGCAAGAGGCAGTTGTGCATTTGAATATCAGTTTCTGGAAACTGCAGCTCACACACTGCAATCTGAGAACTGGTCCTTATGCAGCCACAACGACACCAGCCACGAAAAAGAGGGGGGTATTAGCAGGCTTGAGGGAGCTCCAAAGTTTGCAGAAGTGCAAACTTCTTTTTTTTAAGTCCTAAAAGGGAAATCCAAACAAACTTCAAAACAGCCCAAAGAGAATAGGGGCCTGTTCAGTAAATGGAGAATGCCATGGGGATGGGTGCATAAGACGGCATGGCAGGAAGCCTGAGCAGAAGAACTCCATGCGGCAACATTTTGTTGCAGCGGGTCCTAATAATCACTGTCATAGAGTACTCAGCCACATTTACCCCTTTCCACCTCTGAACTCCCTACTTTTCACTGATATAATTTGTGAGTTTCAGGCTTTTACTACTAGTAGCAGTAATAATTCTAGACCCTCTTCACCATTTCTTAGGGTATTTCATCTTTAAACCAGACTTGGGCCAGGTAGTTCTTCAAACAGAGGACTGCCCTGCTGAATTGCAACTCATTAGCAAGCTTAAAACCATGGAGCCACCTGGAATGAACAGAGACATAGGATTCTTATCTCATTATACATGATCAAGCTTTCCTTAGCACCTCAGCCCTTGCTTTTCCTAGGATTCTTATCTCATTATACATGATCAAGCTTTCCTTAGCACCTCAGCCTTTGCTTTTTCCCGCAAGACCAATTGCAGTCATTAACAGTCGTTAACAGTCATCTACAGGTTTACCATTCCTATCAGCCTATCACCCATTCCCATCACCCCCACCCCCACCCTCTGAATATACATAAGGGTCTGGTTACTTCTGTTTCAGTGTATCTGATGAAGTGTGCATGCACACGAAAGCTCATACCAAAATTAAAACTTAGTTGGTCTTTAAGGTGCTACTGAATGAATTTTTTTTATCCTACACTGTTATGCTCCCTGAAGGAGAAAGTGAAAAGGAGCAGTTAATCATCAGCAAAGAACATCTCATTTCATACTTGCAAGGCTGTGTCTGAGGAAACGTGTGAGAACAGACTTTCACCCTCTGTTTCAGTCTGTAACTTCCCGCAAATCATTCTTCGCTCCTTGTAAATCACCGTGCCCTCAGGAGATGGTGGAAGCTTCACCTGTCACTGTGCTGTGCTTATATCCACCCTGTTAAGGTAGCCAAGCCCTGGGGAGGAGGTGTAGGCCAGAGGAGAGACTCAGGAGGCTCTGCTTTTTCTCCCAGCGGTTTCTGTTCTAGGGTGATCATTATTACAAAGGTTTTGAGACAGCCGATTTTCAGTAGAGAGGCGCTCGCCACACAATCTCCTCCTCCGGTTGTTTTTAACAGCTGCTGTCCTTCTTCTACAGCTCTCCTGTGGTTCTGGGCTCATGTTGAGCATTTGGTTCGGTAAACCAAAAGACATCCTGGCAACAAATGCCATGTGCCATGACTAGGGTGCCGTAGCTGCATCCGCTGTTTGTTTGCCATTGGCATCAATGCCTGAAAACCCAGGAAATGTGTATGTTGTATGTTTTGTTCATCTGCTTTAAAAATACATTTGCAGGAACATATATGCCCATTTCCCAGTCTATTGGCGACAGATATTCCTGTCCCAATAAGCCAATGAATAAAGAAAATATTGGGTAGTGTTTAACTAAGCTTTGCTCAGAGTAAAGCCATTGAAATTTATAAACCTAATTTAGTCATATCTGTTAATTTTAATGGGTGAGCGAAGCGTAGTTGAATACCACCCAATTGTTACATTCACCTCACTTTGAGAAGTAAGAAGTTCCAGGGACCAGGGCCGCCTCTAGGCCTGGGCTGGGTGACGCAATGTGCCAGGGCGCCTGGCCACCAGGGGGCGGTGCCGCCGGGGTTGGGATGGAGGAGGAGGAGGTGGCGGCCGCCAATGCTGCTGGTTCCGCCTCCAGAGGAAGGGGAGCGGGAGACAAGCCCGGGGGCTGCTGCGGGTGCAAAGGGGTCCGCGGCTGCCTGCTCTGCGAGGCCGCTCCCCCCCAAAGTGCCACGTACGGCATTGGAGGAGGAGGAGGAGTGATGGTGCAGGAAGGAGCCCGTGCCTGCTGCCTTTGGCCCCGGAACCTCTTCGGCTGAGGGGCGCACGCCTCTTCAGGGGGTGCAGAGTGGAGGCGCCCACCGCGCGGGTGGTGAGAAATTGCTGCAATTATAGTAGTGGGTGGGAGGAAAGGGGCCAGAGGAGCCACTCCACTACAAGGAAAGGTTGGGGGCTCTTTTGGTTTGGGGAAAAGGCGCAGGAAAAGTGACACGATCATGGCAATCATGGGGAAAGTGGGTAGAGGAAAGTGTTTTCCTCCCTCTCTCACCTAACACTCGAACTCTCGGGCATCCCGCGAAGCTGAATATTGGGAGATTCAAGACAGAGATAAGTGGAAAAGGCCCTTCTTCACACAGCACAAAGGTCAGCAACTCTGGGAAACGGGGGGTGGGGGTGGCGCCAAAGGGATCTTTGAACCACGGCACTGGATAGGCTTAAGACAGGCCTTCCAGGGACACAAGCCTGGTTTCCTTTGGAAGGAAATCACTAGATTCTTACAGCATTTTGCGATATTTTGAGTTTATTTACAAACTGAACATAGGTGAGGCACACTTCAACTTATAGCCAAAGTCCATTGGTCCCGCATCAGGTTTCAAGATCTCAGTTCTAGCTTTAAGGTAACAAGCAACTTAGGCAGCTGTGCAAGTTTAGCAGTTGGGCAAGAATTCCAGGGCAGGCAATGCTCTCCACCACCACTTTTTTGATATATTATTATTATTGCGTTGTTGTTGTTGTTGCTGTTGCTGCTGCTGCTGCTGTTGGCCCACCCTTCCCCCTATGGTCCCAGGGTGGGTTACAACATTAAACCACAATATTTAAAAGAGTTTTAAACAACTTACAATTACAAAAATAAGGGGATCTGAAATATATACACCTAAAGTGTCAAAAGCCAGGTTAAACAGGTGTGTCTTCAGCATTTACTGGAAACTGTATAACGTGTGGTATAACCAGCCTCATATAATGAATATGCTTAAGTCTAACTGATGCATGAAGGGGTTAAGACCACAGGATTTGCTGTCCTTCTAGGCTTAGCTCACCTTGGGGGGGGGGGAATAGACAATCAGACCTGTTGTCTGTAGCTCCACCTGTTTACCAGAGAAACTCCAAGTGTGAGGAGGTCTCGGCTGGTTCCTACAGCTGTAAGTTCCTAAATTATTGGTATAAGAACTCAAGAATGGCTTGTAAGAGCCATGCGGTCTGAGATGGTTGCCTCTGTTCCATCAGGACTCTGTTGCTTCTCAAGTCAATTTCCTATTGTTGTTTCCTGTGCTGGCAGATGAGCCTTCTTGGTAGTTCTGCCGTCCTTCAGGGGTGTGTGGGGAGGTCTGGGAGAGGGCATTCTCTGTGGTGGCCTCTAAGCGGAGGGTGCAGCAGCTGCGAGAAAGGCAAATTCCATGCTCGGGATCATCAGGAAAGGAATTGAAAACAAAACTGCCAATATCATAATGCAGTTACACAAATCAATGATGTGACTGCATTTGGAATACTGTGTACAGTTCAGGTCACCTCACCGCAGATGGATATTATAGACAGAGGCCGGGGAGCAGGTCCAGGGTGTGTGTTCACAAAAACCACCTATCCAACTATGGAGTGCATGGCATATATACATGTAACAATGCCCCATTGCTACTGCGGTGATATCAAATGCAAGAGAAGCTTCCCATCCTTCTGCCCTCATGGCCAGCGGCAGAGCAAGCCGATCGGGCCCCTGGGGCGGTGTGCATGCCCTGCGCTGGGGGGCAGGGCCAGCCGCCCATGGGGGCACCGCGGGGCCTCCAAGGAGACTGCCTGCCTCCTCCCCCTCAGCCGCCCTACAGCTGAGGGGGAGGCAACGGGCGGACTGTTTGGGGCAGCGCGGAGCCTGCGGGTGCTCAAGCCACCGCGGCACTCCCAGGAGAGACGCATGGTTGGGGTGCGCTGCAGGCCCCGCGGTGAGTGCCGCCCACCATTTTGTCACCGCCCTCAGTGGGGACACCCCCCTTGCTACGCCCCTGCCTGTGACACAAATGTGAGCGGATTTTTCTGCCTTTCCTCCTCACCTCATACTCTGGATGTTTTGAGTACTTGGGTCGTGTAAAATATAGTCAATTGTAATGTGGCCATTACAATTGAAGGCAGTGAGAGATTTTATTTTCTTGGGCTCCTTGATCACTGCAGATGGTGACAGCAGTCACGAAATTAAAAGACGCCTGCTTCTTGGGAGAAAAGCAATGACAAACCTAGACAACATCTTAAAAAGCAGAGACATCACATTGCCGACAAAGGTCTGTATAGTTAAAGCTATGGTTTTCCCAGTAGTGATGTATGGAAGTGAGAGCTGGACTATAAAGAAGGCTGATCACCAAAGAATTGATGCTTTTGAATGATGGTGCTGGAGGAGACTCTTGAGAGTCCCATGGACTGCAAGAAGATCAAACCTATCCATTCTGAAGGAAATCAGCCCTGAGTGCTCACTGGAAGGACAGATCCTGAAGCTGAGGCTCCAATACTTTGGCCACCTCATGAGAAGAGAAGACTCCCTGGAAAAGACCCTGATGTTGGGAAAGATTGAGGGCACTAGGAGAAGGGAACGACAGAGGACAAGATGGTTGGACAGTGTTCTCGAAGCTACGAACATGAGTTTGACCAAACTGCGGGAGGCAGTGCAAGACAGGAGCGCCTGGCGTGCTATGGTCCATGGGGTCACGAAGAGTCGGACACAAGTAAACGACTAAACAACAACAAAATGTGGCCATTGCAGTAAGGTGATTCCTGCCCCCAGCAGAGTGTGTGTGCACACCAAAAAAACTCAGAAAAGGTTCAGCAACTAAAATGATCAAGGGGGTGGGAAAGGGTACAGTGTTTGGGGCTTTTCTTTTCTTTTAAGCAAAAAGCAAAGTACTGTAAGATGCAAAAGGATAGAGGTGTATAAAATTTTGCATGACATGTGCAGAGAGTCTGCCTCCAGCCTTACTCATTCTGTATCCTCAAACCTGACACTGGAGGCAGACAATAGTGATTCCTCTCTCCGCCCCATCAGAGGCTTGAAGGTGGCATGGCAGATGAATCAGGGCTTGTACACTCATCTCACTGTTGCCTGTGCTCACACGTTTTTGCAAGGTTTTGGAGTGCTTGGGAAAAAAATAACAGCTGCAAATTTTGTTTGACCAGAAATGAAAGTGGAACAAAAGAAATAAATGTGTCTGCCATGGCAATGAATGATGGCTCTGCCGTATGACTCTCAAGTCTCTTGAAAACCATTGTCTGACTCCAGTCTGAGTCACAGTAATCTCTGGTGAGATTGTTTGCGTTTTTTGGTTTTCAGGAGTGCGGTGGCTTGAGTCTCTGTGCTTCATTTTGCACAGGGACCTGGAACTGAACGAAGGGCTCCGTGAGTTTAAAAGGAAGGGCTACTAAGCTAGGGCACCCATTTTGTATCATAGAGTTGGAAGGTATGTACCCCAAGGGTCATCTAGTCCAACCCCCTGCAATGCAGGAATCTCAGTTAAAGTGTGCATGGCAGACGGCTGGGTATGTTTAGCCTGGTAAAAAGGAGGCTGAGAGAGGATATGGTAGCCATCTTCAAATATCTTGGGGACTTTCACATGGAAGAGGGAACAAGCTTGCTTTCTCTTGCTCTGGAGGCTAGGACCTGAACCAATGGATTCAAATTACAAGAAAGGAGATTCCAACCAAACATCAGAAAGAACTTTCTGACAGCAAGAGCTGTATGACCCTGGAATGGACTCTTTGAGAATGTGGTTGGTTCTCCTTCACTGGAGATTTTTAAGCAGAGGTTGGATGGTCACCTGTCATGGCTGCTCTAGTTGAGATTCTTGTATTGCAGGGGGTTGGACTAGGTGACCGCTGGCATCCATTCTACGATTCTATGATAACAGGAGTGTCAGTTTCACCTGCAATTGCCTCCATGCTGCTAATGGAATCATAGTTCCAGGTGTCCGTAAGGTAAAAGGTAAAGGATCCCTAGACAGTTAAGTCCAGTCAAAGGTGACTATGGGGTTGCGGCGCTCATCTAGCTTTCAGGCCAAGGGAGCCAGTGTTTGTCCACAGACAGCTTTCCGGGTCATGTGGCCAGCAGGACTAAACCGCTTCTGGTGCAACAGAACACCATGATGGAAACCAGAGTGCACAGAAATGCCATTTACCTTCCCACTACAGCGGTATGGTATCTATTTATCTACTTGCACTGGCATGCTTTTGAAATGCTAGGTTGGCAGGAGCTGGGACAGAGCAATGGGAGCTCACCCCATCGTGGGGATTCAAACCGCCGACCTTCTGATCGGCAAGCCCAAGAGGCTCAGTAGTTTAGACCACAGCACCATCCACGTCCGTAACCTGACCTTGTGAGGGCTTGATGAGCCTTAGGAGGAGGAGCACTCCCCTTTCTGCTCTGTGATCCTCACAGGCATGCGGTGCAACCTGGGAGCTGTCTTGGGTGGTGAAAACATTGGAGAAGGGCCATCACTCAGTGGCAGAATGCACAAGGTCCCAAGTTCAATCCCTGGGTAGGGCTGGAATGTCTCTGCCCTAAAAGCCTGGAGGGCCACTTCCAGTCAGTGTAGACAAGACTGAGCCACATGAACCAATTGTCTGGCTCTGTCTAAAGCATCTTCCTATGTTCCTGACATTCTCCGCTAGGCTGGCCTGCCAAGATTTATGCCTGGCTGGGGGCAGGGCATGGGGTGAGTGACAGCACTAAATCACCCTTAGTCTGTCTACACGTTACCATTTACAATGGCTCCACTGGACGCCCCCTGCTGGCAGGGGTTTGGGGCGGGGCAGAGGTTATACAGTATACAGAATTTATAGCCCGTTCTTCATCAAATGTTTTCATTTCCAGAGCAGGGAACAAGGTAACAAAAATAAACAGAGAAAAACAAAAATGTCCCTATTTTCATTGGAGACATGTTGGAGTTATCCAACCCCCGAGCCGTCTGAAGGCAATCTTGTATAGGGAAGTTTTTCTAATGTTTAATGTTTTATTATGTTTTTATATACGTTGGAAGCTGCCCAGAGTGCTGGGGCAGCCCAATAAGATGTGTGGGATATAAATAGTAAAATTATCATTATGGAATGGGACGTCCCTATTTTCATCGGATAAATGTTGCAGAGTATGAGATTGAAACAGACTAAACAGCCGATGATCTTAGCCACAGCTCCCACTCACTCCCACTGACTGTGTCTCTCACACAAAGAGGGCCCCACTCCATGCCAACAGACTCTCACGCTGTGGCTTTTGAGGAACTCAACATCCTTCACACACCCACTGTCCAAACCATCCAGGTTCTCAACCTTAATTTTTGCCCACAAGCATCCACGGCAATTATCATCACCATCATCATCATCTCCCATCCCTTATCCGCAACAGAGTGAAATAAAATAAATAAATAACAAAACCCACAAAGGAAAAGGGGGTGGCAAAAAGTTACAGCTGTTGTTTCTCCTCTTCCCAACCCTGAGGAAATCCACAGGCCTCAAGGTCAGTTGGGTTGCCAGGTAGAGAGACACACAGATGGATTTGCAGACCTCCTGCATCTCCCTTCTCCTTCCCAGCTGGCTCAAACAGCATTCATGGTTCTCCAGGGTGTTTGAAGTCGTGGACACACAATGTTAGGCACAATCCATATCCGTCCTTGACAAGCACCGCCATTTGAAGCGTGTTCCCTCAACCCAGATTACATCCGATTTGGAAATGCAGGCCACATACGCTTTGCGGTTAAGCATAGGTGTGTGCATTTGAGACAACTTTTGCACAAGTGCATGCAAGTAACAGACTCGTGAATAGGAGGTTTTTTTTGGGGGGGGCTAGTGTCCAGGTGCTAGGAAACCAAACAGGTAATGTGCATTGGGTGTATGTACAGCCATGTGCAAATGTGACTTGAAATGCCGGGAGGGGGGCACACACAACCTTGCTGTGTTTTAAACTCATCCCATATGTTGCCTTTGTGTAATCCTACCCCACTTTAATCTGGGAATGGGATCTTCAGGGCTACCACCAGGCCAGGGGTGGTGATGGGAGCCTGGCCTTCATGCCTTGAACAGCAGCCTGATAGGCTGAAACCAACAGCTGAAGTTTTTCATATCATGACATGGAGATCCCCCTTGTCCTGGACTGGATTATCTGCTCTTGTCCCTAAACACTGGCAAATTGCAACTTGAAACCAGTTTTTGAATTCTGGGGGAAAGGAGGGGCATTAAATTCACAAGCGCCACCCCCGACTCCCCAAAATGATAGTAAAATAATGCCCCCTAAATTTCCCCTTCTGGCCTCCTGATATATTCAAGCACTGCCACCATAAGTCTGCAGTCCAAACCAGATTTACTAGGGGCTTTAGTTAGCCCTCCTAGGTAGGGACAGTGTTCTCGAAGCTACGAACATGAGTTTGACCAAACTGCGGGAGGCAGTGCAAGACAGGAGTGCCTGGCGTGCTATGATCCATGGGGTCACGAAGAGTCGGACACGACTAAACGACTAAACAACAACAAGGTAGGGACAAGCCCCATGGATACAGTGGGACTTAACAGGCGAAGGATTACACTATAAGGAACCAAAATGTAAGAGACTTCCCCCTTCCTGAACTAGGTGAATCCCAGCACAACTATTTTTCTAAAGCTGAAGAGGAACGGAATTTAAGTTATGACAGGTATATCCTGAGCCTGAAGGAGAATCCGTTAGGGAGATTTATTGCAGCACTCATGAAACAGGCAATGCTACTTTTGTGTAATTGGAAGGAGTCAATGTAGTTGTCTGCCATGAAAATTAATCATCTTCCACAGGGGGGATTTTGGAGAGCATATTCCACCCTCCAGGTAGTTTCCAAATACAAAGGAAGCAGCTGCCTCCAAATACCTTGGACATGTTCCCACCTCTTTATTCCAACCAGAAGGCAGGGAATGGCATTCTGCATTGCTGAACTTTCGAAAGCATCTTCAAAGCCAGGCCCCACATAGGGAATTTTATACCAGCCAGTCCTTAAGTTTACAAAAGTGTGATTGATGACGGCCAGGAAAATGTCTTCAGCTGGAATATTCCATCTCTTGCAATAAGAATGGCTTCACAACATGGAGTTTTGCAAACTTGTAGTTTCCAAAAGAACAAAATCTTGCTGGTCTTGGATCGTTCTTACTCCAGATTTGCATTTCGTACACCAAGTGATTGAGAAGACTATGAAGACTTTTTGTTGACTTAACGTTTCCAGGGCTCAGTTTCCTTTCATTAGGTTCAAAATATGTTGAATGGCCATGCTGTTCTTTGCCTGATTACAATACATGAGTTTTCTTTTCTTTTTAGTAATGTGTATATTAGGTTTCATGCTGGATAGTTCATGGTGTGCCTAAACTACTTTGGCAGATAAAAGCCTCTGTAATACAGCAGCAATTGTGGAACTTGATTGCATTAAACCAGCAAGTCTTATAGAGAATGGCCTCATTAGACGTACATTATGGACTCATTCCCGGATGCCCCATTGATTCTCTGCTGCAAAACGGCAGGAGCCCCATGGGACGGGGGTCAGTGGTCATACGATTGAAAAAAATTCATTTCTCATAAAAGAAAGAAAAACAGTTGTGTTTTTTACTTTTTGGGAAAGCAGGCCATAGAGTGACTTGGAAGTGGTGGGGGTGGGTCTTCTGATCTGCCTTAAGATGTTTTTTTTCGTGGCATGATTCGTTTTGGAACTGTAAGATCATGACCGAAATCTCCTTGATGTTCAGGGTACACAAAGCTGATGGACTCCTGACCTCTCTCACACATCACCAGATTTTTCGTTGTGTGCATGCATACACACATTTAATGATGTACAGTGGTACCTTGAGTTACAAATGCCTCAGGTTACAAACGCTTCCAGTTACAAACTCCGCTAACCTAGAAGAGTTACGTAGAAGAGTTTGCCCCAGAATGAGAACAGAAATCATGTGCCGGCGGCGCAGTGGCAGCAGCAAGAGGCCCCATTAGCGAAAGCATGCCTCTACTTAAGAACAGGTTTCAGGTTAAGAACGGACCTCCGGAACAAATTAAGTTCATAACTAGAGGTACCACTGTATCTCATTTGGACTATGTTTTCTTGTGTTTGGTAGGTACCACTTGCATAGTGAACCTGTGGAATGCCCTGCTACAAGACGTGGTGTTGGGTATTAACTCAGATAGTTTTTGAACTGGATTAGACAAATTAATGAAAGGTACGATTATCGAAGACTTCAAGTCATAATGACCACATGCTGCCTCTAGGAAACAGCAGGGGGAGGAGAGGGCTGTTGTTTTTATGCCTTCCTTGTGGACTTCCCAAAGGCATCAGGTTGGCCATTATCGGAAGCAGGGTACACAGGGCCTTGGTTGGATCTGGAGGGTTCTTCTGTGCTTATAAAGCGCAAGGCTGGTCCCGCCATGAGCCACGTCTCAAGCGGTAGATTGAAAGGCGCAGAACGACAAATGAGCTCAAACAAGTGTACCCCCTTGCCAGCCACTGCCATGACACTTGAGCACTTAACTACCAGCAGCTGCCTAGCTAGGCACTTTGGTGAAATGTTGCGCGACTTGTGATGGCTTCTCTGAGACAGAGCAAGTTGCAACCACCAGCACTGCAGTGGCAGGAGTCCTGGCTTGTTTCAGGCAGCAAAATGGCCCAAGCTGGCCTTGATTAAAAATCTTGGAACCAGGACATTTACATTCCCTTCAACTACATAAGTCACCATCTGCCGGCCTCAGTTCCCCATTTGCAAAAAGATGATCATACAGGGCCTATCCTACAGAAGAGATGAGGAATGTAAATCGCAGAATCCGAAGCATCACCCAGATCATTTGTAAGAGGCTCTCAATGGGCGTCCTCGAGCCAATTAGCTAGCGGCATTGGATAGCATTCCTAACATCCCTGCTTCAGAAAAAATAAGCACAATGCACATGCCTATCTTTTATTGCTTTATGTTGGCTTTGCTCTCTGCTTTGCCTCAATCCCATTTCCTGCTCGTCAGCCAAATGCTACAAATGGAGAGTTGGTACACCCCCAATTGACACTTCATGGTGCAATTCAGCTTGTCCAAGATTAGCTACTGCCGATACTTATTGCCAAGTGAATGACTGCCCATCCCTCCCCTGGTTCCAGCTTGTCTGGGTACATATTACCATCTCATTATTCTGAGGTTTGAGGGTACTTATCAAGTCATCCACAGTTTGAACATTTCTCCATTCAGCACCTTAAGCATCAGCAACATTCTTTCAGTGACCCCTATGGATTGGGATGGTGTCCGTGTGACTCAGTGTCCTGCTTTAAACTTACTTGGAGCATGGGCCTGCCAAACTCTCGCATCAAACAAACACAGCAGACTAAGTAGGTATGAGGTTACTCCCAGCTTGTGTGCCATGGACCATGTCAGAAGCTGTAGTCCTTATAAAGCACATGTGGCAAACCTGAGGAAGGAGGAGGATCAATAGGGGAAGGGTAGGTGATGGTAATTTAGTGGTCTTCAGTTTCCAACAACTAGTGAGGTTGGTTGCTTGCTGGAAAGAAAAGACTACCAGAAACAGGAGACCATTCTACCTACTCACCCTCAAGCAGCTGAAGCTACAGCCTGGTAACACACATACGTAATCTGCAGCATGTCTATGACTCCACTCAACTTTTTGGAGTATTGATCATAGATTTCAGGATTCCACAACCAGGCCAGAGATGTCCCCCTCCCACAGTTCATTGCTTGCAAAAAAAATCCTATCCAATGCTATAAAGGTAAAGGTACCCCTGACCATTAGATCCAGTCGTGAACGACTCTGGGGTTGCAGTGTTCATCTCGCTCTATAGGCCGAGGGAGCCGGTGTACAGCTTCCAGGTCATGTGGCCAGCATGACTAAGCTGCTTCTAGAGAACCAGAGCAGTGCACAGAAACACCGTTTTAATTAAATCCTATAGCTTTAATTTAAAAGGTGTAACTTAACATGCAAATATCCCTTGGTTCAAGGTTTTTATCGTTTCTATTAGGGATGGGAGGGAAGAGAAGGGCTGCAAACTTTAATTGGCAGATCACAGCCTCAAAAATATACAATATGCCCTTCTTTCTGTCCTACCAACTGAAGTTTGCTCTTGCTGTTTATCAACCAAATGTTGATTAAGCCAGGCAAGCAAAACTAATTGATAGACGTTAGAGGAAGGTCTGCTGTATATTTTTGAGACTATTTTGGCTCTGGTGGTGGTAGAGTAGGAAATGGTAATATGTTTATTCCCTGCCCCCCCAACAGTTGATAGCTTATTTATTCAATTCTCTCTCAGTTCAGTTTCTCAAAAAATGCAGCATGCAAGTGTAAAGACCCAATTAAAGACAGATAATAAATCAGCTAAATGTTCTTTAATCAGTCAGTAGTCCTAGAGGGAAAACAGGCCTCATTTCCACTTTTAACACATCATTTTGTAAACTTGTAAAGAGCAGTATTCTATCCAATAGTTGCTGCAAATTTTTCTCACCAACTTGTTGGATTATGTGCATTTACCGGTATTTTACATGTTTGGATCTCTGTTACTCCTATGTGACCTTCTTTCCCGACAGCTTCAAATAGATCCCCAGAACTCAATTTGAAGTCATTCTAAAAATGAAGTGTACTGCCAGTTTTCAGGTACAATTAATGTGAAACTGAGCAAGTGTAGACATCACCCAACTGAATTGCTGCTAATGATGCGGGGACCAAACTAAAGGCATTGGATAAGATGAGGTTGCATTGCTAGCAGTCTCTTCAAAATAAATGCTTTGGGAGTAAACTGCCACTGTTCTGAAACAGAAATGGCAAGGGGGCCTCTAAAGAAGCTTTTAGTGATCAGAGGTGCCATAGCTGAATGTACACATTTTTTAAATTAAGCGTTAAGTTTTTGAATGCTAAAACACTAAGATTTCTCATGCTCATGCAGTTTCTTAAGTTATAACGGTGTTTTAAATATTAGCACTGGTTACCCAATCATTGACTCCAGGGGTGGGGGGGGTAAACTTGAGTTTGTGGATTTATAAAGTCCTTCACAGCTGAGGCCAAGCATATCCAAAATGCCTCCATCCCTGTTCCGAAACAAGTTTACAATCTTCCTCAAATTTCAACCCAAGTATTAATTTAAAAAGAAAATCAGGAAGGGATATTTCCATTGTACATATTCTTCATGACTTAAAAACACTGATGCCCAATACAGATCAGGTCATAGCTTTCAAATCACAACCAAGTGCACTACAATATTCTTCTTTTATTTAGTTTAGAGAAGAATCTATCAGTACAGGTTGCAGAAAGAAAATGTTTAGTGCTATTTACAATTTGTTTTAAAACTCTGCTCTATACAAATTTAATTTTGATCATTATGAACAATATCTTTGTAGGCCTACTGCATATAAAGCATTTTGTCAAAGCAATAACATTGAATAAAATAACCTGATTACATTTAAATGAAGTTGATCATTCAGAAAACACAGAACATTTGTAAGGGCCATGGACTCAAGTACAGAACACAAATGTCAACCTGCAATTTTTTCTTAAAAGTCTAGAGCTATTTATATGGATTATTGTTGTATTATTCTACACTCCAATCTATATTTAAGTTCTATAGTTATGTTTTTATAAGATTTTTATTAAATATATTCTACACATTTGTAATTTCAACTAGGAAGAATTTCTCCCTAGTGGAAAAATATAAAATCTTTTATATTTTTTTACAGGTTTAGATGAAACTAACTCATGCTTTAGTGCTGTGCAATTTTTTTAGCATATCAATTTTTAAATTATATGAAGAAAATGAATGGCATCCTTTCTAAATATGTATGCTTTAAAAACCAGCTTTTTGATTTCCAATACAATTGCAAGCACTAACACCAAATGCACATAAAATAAACAAAATCTCATCATATGGCAGAGGTTTTTCTATGTTTTTTTTCCATTTTTTCCTTTTAGTTATTTGTTTGAAGTCACTAATGAGTAAGCATGACACTGGGCACTAAGGTACGGATGACTAAGAATGATTGAAAAACATCAATTGCTGATATTCAAAGACATAAAATTGATTAGTAAATGAGGTCTTCTAATATTTATGCACATTAATAAAAGCCTATGAACTACAGGAAATTGCCCCTCCCATATTAAGGCTAGGAAATGCACTCTCTGTACTTATTTGTGCTGTCTGAACAAGCACTCAACTAATGTACAAGAAGAGTGCACATCAATGAAAAAAATCAGTTTCAACAGCCCTCTACAGAGTGCTTTAAAATTACAGGCACATAGTTTGTTGCAGTGAAAATATATATATGTCTATAGTCAGACAATTTTAGTTAGTATTTTGTGCCAGTTTGGCCACCAAGGTTGACTTAGGTAGAATTTACTTACTTAGTAGTTATTTTTTCCCCTTTCAGCTGGCCATTACTGAATTTAAAGAATAAGACTGCTGATAGTATTTTCCAGTGCTGATTCCTTTCTCTGTGTTTGAAATACTTAAGAGCTTTTGATGATGAGGTCTATATATCGTCAACCATTTTTAGTGCAAATTGCATCTAGAAATCTTGATTGGTTAAAGTTCAGGTTAAGGATGATCTTATGGCAGCAATATGATTCCTGTTGAGAATAGTTAACCTTTTCTTGGAGAGAGAATGCATTGGAGAAGTGGAGAAGTGATGTATTAATAAGCTTGTTCAACAGCCTAAAACGTAGAAATAAAAAACTGTTCATTGTTCTAGAAAAAAAAAAGTGACAGCGTTCATGTAATATTTCAGTTCAATGGATTCAGACAGGTTTGTCCTAAGGGTGTTTGAAGCAATGTTGGTCTCCTCTAGTCCAGCGGCATGAAAGACGAAAACTATTATACATCACAAAGTAGTAGATACAGCAGAGCTTTTACAGGATCACACAGCAATTGCTCTCTCCAGTTTTTTCACGATTCCTCTGACCTGCAGAACAGAGAAAATGTTTTCAAGATAATTAATGCAAAATATTAATCTCTGTGTGCAACACAAAGGAGCAGAATAATTCTGAATGAGCATTACAGGCTTTGGTCACATGCCCTTAAAAGGGAAATTACATTTTCAAGTGTAAATATAAATTCAAGTGTTCTAAGAACCACAAAAAAATCTTTAGAATTCTCCTCAGCACAGCATTTTAATAAGTCACGAAGAGACTGTAACCCAAGTGCAAATACTTTGAATATGTGTCCATTGAGTCCAAGATAGAAGCATCAGCTTACCTTGAGAGTTTGGTTCTGGCAACGTCTCTCTAGCCACCAAATGCATCACCGTTGTCTTGCCAAAAGGAAGCTTTAATGCTGTGTGTGGGGAGAGAGAATTACTTGTTAATACTCTTCTTCATCCCTATAGACACAGTAATATACAATATCCAAACTGCGTATTTTCCAAAAGTGCAAGCTTTCACCATTTTATTTATTTCTTGTCACTTTAATTAGTCACTCTTCAGCTGGAGCTCTCAGAGCAGCAGCTTACAAATATAAGTTGCAGAAAGGGAGAATAAAATATTGTTCCCAGTCCTTTGCTGCCCCAATATTTGAAACAGTCAATACAAACCAAAATTCAAGTATTTGTTTGGCTTGTTTCTGATAAAAAAGAAATCCATGTTTCTTAAACCAATTATTTGTCAGCCTAGGAACAGGGAAACTTGGGTTTAAAACTCCACTCAGTCATGAAGCTAACTGGGTGACTCCACTCAGCCTAGCCTACCTCACAGGGGACAGAACCTTACATACACCCTCGAGCTCCTTGGAAGTAGGATGGGATGGAACTGGGATAACACAGCTGGTTTTAAATTCTCCTTGACTTATCAGCATTTTCCATACCATAACACCATCAACATATTTATATGTACTAGAATGCATGTTTAGTTAACACCGGTCCTGAGAGATCTACACTGGCTCCCAGTACGTTTCCAAGCACAATTCAAAGTGTTGGTGTTGTTGTTTAGTCGTTTAGTCGTGTCCGACTCTTCGTGACCCCATGGATCATAGCACGCCAGGCACTCCTGTCTTGCACTGCCTCCCGCAGTTTGGTCAAACTCATGTTCGTAGCTTCGAGAACACTTTCCAACCATCTTGTCCTCTGTCGTCCCCTTCTCCTAGTGCCCTCAATCTTTCCCAACATCAGGGTCTTTTCCAAGGATTCTTCTCTTCTCATGAGGTGTTGGTACTGACCTTTAAAGCCCTAAACGGCCTCGGTCCTGTATACCTGAAGGTGTGTCTCCACCCCCATCGTTCAGGCCGGACACTGAGATCCAGCGCCGAGGGCCTTCTGGCGGTTCCCTCATTGCGAGAAGTGAGGTTACAGGGAACCAGACAGAGGGCCTTCTTGGTAGTGGCACCCGCCTTGTGGAATGCCCTCCCAGCAGATGTCAAGGCAATAAGCAACTATTTTACTTTTAAACGACAACTGAAGGCGGCCCTGTTTAGGGAAGTTTTTAATGTTTGATGCTGTATTGTTTTTAATATTCGGTTGGAAGTCGCCCAGAGTGGCTGGGGAAACCCAGCCAGATGTGCGGGGTATAAATAAGAAATTATTATTATTATTATTATTATTATTATTATTATTATTATTATTATTATTATTATTATGGCTGCAACACCATAGAAATGTGTATAAAAATACTGGCTAAAATTCAGAGAAAGCATGAAATGCTCAAGTAAAATCTAGCAGATTTGTATATACCATCACAGATTTCAGTACAACTTCAGCACACTTCCTCTGAAGTTCCCTGCTCCAGTAGAAATTCTTCATGCTCACTTGATATAGAATCATAAAATCACCAAGTTGGAAAGGAACCCAGAGGGTCATCTATTCCAACCCCCTATAATGCAGGGATCTTTTTGTTCAACATTTGGGCTTGAACCCACAGCCCTGCGACTAAGGGTCTCATGTTCTACTGTCTGAGCTAGATGCAAAGACAGACAATGAGAAACTTCATCTGAAGGAATGTGAGCGGTGTAAATAAATCTTTATGATTTGCCAGACCCCTTTTAAGGATAAGAAAAACCCTCTGACAAGTCTTTATTCTTCAGTGCTGAATAACCCTGGCCAACCAACTTTGTGCTTACTATTTTGGGATATTTGCAGTCACACATTTGAAATTAACTAATAAGGCAAATTGACACACAAGTCAAACTGGTTAGTGGGAGATTTGACCCGTTAGGAAAGCTAATCTCAGCAAGCCAGAACAATTGTTTCTAGTGTACATGCATGCAGACTTCCAACTATGCACACTCACACCCAAGTTCAATTTATATTCCATCTGAAATTTTATCATGAATACGAATATACTGCAGTGAAACTCAGTATTCAAAAAGCTGACAATGAGTGTAGTTCACAATACAGTAAAAACCAGGTAGAGGTGCATGCCACAAGGGGGCACAATTGAACTGCTTTTCTACTCCAAGTGAGTCCATTCCAGTCTTTTATAACTAATCATTTGGAACCTCATGGCTATGCTAGACACAGCAAGAAAGCTTCCCCTTATTCCAGTTCTCAATCTGCCCAGCCACAGTGCTACGATTTAGGTCACTGTTATGCAATTCGCATAATATTTAGAATACAGATTCTAAGGACTGTATGCAGTACAGGAGGCATATGAAGACTGAAATCAAATCACTTCTCCAATTAAGAGAGGATTGCTATTAACTACTGGTAATTAGTATCATCATTTCCAAGATGATATTTACTGCAGTAATACCTGAAGAGAAATTAAAAATGTGATATACCGCAGACCACTGAATGACCCCTTTAAATACATCGAACCTTTGAATTTTTAAGAGTTACAGCCTACTACTCAATTTCTTCTTCTTCTTCTTCTTCTTCTTCTTCTTCTTCTTCTTCTTCTTCTTCTTCTTCTTCTTCTTCTTCTTCTTCTATCACTCGTAGCCAAGTAAGATTGTCTTCCATAAACATGGTTGTGACAGTGAGTCTGTAAGTGACTGTGGAGGCCAATTCTGGATCCACACGTCCTTCCACAGTGGGGACATTCGTTTCCGGGCAGGAGTTGATCACGGTGTGGATTTGCCAAGCATGCCTTCCTCTTAGCATGTTTCTCCCTTGTGTCCTGAGTTCGAGTGTCTTCAAAGCCCATGACACCTTTGGTAAAGGCTGTTCTCCAACTGGAGCGCTTGCAGGCCAGTGTTTCCCAGTTGTCAGTGTTTATACTACATTTTTAAAGATTTGCCTTGAGACAGTCTTTAAACCTCTTTTGTTACCACCAGTATTACGCTTTCCATTTTTAAGTTCGGAATAGAGTAGTTGCTTTGGAAGACGATCATCAGGCATCCGCACAACATGACCAGTCCAACGAAGTTGATGTTGAAGAATCATTGCTTCAACACTGGTGATCTTTGCTTCTTCCAGTACACCGATATTAGTTTGCCTGTCTTCCCAAGTGATGTGTAAAAGTGATGTGTTTCGGAGACACCGTTGATGGAATCTTTCAAGGAGTAGGAGATGGTGTTTATAAGTGGTCCATGTTCCACAGGCATATAGTAAGGTTGGCAGTACAATAGCTTTGTAAACAAGCATTTTGGTTTCCCTGCAAATGTCCCGGTCCTCAAACACTCTGCACAATCGGGAGAAAGCCACACTTGCAGAGCTCAGCCAATGCTGGATTTCGGCATCGATGTTGGCCCTTGTGGAAAGATAACTGCCTAGGCAGGAGAAGTGATCGACATTTTCCAACATTACACCATTGAGTTGGATTTGTGGCACTGCAGAGGGGTTATTTTGTACTTGCTGGTGCAGCACTTTGGATGTTGAGTGATAGGCCGAGCTTTTTGTAAGCTTCTGCAAAGATATTTAGGATGGTTTGGAGGTCATCCTCTGAGCGTGCGCATACTGAAGCTCTATGACGGAAGTTATGGTAACCTTACTCTTTGCTTTCAGACTGTTCAGATTGAAGACTTTCCATCTGTTCAATATATGATTTCTACTCCGGTGGGGAGTTTCCCTGCGACAAAGTGTAGGATCATGGCAATGAAAATAATGAATAGAGTTGGGGCAATAACAAAACCCTGCTTAACACCTGATCCCACTGTGAACGGTTCACTTTGAGAGCCATTGTTATCTGCGATTGTTGCTGTCATATTATCATGGAGGAGCCGAATGATGTTTACAAATTTATCTGGGCAGCCAATTTTCAGAAGGACAGTCCACAGGGCATTACGATTTACAGTGTCAAAAGCCTTAGTCAGGTCAATAAATGCCATATACAGGGGGTGGTTTTGCTCTCTGCATTTTTATTGAAGCTGTTGAGCGGTGAAAATCATGTCCACTGTCCCCCTAGAAGGCCGAAAACCATTTTGGGATTCAGGAAGGGTCACCTCGGATATTGTTACAAGACAGTTTGCTAAGATCCTTGCAAGAATTTTGCCGGCCACAGCTAATAGAGAGATGCCTCGATAGTTTCCACAATCAGTGCTGTCACCTTTTTAAAAGAGATTGATAATTTTGGCATCCCGAAAGTCTGCTGGGATTTCTTCTCTTTCCCAGATTTTTTCGATGAGCTTGTGAAGTTGTTGTGTAAGTTCAATTCTGCCCACTTTGAAGATTTCGGCAGGTATCCCATCAGGTCCACTGGCTTTGTTGTTTTTCATTTGGTTAAGAGCTGTACACAACTCTCAGATTTGGAGATACTGCAAGCTCATCTCTAACTTGTTTTTGCGGAATTTGTGAGAGGACCTCAGCAGCTACGGGGGAGTTGCAGTTAAGGAGATGTTGGTAATGTTCTTTCCAGCGCAATGCAATAGCTTCTTTATCTTTTCGAAGTGTGATACCGTCTGCTGAGCGTAGGGGGCATATGCCACGATTTATTGGCCCATAGATGGTCTTTGTGGCTTTAAAGAAACTCTGTGCATAATGAGTGTCGGCTAAGTGCTGGATCTCTTGAGCTTTTTTTTATCCACCAGGTTTTTCAGTTCTCTGGTTCTTCTTTGAACCTCAGCCTTAGCGTTGGCATAGTTTTTTTTTTCTTAGTGGCACAGTTTCTATCTCTTTGCCAGATCTGAAAGACCTTCCTTTTCTTGTCAATCATGCGTTCAATCTCACTGTCATTCTTATCAAACCAGTCCTGGTGTTTCTTGGTTTGGTATCCAATGGTTTGTTCACAGGCTGCAATAATGGATGTTTTTGGCTTTGTCCAGTGTTCCTTGATGTTATCAGGGAATTCTGAAAGCAGGTGGACCTTAAGAATCGTTTGGAAGCAATCCCGCTTAATGGGATCTTGAAGGGCTTGAGTGTTCATTTTGCACCTTGGTTTCCTTCCTTGGTTTCCTTCCTGCGTTGAGGTATAATCTTGATAGCCATCAAAGAGCACATTAGTCAGTGATCTGTCCAGCAGTCGTTAGCACTCGTAACATAGTCCAAGAGGTGCCAGTGGTTTGACGGAGGATGCCTCCATGAAGTTTTAAATTTATTTTTCTGTTGAAAGTGTGTCTTGGTAATAACAAGGTTGTGCGCTGCACATATCATCAAAAGTAAGATTCTGTTCTGGTTGCTGTTGCCAACTCCTTCTTTCCCAATAGTCCCAGGCCACATATCAAAATCTCGCCCAACTCTTGCATTATAATCACCCAGGAGGATAATTTTATCTTCCCTAGACGTCTCTGATAGGACAGTATCCAGCTGAGAGTAAAAATTTTCTTTAATGTCTTCATCGGCATCCAGTGTTGGTGCATAAGCGCTTATAAAAGTAGCCTATTGGTTTTTGGTGAGCTTTATTCGAAAGGTTGAGAGTTGCTCATTAATGCGGGACTTCTGACAGGAGCTTCACAAGGTCATTTTTGATAGCGAAGCCTACCCCATGTATTTGATGTTCTTGTTCAGATAGACCTTTCCAGAAGAATGTGTAGCCTCCTTTTTCTTCCTTCAGTTGTCCCTCGCCTGCTCTTCGAGTCTCTTGAAGCGCTGCAATATCCATGTTAAAACGTCGCAGCTCTCTTGCAATAATGGCAGTTTTGCGTTCAGGACTCTCACTGTCTGTGTTATCTGACAAAGTCCGTATATTCCATGTTCCAAAGTTCATTTGTCTTTTACGACCACTAGGTGGTGACCCCACTGGGCGCTGTAATCCAGTCAGGTGAAAAGGGAGGCAGACTATGTTTAGGGCACCTTTTCTAGCCCCATCCCCCTTTTCGGGGTGAGCAGAGTGGATCCTAAAAAGGGCTGCTCAATCATGGATACAGCTGCCGAGCTGCTCAACTGCCTCGTTCCTCGAGTCAGAATGACTGACTCCGTATCCACCGCCCATGTGCTGGTTCATGACTAGGGGCTTCCAGATTTCATGATCCTGTCGTTACCATTTGCTGATCACCATGGGACTTTGGGGATTTGGGTTGGGTTTTTGGAAGACGCCTGTGCATGAATTTGTTTTGTGTGTGTAGATCAGTGCACGCTGACCAACGCACAGTTTTTGCAGTAGGGTTCTGTTCCGATGGCATGAAGTAGTCACGACAAACCGGTAGATATCCTATCTGCTGCAGCCTTCATCCGCCTTCACAGCCGTTGTAACATACCTCTTGTTATCATCCGCCTGTTCTGCCATTAAGGACTTCTTGGATCATTCTTTGTCCTAGCTCCTTCCCTTTGACCTTACCGCCTTGGGTGACCCTGCTGGGAGTGCAAGATTCCCGACGGGCTTCGCTCACAAGGGTCATAGGAACATGCAAGCTCACTCACCACAACAAGGTGATAATCCAGCGAGTGGGACTCAATTGCATGTGTAATGGAACACATAATTGCAACTTTAATTAAAAAAACATTGGTGGGATTGTGCTCAAAGCTGAGAACTTATTAAGTGTCACTGATTTTAATAAGAGCTTTTGCTGAATTCCCCAGGTAAAAACCAACAACACCCAAAGTGCTCTAACTGGGAATCATGCCGTCTGTTTACTAAGAACAAACTTTTATTTTTGTATTGTATTTATATACAGTATTGCCTTTCTGCCAAGAAACCCAATGCCATTTTAAAACAATGAGCCTAATATATAGTATGAAATGTAGAATGTTAAGGGTCCTCCTCTTGGGCCATCTGATGGTCTTTTTAGAAGCTGATGTCACAAGTTCCTAAGACTGGACCTCTTTGCTTCTGCCTTACCTGGGGCACATTGTTCCTTCTTAAGGTGGGGAAAGGATGCCCCATGTGTTCCCTCAGGTATATATGTTCCTGTCATAGGCTTCCTTCCTTCACTAACTATGCTAGGAAGTCCATTTCTTGCATTTTATAAATCAGACAAAGATCACCCACAGAACCACCGGCTTCAACTGAATTTATTTCATTACCTCCTAATGTCACGTTGCCATGAAGAAACCGTCCTTGATAAATAAGTCGCAGAATATTTGGACTGCTTACTTGCTCTTCTTCCCAGTCTGAAAAAAAGTAGCAAAAAGATTTGTCAAGTGCATTCACTGTCTTGTTTATTTTTTAACTCTCCATTTATACCCTGCCTTATTAGACCCTCCTAGCAACACACTGCATAAATTACAGGTATGAGAGCTTTTATTCCTTGCTATAAAGCAGGCAAGGTTTCCCTTCAATTTTAAAAAGGGGCAGTGGGACCAGTTGGAGAAGGAATAGATAAGGCAGGCACTTCAGCCAATATCAGCTAACAATTACATTTACATACTTAATTACTGTAATAGTAACAAACCATTATTACAAAAAAAATCCAGAACCACAGCAAGGCAATACCTTTATTAGGTCAATCAATCTGTCACAAAACAGTAAGCTCTCAAGTTCTCCAGTATGCTTCATCATGTTGGATATTAAACAAAGCTTGGGTGGGAGAGGGGAAAAACTGGTTGATGGAGCCTGTATTTAGTCACCAGGTCATATGTCACTTTAAACCATAGGTAAAAGCAAGCAATTGTTTTAAGTTAAGTGCTTTGCTCTTTCCTTCGGGACGCCAGGGAAGAAACAAACCACAAGTGCTGCTTCCCACATTCTTCTTCTTTCTTCTTCTTCTTTGGTGATCCCTCATAGCCAAGTAATATTGTCCTCCATGAACACGGTCTTAACAGTGAGTCCATAAGTGACTGTGAAGGCCAATTATGGATCCACATGTCCTTCCACAGTGGGGACATAGGTTTCCGGGTGGGAGTTGGTCATGGTGAGGGTTGCCAAATGTGCCTTCCTCTTAGCACGTTTCTCCCTTTCGTCCTGAGTTCGAGCGTCTTCAAAGTCCATGACACCTTTGGTAAAGGCTGTTCTCCAATTGGAGCACTCAAAGGCCAGTGTTTCCCAATTGTCAGTGTTTATACTACTTTTTTTAGATCTGCCTTGAAAGTCTTTAAACCTCTTTTGTTTACCACCAGCATTATGCTTTCCATTTTTAAGTTCGGAATAGAGTAGTTGCTTTGGAAGACAAGGCGGCATCCAAACAACATGACCAATCCAACGAAGTTGATGTTGAAGAATCATTGTTTTGACACTGGTGATCTTTGCTTTTTTCAGTACACTGGCATTAGTTTGCCTGTCGTCCCAAGTGACGTGTAAACATTTTTGGGGACACCTTTTGAGAGTGGTGCCCTCCAGAAGATTTGGACTACTACAACTCTCATCACTCCCAACTATTGGGTCATGCTGTGGGAGCTGATGAGAGTTGTAAGTTCCAATCATCTGGAGGGCACCAGGTTGTCAAAGGCTGCTCTAGTAGGTACCATGCAGATTTCAGGCTGCACCCAGGACCTCTGGCATAAAGAAATGTACCATAGTTGAGTCCTGAGTTTTTGAAAATATAAAACCTAGTTGCTACCCAAAGCTTATTGAGAACAATTAATCAATAGCTCAATAACGTAACCCAGTCCTACTTGTTTTATTAGACAGTGTGAGATGTATTACACAAATATTCAGCTGTATGATCCATATATAAACTCCCAAAATAACACTGAATTTACAAAAATGGAAACCACGTCAAGTATGTTGAAACCACATATCTAAACATCTGTAGATACATCACATTCACTTTGTTTCTGTCTAAGGTGTTAGCTAAGGGACATGGGTGGTGCTGTGGTCTAAACCACAGAGCCCAGGCCTTGCTGATCAGAAGGTCGGCGGTTCGACTCCCCGCAACAGGGTGAGCTCCCGTTGTTTGGTCCCTGCTCCTGCCAACCTAGCAGTTCAAAAGCACATCAAGTGCAAGTAGATAAATAGGTACCGCTCCAGTGGGAAGGTAAATGGGGTTTCCGTGTGCTGCTCTGGTTTGCCAGAAGCGGCTTAGTCATGCTGGCCACATGACCCAGAAGCTGTCTGCGGACAAACGCCGGCTCCCTCGGCCTACTGAGCGAGATGAGCGCCCAACCCCAGAGTCTTCCGTGACTGGACCTAACGGTCAGGGGTACCTTTACCTTTACCTTTTTAAGGTGTTAGCTACCCACCCAGTTTGGTGTCGTTCTACACATTTGGTTAACATCTCCTCTGTACTTTTATTTACAAAGGTGTTAGAAACCAGCATGCTTAGTAAAAAATCGTGCAGCACCCCACTTGTCACTTTGCTCCAGGTTGACAAGGAAGTGTTGAGGAGCACTCTCTAGGTGGCTATGACCCAACCAGCAGCTACATTTCTTTCAAACAGCAGCACTATCTATCTCACCAACAAGAATATCATGGGGGACTTTATCAAAAGGCTTGCTGAAATCCAGAGATACTACATCCACAGCATGTCCATGATTAACCAAGCCAGTTAGTTTGGCAGGACATTTTGTAAGGACTTTTTGCAATCACAGCTTCCAGCCACCACCAACACCACCCCGCCCCATTGCATGCTGACTGACAGCTTAATAATCTGTTCTAGAACCTTTCCAGGTACTGATGTCAAGTTGACCAATAACCTGTTGCCTAGGCATTCTTTTTGAAGACACAGACATTTGCCTGCCTCCAGTCTTGTAGTATTTCACCTGTTCTCAAAAAATTGAGGATGGGGTCCAGTTGTTCCTCCTGCCCCTTTCCTTCCTGCACTTGCTTAGTCATTCTTGTTCCTCCATCCCAGGTCTTCCCACCTTCTCTTTCTCTTCCTCATTTTTAGTTGCTTCTTTATCCTCCAGTTCCTCGTATCATTTTATCATTTTTTGTATCTCCATTCAAATTGGGGTAACCCTTTCTGACCGGCTCCCTAGATCTTTTGTTTTCTTGTCAGTGATAACCTCTCATCAAGTTTCTTGCCTTGCTGCTCCAGACAAAAACACCTTGATAAGTTCTGCATTTCTATCTGTACGCTAGACATTTGTACCCTGACCTGATGCTTCTATTCAAAAATCTTGCCCAAGCATAGATAAACATTTTAAATTAAATAATGAAAAAATAAAAATAAATAAACCCAGTGACACCAGTTCTATCTCCCTTTTATCAAAGTCATGTGAGGCAGACTTGCTGAACAAGAAAGGGCTCAAGGTCAGCCATGGAAAGAATGACATCTAATAAACGGAAGCTCAGTCCAGATAAGACAAAGGAGCTTTTGGTAGGCTATTCTTCTGACAAAGGTGGCAGCAGTTCAGCCTGTTCTGAAAAGGGCTGCACTCTCCTTAAAGGATCAAATTTGCAGTTTGCAAGTAACATTTTCACTCCAAGCAGAGATTTCAAAATACACAATTGCCAAACATTTAGTTCCATTATAAAATTGAAGCTTTTAAAAAGGATATTGGGAGGGGTTGTGGGGAAGTAATCTAGACTGCTTCATATTAGAAAATGTATAAGCTAGGGGGGTTCTCATACTGGTCCATGGCATGCCTGTGAACTCTTCCATAGAATTCAAATTGTAATATAGTAAAGTACACTGTAAAAAATTATAAGAAGCAACAAAAATGCAATTAAAATCATATAGAATCTAGCATAGCTCATTACAATTGCTACAACAGGCAGGAAAAAAATTAAATGGCCCACCAAGACCCTCAGAAATATTCAAATGATCCAGGGTGTGTGTGTTAGAAACCACTGGTCTAAGTAATGTACAAATATACATATAAAAGTTAGCATAGAAGTCTGTAAGCACATCACATAAAAGAGTGTGGCACTTTTGGTTTCACCCTTTGAGCTATTACCAGCCCAGTAATATTCAGTGATATTCTGCATTATAAAAAAAATATATTCTTTACCACCACCATCCCATGTAGAGTCCCACCCAGGCCCATGCAGAGAGGGGAAGCTGGGTTCACTTGCACCAGGCCTCAGAGGACTAAGCCGGCAGGGGGCTCTGTCAGGGGCCTGCTGGACTTACACTGTTTGAGTTTATAACTTTATTCTAACAAGACTCCCTCCCGCCCCGGGCCTCAGACAAGCTCTGCACAGGGCTGATCCCATCTGAATACAAGGTGTGGGGAGAACTTGTCTGTAATACTTACCCATTGGCCAGTTATCATATACATGCTTTGCAATGTCTGCTGCTGAGTCATTGGGTGAAAACAAGAATTCTTTCGTTTTTCCGCTTACCAAAATGAGGCGCAAATTTATCTGTAAGAGAAAGCAAATAATTAGGAAGGAATGTCAAAATTATGGAACTGAATTGTTATGATTAATGTGGATAAAACTGTCATTATTTTAGGCCAGTTGCCAAATAAAAGAAAAACAAATGTCACACAGAAAACATAAACCCAGTCACTTTTTGGCTGCGGTATGAAAAAAACAGCAAAGACATCAAATAAAAACTACTTGGATTACATATAGACAAGTGATTAAAAAAAGACTATTGTTTTATGGGGGATGGGAGGGAACTTCCATTCCCAACCTGCACATGCTCTTTTTAGAGATAAGAAAAAGCCTTACCTCACCCCTGCTTTACCACCAAACCAGCAAATAGGGTTTAGCAAGCACTCCCTTCTGGTTTTGGCTCCAAGAATATTAATAAATATAATGTAAAGGGAAAATGAACCTGATTTGAGGCAATAGCCAATCAATATTTTAAAAATAATTTATTATTTTGTGTACTCTAACCATCTCACTGTGTTAGTGTCTTCTTTCTTGCAGGCAACAAAGTGTTATTTTTAGAGAGCATTTTGAGATTTGCACCAGTACATTTAAAAAAACACACAATTACAAACATTTTTGCAGAGTTAGCAACATAGGCACAGCATGCCATTAGAAGGCTTCTTACAGCAAGAGCTTTTAAAAAACAAGATATTTGATATTAATCTTCCTGAGACATCATACCTTGCAGTAAACAAGCTCCTTCAAAAGATTTTAAAATTGAGGTTTTATTTTTGGTTATACAATAAATATATGCCTAACATATGATATAAATAAAGTATGTAGTCTTTTATTAGGAGCAGCTGCTTCTCTGCATAGGAATAACATCTGTTTAAACATGTTGAGAATGTAGTATCATGGCCCTAGACATATTTCAAAACTAAAATAAGAGGTCCAGTTTTATTTGCCTTCCCCCATCTTATGTATATATATTTAACATGCTGCCATTCTCAGTCAAACACACATAACCTATCAAGACATTGGAGCAGCTTGAAAAATTATTCTATAGTTAATAACTATGGTTTATCAGTTATTATCAAACTATGGTTAAGAAGAATCTCACTTTCATAACTTTTTATCTTAGATTTATTGTGGCTTGTCTGGAATCCAGCAGTGTTGCTTATATGAATAGTATTTTGAACGAATTCATTGTTTCAGTTTGACTTATAAATATTGTAGTCTCATTTTCCTGAAACATGCTCCTGATTTCTCAGTGACTTTGTGCTTGTTTACTCAGGTCCAATTTCAGACACTAGGTTACAAACTGGGTTTGCAGATCCAAGAATCAATCTACTATTTGACTTTGCTCATGAAACTTTCAAGAACTATCAGATTTCATTAGAGACCAGATTCCCACCTTAAAATTAACTTTGTGATTACAAGTGGTGATTCATAAGTGCAAACAAATCTTGTGCTTGCAGCTTCCATGCATAATGAGCAGATCAACATTGCCACAATGGCCCTTTTGGTTTTCATGGAAGGTACAAGGAAGAGCTGACAGCACTATGCTGGCAGCAAGTGGCTTCAAGTAACTTGCTCTAACTCACACAAAAGTTACTGTATCTTTCTGTGTATTGGATGAGGTTTTTTGACACAAAAATCATGTCAAAAAACTGGGGTTGTCTAATACACAGATAGTGGCATGGGGGGGGGGAGATGCCGCTGTGAGCGGGGAGCGATCTGGGGGTACTGGCTGGCGGCGCACACTTTCCCTGATGCCGCTGGATCGTTTCCCATGCTCAGTGGCATCGGGGGAAGGTGCCCTCTGGCCAACCAGCTGGCTGGCTGGAGCACAACTTCCCTCGGTGCTGCTGCATGAGGGAATGATCTAGAGCAGGGGTGTCAAACTCAAATTCATTGGGGGCCGCATCAGCAGTTTGGTCACCCTCAAAGGGCCGGTAGTATCTGTAGGACTATGTGTCCACTCTTTATTATCATAAATTATTGTCACTGCATTCAATTATTACTGTTTTTTGTAATAATGTAAGTAATAACTAACATAGTCAGAATAATGGCAAGTAGATATTCAAATGTACAATTATTGTACAATTTATTGAAAAATGATTTTTGGTAACTGCACTGGGTGGTGGAGGCTCGCTAGGGTTTCATGCAGGAGCTTTGCAGAGCTACTGGTACCTGGAGATGCTGGGGTCCTTCTGCATGCAGGACAGATGTTCTGCCAGTGAGCCACCACCCTTCACCAAAGGGACTGGCTGAGGTTGACTCACTGGAGCTGTTCTCCTGGTTCCAGGGTTTAAGGGCCAGAAGTATAAAGCAGCATCCTACCGTGTTTTCCCTTTTTTAAGACACCGTCTTATAACTTTTTTTCCTCAAAAAAACACAGGGTGGCTTATTTTCGGTGGGTGTCTTATTATTATTATTACTGTAAGTGGTTCCAGCAGCACGCGCAGAGGTTCATCTGGACCTGAGTCTTTTTTTCTTCTTTTTGGTACCAGGTGAAAACGTTGTATTACCCCAGACTGTTTAGATGTGGTTTTATGACCATGTTACTGCTGATTTTTTTTTAAAAAAAATGTGTTCTCCTTTAAAGTTGGTTTGAATGAGGCTCGGGGTGCTCTGCATGCGCTGCTGGGTGTCGACCCAAGCCCCTGGGAGCCGGCAGGAGGAGGAGGAGGCTTGCCGGGTCGTCACCCAGCAGCGTACACAGAGCGCCCCGAAGCCTCTGGAAGCCGGCAGGAGGAGGAGGAGGCTTGCTGGGTCGTCACCCAGCAGCGCGCGCAGAGCGCCCATAGCCTCCGGCAGCCAGCAGCAGCAACGCTTCCAGGGACTCGGGGCGCTCCACGCGCGCTGCTGGGTGACAACCTGGCAAGCCTCCTCCTCCTCCTGCCGGCTCCCAGAGGCTTGGGTCGGCAACCAGCAGCGTGCGCAGAGCGCCCCGAGTCTCTGGGAGCATTGCTGCTGCTGGCTGCACTTTGAATCCTCCTGCTCCTCCATGTGGCGCTGCTGGGTGCTGTGTCTGTGCTTCAGCAGCAGCAGCCGTTTCCAGGCGCCGAGCCGTGGCAGGAGGAGGAAGAGGATTCAAAGTGCTACAGAGCACTGCTGCGTCGCTGAGGCAAGGGACTCTGCGTCGCTGAGGCAAGGGACCTGGCAAGCTGCCTCCTCCTGCTGCTGTGGCTTGGGGTGCTCCACGCAGCGCTGCTCCAGCCGCCTTTCTACCCCCCCCAGGCCCCAGCTGTTTGTCGGCGTGGCGCTTCAGCAGCAAGGTCCCGCTGATGGGTCCCGCTGGCTGGGGCGCTCGGCGGGCCACATGACGAGGTCTGGCGGGCCGGATTTGGCCCCCGGGCCTTGTGTTTGACACCCGTGATCTAGAGAGTGTTTCCTGCCCGCAGCTGCGTGGGGGGAGAGGGCCATCTCCCCTCATTTTCTTAAAATTGAGTCCCTGAAAATAGGGAGGGCCTTATACATGGGAGCGTCTAATAGACGGAAAAGTAATATTATTATTATTATTATTATTATTATTAATACCCCAGCCACTCTGGGTGGCTTCCAACAGAATATTAAAATACAATAATCTATTAAACATTAAAAGCCTCCCTAAACAGGGCTGCCTTCAGATGTCTTCTAAAAGTCTGGTAGTTGTTTTTCTCTTTGACATCTGATGGGAGGGCGTTCCACAGGGCGGGTGCCACTACCGAGAAGGCCCTTGGTAATGACTTTGTATGTTGTGGTCTAATGGAATGCTATCACAGAAAGAACAAACAATTCTGAAATAGAGCCATTCAGACTGGTTACTACATTTATTATTACTACATTAACATTTGTAAATTAAAAAATAACAATTTATTAATCATGCAATTATTTCAGTATAATGCCAGCAAACATATTTACCATTCCCACAGTAACTGTTTTAAATATAATTTTAAAAAACCACATGTGCGTAAGGACTCTTCGGGATACTAAACCTCCTTGGAACCTTTGTGTGACAGGTTATGCAGCAGAGATAGAGAGTAGAGGGAAGAAGAGAAGAGATTGGATGGCCATATGAAGCTGCCAAACAAAAATCAAACCACTGGTTTGTCTACCCAAATGCATTGGCTACATGGACTTGTAGCAGCTCCCAGAATCTCGGTTGTTTTTCCCATCACCACCTGCAACCTGATCTTGGAGATGCCTTAAGAGCTTTTTTCATGCAGAGCATGTGCCTGCTCTACTACTGAGCTACTCCCAGCCCCAAATACAGTGTTCTGATGCATTTGAAACAGAAAGCAATAGCACACACACCCAATCTAAGGTCTTGCTCACGGAGAGTTTACAACTTACAAACATTTAGGGACACCTATATGAATTGCACTTTTTATACTGGAAATACTCAAAAGCAGGGTCTCCAGCTGTTGTTGGACTACAAATCCATCATTTCTAGCTAGTAGGGCTAGTGGTCAGGCATGATGGGAATTATAGTGCAAAAACATCTGGAGACCCAAGTTTGAGAAACCTTGCTCTAAAGAATACCTAGATGTCATAGTTACAGGGAAAAGAAAGAGATGCTGCATTTTCAGGGCTGAAACACATTTCCCCCTACATGGATAACCTATGGGAGGAAAGCATTTGTGCACTGTTACCTGGAATACATTAAGGTGGCGCTGTAGGTTAAACCACTGAGCCTAGGGCTTGCTGATCAGAAGGTTGGCGGTTCGAATCCCTGCAACGGGGTGAGCTCTTGTTGCTCGGTCCCAGCTCCTGCCCACCTAGCAGTTCGAAAGCACATCAAAGTGCAAGTAGATAAATAGGGACCGCTCCGGTGGGAAGGTAAACAGCATTTCTGTGCGCTGCTCTGGTTCACCAGAAGCAGCTTTGTCATGCAGGCCACATGACCCGGAAGCTGTCTGCGGACAAACGCTGGCTCCCTCGGCCTATAGAGCGAGATGAGCGCCGCAACCCCAGAGTTGGACACGACTGGACCTGATGGTCAGGGGCCCCTTTACCCTTTACCTGGAATACAGTGCTTTTTTGTGTGCCAGAAATGTAGTCAGAAAACTAGTGGTGATACACCAGCCTTGTATGTAAGCTATAGCCTAGTACCCATGAGAGACAAGGGGTGCCAAGCAGATGAGTGAGCCGTTGAATGTGCCCAGCACAGGAATGTAACTGCTATAGCTCTGGCCCTCCTCTGCCAATTCACAATAGGCTGACATGGGGGAAAAGGCAGGCTAGTAATTTTGTGGGAGAGGGGTAGTTGCAACGCTGGTGTAGACAGAGGTATCTAAACATAAGAAAGTCTGGAGTGCTCTCCATGGAAACATGGTGAGAGGTAGACACTTATCACCACATAATATGTGAACTTCAAAAAGAAAAGCAAAACCTTTTACACTTGTTGGGCAAGGATTACCTAGTGGACATTTGCTTGTACTGTGAAATTTGAAACAGCCTGTGCTAGATGTATTTTTATTTGGAAAGATGTACAAAAGAGGGTTGTCAGAGACTTCCATTCTTGAAAGAAAAGATCTGTTTTTATGTTGGTTGTAACCAGAACAATACCCTAGTGATCACACACTTACATCTCAAGGAATGTAAAGTTCATGCAAGATTAACAACGCTGTGGACTGCTTCATGAATTATGGGTCATCATGAATTATTTTCCCCTCCTACTACAACCATTATCTGTTTAGAACACACCCACACCCACATATATGAATTGCAAATTGTGTGTTTTCACCACCAGGGGGACATGAGAAAATGTAAGTTTTAATGTGGTTCACAATCCATTTCTGTATTTCTTCAGAATCACAATGAACTGTGCTATTATTTATTTATTCTTGTGTTTCTGCTTACAATTCTCAAGAGCAAAACAATATTTTCATGACATACCTCTTGGGCTTTAAAAGTATTTCGTCTTTTAGTACTAATGTGGCAAGCTGGGAAACCACAAATACTTAATGAAACTAAGGGGAATACTCTTGAAGGGAAATGACCAACAATAAGACACAACAGGTTCAATTAACATTTATAAGGAGGGGAAGAATCTCATTTAGCCTGTATAGTAAATTCTCTGTCAACACCTTCTAGAAGAAGCAATCCAAAGTCAGTTAGCAGATTCAAGAACTCCCCTATTTACTATGACTCTGTTTTTCCACCTCTTTCTCCCACTCCCTCAGCCCACACAACTTTCTTATTTCTGTTCTGGTTTCAAGCTGAAATGTCCCCTTGGTCAAGAAGGGCTACAATATCTGGTATTTACATATGAAGTGAGTTTATGTTGCCAACAAGGACTAGAAACATGACTAGCTAACTCTGGTGAGAATGCATTGGTAGAGCAGCAGCCAACCATTTTTAGGTCAGGCTGTCCAGCTTCATACGACACTCAATTTATCTTCTGTAAAACCAGTTTTAGCCATTTAAAATCCAAGACACTTTGTAAACCAGTTTTTCATAACTCCTGACATAGGGATATACATAACCTTTTTGCTGGAGAAGAAATGACCAGGAATAATCCTAGCATTAAAATTATGAATACAGTATAGTCAAGATCAGGGGTCCCCCAAACTAAGGCCCAGGGGCCGGATGCGGCCCAATCGCCTTCTAAATCCGGCCCGCGGACAGTCAGCATGTTTTTACATGAGTAGAATGTGTCATTTTATTTAAAATGCATCTCTGGGTTATTTGTGGGGCCTGCCTGGTGTTTTTACATGAGTAGAATGTGTCCTTTTATTTAAAATGCATCTCTGGGTTATTTGTGGGGCACAGGAATTTGTTCATATATTTTTTTCCAAAATATAGTCCGGCCCCCCACAAGGTCCTGCTGAAAAAGTTTGCTGAACCCTGGTCAAGATGATGCTGGAGACAGACAAGGCGATGGGACCAGGAATATTTAAGTAAGTATTTCCTTGTCAAAAATCATATAGAAAACTAGTTCAAATCCAATATATATAGTCATACAGTCAATTTATTTTATTTTAAATGGGGTGGGTTGTGGAAAGGCAAGTTGAAGATCATGCTTTTTCAAAGAAAGCTTCACATTCCAAATCTACTTTTTCAAAGGTCTGGTGTACCCAAAGTCTCATATGCTGTTTGAAACAGCATAGCCTAAACTGGCTAAATAACAAAAGTGATGTGGTAGTTATACAGACTGCATAGAGTGAAAGATGCAAAAACAAATTTTCCACTTGAAGTCAAGGAATATTGGATTCACTTTAGTGGGAAAATAACAAAATAATTTATTAGTTATAATTTAGAATCATAGAATCATAGAGCTGGAAGAGACCACAAGGGCCATCCAGTCCAACCCCCCTGCCAAGCAGGAAACACCATCAAAGCATTCTTGACATATGCTTGTCAAGCCTCTGCTTAAAGACCTCCAAAGAAGGAGACTCCACCACACTCCTTGGTAGCAAATTCCACTGCCGAACAGCTCTCACTGTCAGGAAGTTCTTCCTAATGTTTAGGTGGAATCTTCTTTCTTGAAGTTTGAATCCATTGTTCCGTGTCCGCTTCTCTGGAGCAGCAGAAAACAATCTTTCTCCCTCCTCCATATGACATCCTTTCATATATTTGAACATGGCTATCATATCCCCATTAAGCCACTGAACAAAAACAGAGGTAGGATTAGGATTGAGAGTAAAATATCTTTTGTATGAAAAATAATTTTCCATGCCCAACTGAAATGTCTGTAGCGGTGGTTTACTCTAGCAGAAGTAAGCAACCCAGACATGAATGAAACACTACCAAGAAGGCTCTCTTTTTCTTAATTAGTTTGTTGCATTATAGTTCATAGTAAACATTCAGCCACATGTAGCATAGAGAATCAAGGGTAATAATGCTGCCCATTTCCCTGGAGCAAAGTTCTGCGTTAATGAACTCTGACGTAGCTTTGCACAGCTGTTCATAGAGCATTATGTCCATCGTTCTCTCAGAACAAAAGGTTGGTAAAAAAGTTGACTTACATGAGTACTGTACCCACATTGGTTTTGCCATATACATGAGTTTTACTAACCAGCATTTAACCAGCATTTCTAATGATGTAATCAAAAGCTTGGGTCAAGCATAAAGGGACCCCTGACCATTAGGTCCAGTCGTGACCGACACTGGGGTTGCGGTGCTCATCTCGCGTTATTGGCCGAGGGAGCCGGCATACAGCTTCCAGGTCATGTGGCCAGCATGACAAAGCCGCTTCTGGAGAACCAGAGCAGCACATGGAAATGTCGTTTACCTTCCCGCTGTAAAAGGTAAAGGTAAAGGGACCCCTGACCATTAGGTCCAGTCGTGACCGACTCTGGGGTTGCGCGCTCATCTCGCATTATTGGCCGAGGGAGCCGGCGTATAGCTTCCAGGTCATGTGGCCAGCATGACATAGCCGTTTCTGGTGAACCAGAGCAGCACATGGAAACGCCGTTTACCTTCCCGCTGTAGCGGTTCCTATTTATCTACTTGCATTTTGACGTGTTTTCGAACTGCTAGGTTGGCAGGACCTTCCCGCTGTAGCAGTACCTATTTATCTACTTGCACTTTGACGTGCTTTCGAACTGCTAGATTGGCAGGAGCTGGGACCGAGCAACGGGAGCTCTTTTGTGAATTTTGACAGAAATATCCTATAAGTATTCAGCAAATAGTTTGTATTCAAGAAATATTTTAATCAACAGCATGCATTGACATTCGACAGCTGCATGCAGCATCAGCCAGCCTAGTTGAAAATCTGACATACAATATTGTACATTTTCACTTATTCATTCAATATAGCTTTTTTGAATCTCTGCCAAATTTCAATTCTGAAAATTTGAGGTTCAAACTGACCTCAAAATCCATATATCAGGATGTTAAAAGTTGGCAGGTTCCAAAAATCTTGTTTCTTTTCTTTGGGGGGGGCAAGTGTAACCCCACCACTTTTTACACACTTCTGTTCATAATGTAGCCTAAGTCTTATTCGAAACTACACATATGCCATTTCTCAGAAAACTGTGGCACACCCAAACCAAGTTACATTTAGAATTTTACACCAACATCTCCTTTGCAGCAGCAAATGCTACATATACAACATGTATTCAGTATACAAGGAATAGCTGCTCTAAATGCACATGAAACTGAAAATAGGCTATTATTTTCAAAATTGTCACAAAGCTGTAAGGAGATCTGGTACTTTTAAAGGAAAGAAGGGTACATTTGTTATACAAGCATTTGCTATCAACCAACCTATTGTATTGAGTTTTCCAAGGCTTCAGCAGCTATTTAACAGAATATGGCCAATTTGTATCAACCTGTGACAAGTGATGCTGTCACTCAGTGGTGCCACAGAGAGCTAGGATATCTAATTTGTTATTATTGTCTCATTTATTTATTAGTATTGTAGAATCAAATAATTCTCATGCACATGCACAAAAGGTTCTATAAAGTATCACTATTTATCTTATAGGCTGCCCCCCCCATCCAAAATTCTCAAGGCAGTTTACAAACACACACACACACTTAAAATTATAGGATTATCAAACTTCTCAAGTTAACACAAGTACAACAGCAAACATAATACTCCCATCACAGCAGTCTCTTAAATAAACCAACACCAATAAAGGCCTGGGTGAACAAATGTGTCTTAACCTAGTGTCAGAAACCCAATCGTCATAGAGGCCATACATGCCTCCAGAAGTGATTCCATATTTGGGGAGGCACTACAAATAAGACCCAAACATGCCAGTGAGTCCTTGAGAAAGGCCCCCTCCACTGATCTCAGGGTCTGGGTTGGCTAATAGAGGGAAAGATGGTCCACCAAATACTCGGATCCCAAGCTATTTAGGGCCTTACATGCCTTACATTTAGGGCCTTAAATTGGGTCTGGTAATGTATGGGCAGCCTGAGCAGATCTTGCACAGCAGCTGTAATATGATCCCACAAAAATGTTCTAATAAGTATTCTAGTAGCAGCATTCTACACTAGCTGAAGTTTCAAGGACTATCTTCCAAGGCAACCCCACACAGACTGCAATGGAGTAATTAAGACACAAGTTTACCAGAGCATACAGTTCTGTGACCTTACTATCTCTTTCTAGGAACAGTAGCTAGCAAACTAATCCAAGTTAGAAACAACTTGGGCCTCCAATGACAATACTGGATCCAGCAGCATTCCCAAGGTACAGACCTGCTCCTCCAGAGACAGGGAGATTCTGCCTAGAGCAGGCTAGTTACTCAGTTCCCAAAACACAGTAATCAGCTACCACCAACACCTTCAACTTGTGAGGATTCAATTTCAGTTTGCTGGCCCTCATCCAGACCGTCACTGCTTCCAGACAATAGCTCAGCACCATCACAGCTTCAATCTGTTTCAGGTGGTATGGAGAAGTAGAGGTGAGTATCATCCACCTATGATGAGCCCACCCTGTACTATGGCAGTTGGTCCTGTGGCTTAGCCCTACTCCAGTTCCTATACTCTATCAGAGAACACATGAAAATTGGACCCTGAATGGTTCACTAAATAAACTTTTTTCCCTTCAGTGCTGGCATCATCAAAACCAGCCCCATATTATGAAAATCACAGGCCCCAGGCCAGAGTCTTATTAGTCTATTTGATAAATCCTGTCCTGAGCAAAACCGCCTCAATCTCCATTGTTGGAAAAATGAAGTCTATGTACAGGATCAAACAGACATTGCACATTGATATGTTTATATTTTAACTACAGAAGCATTTTTGGGAGACAGGATAGGGCGGGGGGAGTACCTGCACAATTAAGTTGTGGGCACACTATAGATCTCTGCTTGGAGCCTTGAAAGCCATTCCTAAAGTAGGAAACACCGGGTTAAGTGGGCTAATGAGCTGACTCCATATAACGCAGCTTCAAATGTTCCATTAAATTGATTTTATTAGAACAGCAGTAAAGCATTATGGAATAACAATGTACTTTTAAAGCTCAGACTTTAAAAAAAAATACAAGACATTTACTAGAACTGAGGTGTAAGTACCGTAGGCTTTCTAGGATCTCTTAACTGCATTCAAATTAGTTGCCCTCAAGCTGTTTCATACAAATTCTGGACCAAGACAGTCTAGCTTTACCTGCTTTTCACAACCCTGAACAAAACAAGATGCACAGCAATTTTGTCAAGACTCCAGGGCACTCAAGAAGAAATGTGATATCATGGCATAGAGCTTGGGCTGAAGTGGGTAGGGGAGCAGATAGAAAAATCACTCTAAGATCACAAGGGCCTTCAACGATGCTATGCCATTTATCTTCCCCAAATGCTAGCTCATTTGAAGATTACTGAAGCAGGAACATTACAGAGAGTTTCCCATAAGACTTCTGATAATTTCAGATTTTGTAATGGTAACATACATGACTATGAAAACTTTATTCTAACAATGAACAGAGGTTTTCCTCTGTCTAAACCTAAGAATGTTTGTAATATCTGCCTCAGCAGTAACAGTTCACAACTTAATTAGTTTTTGATGCAATGCACTAAGCCAAGAGCCTTCACCTTCCTCCCTAAATGCGTCACAGAAATCACTCAGGGGCTATTTACACTGCAGAGGAAAGAATGATTATGATTATCTACTGCAGTCTAGACTACAGAAGCCTCAGAGTAATGCAACATACATACATACATACATACATACATACATACATACACACACACACACACAGTGGTGCCTCGACTTACAAATTTAATCCGTTCCGAAGGCACCTTCATAGGTCAAAAAATTCGTAAGTCGAAAAGCACTACTGGAAACGCGACTTCCCATAGGAATGTGTCACGGTGGCCGGAGTGGACTACTTCAGAGTAACGACGCCACGCAGCTCTGCATTTTATTCTTTTATTGGTGCTGCGTATTTACAGTGCTCAAGTCATTGCTATTTACACGGAGTGATGTGGTCAGTCGGTTTCAGAACCTCCTAATGGCTTTTGGCGCGTCTTTCTCCAACACAAAAGCTTTGGCAGACCCATCCTCTTGCCCCTCCTCTTCCTGCGTAATTCTGGAGTTGGGGGGATGGGTCTTCCCCCCTTGCTTGCCCCTTCCTGTCCCACCTGGGACCCTGGCTCCTCTACCTTGCCTGAGCCTCGGACACGACTTCCTGCTTCCCCACTGGAATCGGAACTCTCCCTGCTTTCCCCTTTGCTCGGGGACGGGCTTGAACTCAGGAGGGGAGGGACTTCGCGATATCCCCTGTCCCTCACATCCACCCCCCTCCCAAGCTCTCCTTCACCCCTCCCCAGGCCCCCCCCATGTGTCGGTGACGACTGGAAGCCTAAGAACTCAGTGCTCTCCGAGCCCGTTGGTGTGAATACCTCCCCCCAGTCCTGCGAGCCCCCCCCTTCCGCCTGGGCGGACAGGAATCCCAAAAAGTCCGTGGCGTCAGAGCTGGTGGGGGTAAAAACGTTCTGCCAATCTGCTCCTTCCTCTGACTGGGTGGATCTCGGTGACACCCATACCTCATCCTCTGGTTCCTCAAACTCCGCTTCCCAGCGCCATGGTGAGCTGCTCTCCCGTGCCTCCTCCTCCTCCCCCTCCCTTTCCATGTGCCAGGGCTTGGGTCTGTGGGGAAAGAGGGCGTGAAATTCTTCCACCAAGAATTCCTCCTGTATCTGAGTGGCTGGGACCCATTCATTCTGGGACGGTGGAGCATCCTCCCATGCCATGAGGTACTCCAGTCCCCCCACCCCCCACCTTGAATCCAGGATGGCCGTGGCCTCATTGAGTTGCTCCCTGCCTTCCCTCTCCCCCCCTCCCTCGGGGGTTTGTTCGCTGTCTCGGAGCCTGCTGCTTTCCCTGTACGGCGACAGCAGCGATCTATGAAACACTGGATGCACCCTCATGTCCTCTGGCAGTGCCAGCCTGTATGCCACCGGGTTGACCTGTTGCGTGACCGTGAAGGGGCCCAGCCTTTTGGGTGCCAGCTTTTTGCACCTCCCTCTGGTGGGAAGGCCCTCCGAGGACAACCACACCTTGTCCCCCACCCTGATGACCTCCCCTAGTCGCCTGTGGCGATCTGCCCCCTTTTTGTACGCTTCCTTGGCCCTCTCCAAGTGTTCTCTGAGCTGCTGGTGCACCGTCTCCAGTTCCTCTGCCCAATCCTCAGCCTGTGGGCCCTCCTCCTCCTCCTCCCCCTCCCTCTCTGGGAAAGATCTGAGGTCGCGCCCGTAATTGGCCTTAAAGGGCGACACCCCTGTGGAGACGTGCACTGCATTGTTGTAGGCAAATTCTGCTAGTGGCAGGCGATCCACCCAGTCCGTTTGCCTCTGGCTGACGTAGCATCTCAGGTACTGCTGCAGAATGGCGTTGACCCTCTCCGCTTGTCCGTTGGTCTGCGGGTGTCTAGCCGTCGACAAGCTGACCTCCACCTGCAGGAGGTTCATGAGCCGCCGCCAGAACCTGGAAACAAATTGGCGGCCACGATCCGAAATAACCCTTAAAGGTAATCCATGCAGTCTGAAAACGTGATCAACAAACAGTTTGGCTGTCTCTTCTGCAGAGACTGCCCTGGCACACGGTATAAAGTGGCACATTTTGGACATGAGGTCCACCACCACCAACACTGCGGTCTTACCCCGGGAAGAAGGCAGATCTGTGATGAAGTCCATGGACAGCACTTCCCACGGCCTGTGTGGCGTGGCTAAGGGCTCCAGCAACCCTGGTGGCGCTGCTCTGACCACCTTTGCCCGCTGGCAGGTGTCACAGCCCCGTACATAGTCTCGAACATCTTCCCTCACCCCTGGCCACCAGAAGTGTCTCATGACTAGGTGAGTGGTCTTGTCCCTTCCAAAATGCCCCGCCGTTGGGTTGTCGTGCATCTGTTTGAGGACCGTACGTCTGAGCTGGGTGGTGGGCAGGTACAGTGCCCCCTTGTAGAAAAGCAGCCCTCTGCGTTCTGCAAAGTCTTTTGCCTGCTCCCTCCCCCCTCTCAGTTCTCTGAAGATGCGGTTGGCAAAGTCATCCGCTGCCGTCAGTGCTGTGAGTTCTGCCTCGCTCACCACTGCTGCTCCGCAGGACCATGCCGACGGGGGGAAAATGTGCCTTGGGGCTGGTGGCTCCTCCTCCTCCATGTACTCTGGCTTGCGGGAGAGGGCATCCGCCCTGACGTTCTGCTCTCCCGGGATGTAGTGTATGGAGAAGTTGAAGTTCGAGAAGAACTCTGCCCACCGTATCTGCCGCTGGTTGAGCACCCTGGCAGTTCTCCAGAACTCCAGGTTCTTGTGGTCTGTGCACACCTGGATGGGGTGCTTGGCGCCCACCAGGAAGTGTCTCCAATGTTTGAACGCAGCGTGGATCGCAAGAAGTTCTTTGTCAAACACGGTGTAGTTGCGCTCGGGCTGTGTCAACTTCCTGGAGAAGAAGGCACAGGGTCTCCACTCCCTGTTGGTGTCCAGTTGCAACAAAATGGCGCCCACAGCTTTCTCAGAAGCATCTGTCTCAATGCGTAGGGGCGCGTCCTGGACCACGTGGAACAGGTTCTGGTCCGAGGCGAACACCCTCTTGAGGCTTTCGAACGCTGCTTGCGCCTCCGGTGTCCACCTGAACTTCTGCTTGCCTCTCAGGCAGTCAGTGATGGGAGCCGTAACGCGAGAGAAGTTCTTGATGAACTTCCTGTAGAAGTTGGCGAAGCCTAGTAGGCGTTGGGCATCTTTGCGCGTCCTGGGGCTGTGCCAGTCCAGGATGGCCTGCACCTTGTCCTTGTCCATCGCCAGCCCCTTGTCTGACAGCTTGTAGCCCAGGAAGTCCACCTCCTTGGTGTGAAACTTGCACTTCTCCAGCTTCACATACAGGTGGTTCTCCTTCAGGCGCTGCAACACTTCCCTGACATCTTTCACATGCTGCACTGGGTCATTGGAATAGATAAGGATGTCATCCAGAAAGACCAGGCAGTTCTTGAAGAGGAGGGACCCCAGGACGTGGTGCATGAAGGCCTGGAAGCAGGCTGAGCCCCCTTGCAACCCGAAGGGCATCACCAGATATTCAAAAGAGCCCAGAGGCGTGAACATCGTGGTCTTCCATTCATCGCCTTCCCGGATCCTGATCAAGTTGTACGCCCCCCTCAGGTCTAGCTTGGTGAAAATCTTGCCCCTGCGTGCTGCTGTCAGGAGATCATCCACTCTGGGCATGGGGAAAGCCACTGGCTCTGTCACCGAATTCAGCCGTCTAAAATCCACCACCAGGCGGCGCTGTTGCGTGTCTTTCTTGTCCACCCAGAAGACCGGGCTGCCCCCTGCTGCCTTGCTTTCTCTGATGAACCCCCGCTTGAGGTTCTTGTCGATGAAAGCGCGCAGATCCTCCAGTTCCTGGTCTGACATGGCGTACAGCTTGGCTGGGGGTATAGTTGCCCCTGGCACCAGGTTGATCTGGCAGTCAAAAGGCCTGTGTGGGGGTAGGTGGTCGGACTCCGCTTCGCTGAAGACCTCCTGCAGGTCCCAGTACGGCTTGGGTATCGCCTCACCCCCTTTGACGTGCATGGTGGCCACCGTGGCTATCGGAGGCCCCTCCCCTGGTTGGTGCTGCATGCAATGTTCCAGGCAAAAGTCCGATCCAAAAGTGATGCATCTCTGGTGCCAACTGATGGAGGGGTCGTGGCGCGCCAGCCAGCTCATGCCCAAGACGATGGGGGGGTCTGAGATGGTGGTGACGTTGAATGACAGTGTCTCTGAGTGCCTTCCCACCGTCATTCTCATGGGGGGGGTTTGATGAGTGATGGCCCCCCCCAGCAGCTCTCTGCCGTCAATGGTTGCCACGTGAAGGGGAAAATCCAGCTGCAGAAGCTGGATCTGGTGCTCTTCTGCAAAGTTTCTCGAGAAGAAGTTCGCTGAGGCACCACTGTCAATTAAGGCAAGGACTGTCAGGGGATAGCCATTTGGGAGCGTTAGCGTGACTTCTAGAACCACTCCTGCTCTGGGAGGGGTGGGCTGGCTCTGCTCCTCTCTGTGCGGGTGGGTGGGCTGGGGCTGTTGTCTGCTGACTGTGCCTGGCTGCTGCCCCTTGTCTCCTGCAGCCAGGCTTTCCCGTTTCCCTGCTGTGGTGCTGCGTCAGTGGGGGAGGGCACCACCGTTCCCGCCCTTCCTTGCCACTCCCTGCGATGTGGGCAGTCTCTGACGAGATGCTGGGGGGAGTTGCAGAGAAAGCAATTCCCGCCCTTTCCCTCCTTGCGTCTTGGCGCCGCTGGGGTTTGAAAAGCCCGCGCGCGCGCGCTATCAATCTGCATGGGTTCCTGGTCCTGGCTGGCCCCAGGCGTGGCTTGAAAGGGTTGTTGGGGGAGTGGTTTCTCCTGCGACCGTGGGAACCAAGCCCGCTTTGCGCGCGTTGCTTGTTTGCCGCTCCACCGGGATTCCTGTCTCACCCCCACCGCCAGAGCCGCTTTGCTCAGCTGATCCATATCACTGGGCTTTGGACCTCTCGAGAGCTCATCCTTCACCTCCTCATGCAACCCCAAGTAGAACGCCGCTTGCATTGGGGGGGACCCCAGTTCCCACCCCAATCTGTGCACCAGCATGGTGAATTTCGCCCAATACGCGCGAACTGTCATATTTCCTTGGCGTAAATTATGAAGTTCCTCCTTAGTCTGGTCCATATGACTATCGGACGAATACATCGTTTTCAAACCTTCTAGAAATAGTTTGACATTCTTCATGCAAGGATTCCTTGTTGCAATTAACGGTCTTAGCCACTCCCTGGCTGCCCCGGTAAGGTGCTCCACAATAAACGCTACTCTGTGCTCATCATCAGGGAACTCATCGTGGTGCAGCTCAAGAGCATACACAATCTCAGTCTCAAAGCCTTGAAATTCCTTCGGGTCTCCATTGAACTTGCTAACTAGGGTCCCAGCTCTCCTTCCTGGCAGCACTTGGACTTGGGGTGCCCCTCCCGCCTTGTTTTTCTCTGCATCCAGCTTGTTTTGGAGGTCTACCGCCACCGCCCTTAATTGCTGCTCTTTTTCCTGAAGCTCTCTCACCTGTTCCGCAAGTTGTAGCCGGTCGTCCTGGACCTTCTTAGTCTCCTCTTTAGCTGCCTTCAATTCTCCCTGCGCCTGCAGCGACAGCTGCTGCAGTTCTAGCTGGGCTTGCTCCGCGATCTGCCGCCACTTCTCCGCCTCTGACACGCTCATCCCGGCAACTCCAAAGTAGCCCAAAAATGATTAGGAGGTTGCTGTCACGGTGGCCGGAGTGGACTACTTCAGAGTAACGACGCCACGCAGCTCTGCATTTTATTCTTTTATTGGTGCTGCGTATTTACAGTGCTCAAGTCATTGCTATTTACACGGAGTGATGTGGTCAGTCGGTTTCAGAACCTCCTAATGGCTTTTGGCGCGTCTTTCTCCAACACAAAAGCTTTGGCAGACCCATCCTCTTGCCCCTCCTCTTCCTGCGTAATTCTGGAGTTGGGGGGATGGGTCTTCCCCCCTTGCTTGCCCCTTCCTGTCCCACCTGGGACCCTGGCTCCTCTACCTTGCCTGAGCCTCGGACACGACTTCCTGCTTCCCCACTGGAATCGGAACTCTCCCTGCTTTCCCCTTTGCTCGGGGACGGGCTTGAACTCAGGAGGGGAGGGACTTCGCGATATCCCCTGTCCCTCACAGAATGCATTGGAAACGGAAAAATTCGCAAGTCGAAGCAACCCTATCTAAAAATTCGTAAGTCGAAAAATTCCTATCTAAAACTGCTGCGGTTTCCTTTCGGATGTCAAGACATTCATAAGCGCGCGGCCATTTGCCCCATTCGTAAGTCGAAAAATTCGGTTGTCGAGTCGTTCGTAAGTCGAGATACCACTGTACATGTATATATATATATATATGCATTATCACAACGCTACCTGAGATTGCAGCTAAGCCGGGCTAACCTCCACTTAGAATTCATACATCAGGTGAGGTATCAACTGGTTTCCAATCACCCTATTTTTATATGGCCAAAGGGCTGAAATCATTGACATATTTCCAAAGTGCAGGACTTTCCACTAGGATGACCGTTGTGCAGATTTTTTGTGTATTGGTCAGACAGGTATTTTGAGAGAGAGAGAGACTCAATTAAAATAAGTACTGAGAGATTGTGAAGATTAATTAATGTGCCCCTTACTAGTGCTGTTGTTTAGTCATGTCCGACTCTTCGTGACCCCATGAACCAGAGCACGCCAGGCACTCCTGTCTTCCACTGCCTCCCGCAGTTTGGTCAGGCTCATGCTTCGAGAACACTATCCAACCATCTCGTCCTCTGTCGTCCCCTTCTCCTTGCGCCTTCAATCTTTCCCAACATCAGGGTCTTTTCCAGGGAGTCTTCTCTTCCCATGAGGTGGCCAAAGTATTGGAGCCTCAGCTTCACGATCTGTCCTTCCAGTGAGCACTCAGTGCTGATTTCCTTCAGAATGGATAGGTTTGATCTTCTTGCAGTCCATGGGACTCTCAAGAGTCTCCTCCAGCACCATAGTTCAAAAGCATCCATTCTTCGGCGATCAGCCTTCTTTTTGGTCCAGCTCTAGTTATGGTCCAACTCTAGTACCCCTTAATAGTACTGAATCACAAAACAAATACTTCTGTATCTCTGGATATTATCAAAAAGCCTATATTGTCAGGCAGATTCAATGAGGAAGATATCAACAATTTTCAAATGGAATATAAAATGAACCAAACCCAGACTTGCCTAAGCATGTGATATGTATGGTAAAATCTGGAACTGGTCAGGGGTGCACATGTAATTCAGATTGTGAGTAATCACACGGAATGTATTCAAGAAACACAAATGGAACTAGCAACAAAATGTTGCAGTGTGGGCTGTGCCTATTCAGGGTTCTAGCCAGCCAACTGTGCCCTCTTTCAGAATACCCCAGTCCTCATCTCCTGCCCCCAATCAGACACTCAATGTTCTATAGCCACGAAATATGCTCAGTGTTTACTGGGATGTTTGGGGGATGCTGTCCCTATTACATGAGGAAGAACATTACATGAGGAAGAACTTTGTGACAGTAAGAGCCGTTGGACAGTGGACTCTCCTTCACTGAATGTTTTTAAGCAGAGGTTTTTGTTGGTCATCTGTCATGGATGCTTTAGTTGAGATTCCTGCATTGCAGGGGATTGGACAAGATGGCCCTTGGGGGTACCTTCCAACTTTTATGATTCTATGATTCCATCTGCCTCCCTACAAAAAAAAACATTTTTTCTGAATTTCTGAAAACTCCAGGGGGTTCCTCCAGGTACAGTGGTACCTCCGAGGTTTCCACAACCGGAGGGACTGCTTCTGCACATGCGTGCATGGTGGTAGAGCGCTTTTGGCATGCACACGCGGCAAAACCCAGAAAAATACTTATGGGTTTGCCGCATTTGCATCCTGAAGGAGGTGTGCGTATCCAGAGGTACCACTGTATTCACAAACCCTTCCTATTGCTTCTCAGTAGTGTCTGGATGGCTACTATTTTGTCAGTACTCACTCTTAGGAGCAATTTTGTTACAACTAAAACATACGCTGCAACTTGTTATATGCACTAACAGAAACTTTTGCATGTTATATTAATTGACTTTGAAAATGCTGTGGTCTAGACTAGGGTTTAATTAAGCCTTGTTTGCATGCGGAAAGAAGTTGTGCATGTGGACAAGAAAGAAGGCAAAAGAGAGTATGCAGATATGGTCTTCTCTGCATACCGCTCTTCTTGTTTGACATTCAGCAACAACAGCCACCATAGCTGTGAAGCAAGTGTGAGGGCAGGAAAAGTAGTTTGACCCAGTCTTTAATGCCACCAACCTCACCAGTTCCAGGCTTGAGACAGATAGTGAGTGGCACTAGCCCCACTATATACAGTGCTTACAGAGGCATAGCATGTGGTTCATCGGTCCCTGAACTCCTAAACAGGACAGGAGAAGCACAGAACATCAGATTGCAAATCTGTGGCCTAGCTAACATACTGATCTAATCCCAGAATAGCAGGCTCTTCTGTACCACCTCAAACCTTCCCATGACATTGGAAGCACATCTCTACCACTGACTAGAAAGTTTTCTACATACTTTTAGCAATTTTAATACCCATTTTCCAGTCCTGAAGACTTAAAAAGCAGGCAAAGCAGGCAAGGGAAAATAGCTGAACATATTAAAGAAGCATTTGGTATATAATGCTATAGCATCCTGTTTTAATTTTGCAAGTTGTGTAACAGAACAAGCTTCACACTAACATAGGCCTCCAATCTTTTTTATAAAATGGAGATTTGTACTGCAACAGCAGCACTATGCAACTGTGTGCAACGAGGGAAACTGAATGGGGTATTGTAACAACAGTATGGCTTGTTTTCCAGAGAAAAAAGCTACTTCTGTAAATATCAGCCACATCATTGTTAAGAGTCATTTATTAAGTCACAAGACCCTGAATTCACAAGCTATCTTCTCCATTTCAATTTATTTAAGTTTCTGAATCTCTTCCTGCACAAACCTGTCAAATTTATTACTGACTGATCCTATATAATTAAGGAAATGTACTGTAGTTTGCACATTTAAAAAAATGATGATAAAACTATGAACAACTTAATAAGAAAAAATAAGTAGTGTACATAATATAGGCACAAATTAAGAGTGAACATCCAGCTAAAAAAATGGTAAGGCACAACACTTGAGTCTAAAGTATGGAGATCAAACATATGTCTCTAGTACTCAAGTTTGGATAATCAATTTGAACCACTATTAGTCTGGTTCACACATAGTGCTACACAATACTTTATCATTATGGCTGAAGTCTGTCCAGCAATTTGTATAGCTTGTTTACAGCCAACAAATCATGATCTGAAGTCATGGTTTGTTGTCTGCTTACAAACCTTGGTTTGTTTTAACTATGGCCTGCTGTTTCATGTGAACACAGTACTCTTCATTAACTATGGCTTATTTGACCACTCCACCCCAGACACTCACCTAACTACAAACAGCAGCTGGAATTACAAAAGAAAAGTTTGGAAAAACAAGTCACTGTTTGCTAGATCATCTGTGTGAGAACTTATGATTAACAGATAGTTTTGTTAAACAAACCATGGGTTAGCATTACAGACAAAGACCACTTTATGTGAGTCCAATGATGTGTGACTGCAACTGTGTGCATTGCACAGAACCCAGGAGTGACTTTTAAAATGGCTAAAATGGCCCGAAAAGAGCCCAGAAAGGGTAAAAAAGGCGTGGACACAAAAGCCTTTGCAGCTGCAATCCCAGAAGCCCTTGCACCGAGTGTTGAAACCTGTGGAGAGCTGGAGTTTGAGCAATGAGGTTTGGAGGGACCAATTGTGTTGGAGTGTGGCATCTGGTAAGTGTTTTTGGTTTATTAAAGGGTTTTTCAAGAGTTTCCAGAGGTTAGAGGGTGTTTGCAGGCTTTTCCAATGGTGTTTCAAATATAAACCTATGGTGCCTTGGAACCTGCGTAAATAGGGAGTTGCCTGCATTTGCTAACCAGAGGAAGTGTTACAGTTGAGTAGAGAGATTTCCTGGGAAGTACCAAGCTAACTTCAAAGGGGCAGTATCAAATACTTTCTAACTACATGAGACATGAAAAAAATTGAAAGGAGATTCAAGTAGCCAAAGCATGAAGAACTATGGCAAAACCCCTAGAAGACATTGATTAGGATAATCTTAGGGACAATGATCCGCAATAAGATAATGCTGACTGTAGTCCTGAGAACATTTACCATACTCCATAGCTCAGTAATGACTAACAAAATACAATGCCCAAATTGCACCTTTTGGAGCACACCATGAACAAGAATTTGTGCTACACTTTGGTGTAGGGAAGTTAGACCAAGTTAGGCCTGGTTCAGAAGGAAATTCCTTGGCTCAAGAAACTCTTGAAGCACATAATTTGGCCCAAAATAGTACATTAAACATAGAATAGGAATGATGAATTGCTGAGGATGATACACACATGACCCCATTGTGTTGATCTTAAGATTACTAAAAAAAATTAAAGGCTTTTCAGTATAACTGTGTCAGTGAAATTGTAGTTATTAATATTCAAACAGAGCATAACAGAATGTTTTAAGTGTTGGAGCACAGTTTGGTCTTCTTAGCTTATTCATTTGAAGTCAGTTTCCTAGACCCCAGGCATAAGAAATCTGGGTCAGAAAGCACAAAGTGTACAGCTAGCTACTCCAACAGAACAAACAGCTACAAGCAAAAAAGCTGCAAAAGGGTCTTTATCAAAACATTTTAAATAACTGCAGTCAAGCATGTTAGAAATTCTTAGAACTCCAACAGGTTAAGTTATAGTCTCTTCAGAAGGTTCATACAAGTGTAACAGTTTTAGCAGGTGTTGGGTTTTTTTTAATACTTTCTCTGCACCTCTCGTTATATCCATTCCTCACATACAAGATCCATTCCCACATCCACTCTGCTAAAAAAACAGCTTGCTGCTATGTTTTTAGAGAAGGGAATATATGGGCGAGTGATTTTTCTGTCCTCACTGGGATAGCTCAGTCAGTAGAGCATGAGATTCTTAATCTCAGGGTTGTGGGTTCCAGTCCTATGTTGGGCAAAAGATTCCTGCATTGCAGGAGGTTGGACTAGATGACTCTTTTGGTCCTTTCCAACTCTACAATTTTATGATTCTGTTATTCCTCCCTACTTACCACAGAGTCAGTATGTATGTTTTTGAAATAGAAGAGCTCAAGGAAGAGAGAGAAGGGCTGTTGAACCATTCAAACCACATGAGGTTGCATTCTTCCTTCATATGGTATTGAACTATCAATTGGTACAATATATGATGGCTATATGCCAGCTCCAGGAGCAGAACAGAGTATGTCTGCTTATAAGTTACTGCAGAACAACATGGGAGGCAGCATTCATGACTTGGGGCTTCTCATAGACATTTGGTTGACCACTCTGGGAAACAGGGTGCTGAACAAGAAAAGGTACAGTGGTACCTCAGGTTACAAACACCTCAGGTTACAAACACTTTGGGTTATAGACTCCCCTAACCCGGAAGTAGTACCTCGGGTTAAGAACTTTATCTCAGGGTGAAAATAGAAATCACGTGGCGGTAGCGGGAGGCCCCATTAGCTAAAGTGGTACCTCAGGCTAAGAGGAGTTTCAGGTTAAGAACGGACCTCCGGAAAGAATTAAGTTTGTAACCAGAGGTAACATAGTATTCTTATGCTTTCATGATTCAAGTCAATAGCAACTACAAAATGATACGAAAAAAGTGTATTTGTCCTTTAGTTCCATGTATTATTTCATCTTCTAGACCACAGTTCTAAAGAAACAGCTCTCCTGCCAGTATTAAGACAAGGGTGATACAGCTATAATACCAAGCAAGTTTACTGAGCCTAGGGCTTGCCGATCGGAAGGTCGGCAGTTCGAATCCCCGTGATGGGGTGAGCTCCTGTTGCTTGGTCCCAGCTCCTGCCAACCTAGGAGTTTGAAAGCACGTCAAAGTGCAAGTAGATAAATAGCATTTCTGTGCGCTGCTTCTGGTTTCGGTGTTCCGTTGCGCCAGAAGCGGCTTAGTCATGCTGGCCACATGACCCGGAAAAACTGTCTGTGGACAAACGGCGGCTCCCTCAGCCTGTAAAGTGAGATGAGTGCCGCAACCCCAGAGTCGTTCGTGACTGGACTTAACTGTCAAGGGTCCTTTACCTTTTTTTTCTTTTTTCTTTTTGCAGTAACAGAAATAACCTGTTATTTTCCTTAAGCCAGTTCTAATGTGAGCAGAGCCCAGTGCTCTGATAGGGATACAAATCACCACCAGACCTCAGACTGATCAACTGATAAGTGGAGAGGAAGCTATAAGCACCCCATCTGCTGACTGGCATTGAGGAAGTGCTGTCTGCCTATATGTATGTCTGCTTGTGTGCATGCACTTGTTCTCATGGGTGTGGAGTGTTCACATCCATTTTGGAGCACATACACGATTAGTGTGCAGCCCCCAGAGGGTTGGCCAAAGATGAATGTGGCTCTCGGGCAAAAGAAAGTTAACCATCCCTGCACTAAGTATAAATACTTTAAGGGACACTTCCTTTTCCTGTGTACGGTAATTCAACTAATCTATGTAGTGTATTTCAACGAGTCTTCTTTAAGGTTTCATTATTTACTTATATTATTTTAAAACTGCCATCACAGAATCCCCCTGCAATATGATTGTTTTTACAGGATTATTTAGTGCATTTTAGCCTATGCTCTCAGTTTGCATGGGTTGGTGAGAGCTAAACAGGTCTGTCAAGCATCCATGTGAACCAAGTATGCAGAACATGCCCCATATTTCTCTGTGGATACACATTCAAATTATTGCAGATGGTCAAGATAGAAAGTGTAGTGAGATGACTTTGACGAGAACTTGCTAGTGGTTTCCTCTGCTGGATTTTTGGCCATTCTACAGTGGTGCCTCACTTAACGAATGCCCTGCTTAACGAAATTTCCGCTTAACGAAAGGATTTTTCGAGCGGATCTTGCCTCGCTAGACGAATGCGTTTTACAAAAGATTCGTCTAGCGAATTGTGGTTTCCCATAGGAATGCATTGAAATTCAATTAATGCGTTCCTATGGGCAAAGAAAAGTCGAAAAAATTCAGTGCATTCCTATGGGATTCGCTAGACGAATTTTTCGCTATAAGAAAAGACCCGTGGAACGAATTAATTTTGTCTAGCGAGGCACCACTGTACTGTTTTGATGGGACTGCAGGCCCTTCTCCATGCATACAGTTTGCATGCATAAAGTCCCAGATTCAATCACTGACACCTCCATTTTTTAATAAAAAAGACTCAAATAGCAGGTGTTGGGAAAGGCTTCTGCTTAAGACTTTTGCAAGCTGCTGTCTGAAGAAGTGAGAAAGGTGAGCATCATTAGCTCAAAGCAGCCAGGCAGGCCAAACTCCAAAGCCTGGCAGACTTAATTACTGTATGTCTCTGAGCTGCAGCCCCCTCCTCCCCCATTCCAAACAGTAACTTTCTGCTTCATAATTGTCAACTGCATCAGGGCTACCCTTACAAGCATTAAAAGGAGTGCTATAGGCCATCTAATGCAACCCCTTGCCCTCTGCAGGAAATTCAAAGCTAGAGAATTCCCAACAGATGGCTACCCGGCCTCTGCTTGAAGAACTCCTGCAAGGGAGAACAACCACTATCTCATGTAATTAGTTCCATTATTTAACTGCTCACCATTAAGAAGTTTCTCCAAATGTCCATTATTGAATTTCAGTCTTGAACTGCAGTCCTGACCCCTCAATCAACTACTTAGGCAAGGTTGCACATAGTTCCCTTTATCAGAGAAGACAAAATAGGAGTTGAGCAGTTCTGCCTTCACTGAATAAACTCTCTCCAAACCATTTGGCTGCATTTTTTTAATGTGTTGTGGATTTTCCTGCAAGGTTGATTGGGCGGAGGGGCTTTAAGCATCACAGACAAATGGGAAATGAAACATTGTGGCGAAAATATAAGAAGAAGGCTTATGGGAAAATAAGTGGATGTGAAGGAGGAAATGCTATATCGAGAATGCTTCTTTTTATATTAGTGTTCAGAGTTGGGGGTGGGATTGCTTCCTATATGTGATAATCAAATATTTTAGCTTTTCAGTGATTACTGTTTTTCCACCCCAGATATAGCCATTATTTGAATTAGACATACTCAATTCTGAAGTTATTTCACAGCCAGCAACAAATTTACAAACTTTCTTGCATAATATTGTTCATCTATTTCCAAATACAGTTATTAAGCAGAATCAAGCACCTAGTTGTTTCTTTGTACCTCTTTACCTATTCAGGTTTTTTAAAGAAAATGTCTCTCAAAGCTCATTATATTCAAAATATGGTATTGGGCCTTTGGCAACTTACATGTTCCAAATGATTTTCAACCAGCATCAACCAAGCATTTTACATTGCCCTATTTCTGAGGTTTTGTTTTTTCACTCACACTATCATGCAAAAAGCAATAAAAAATCCATCTGAATTTCCAGTTTAAGTCTAAGACTGCTTCCTGTTCTGTTAGATTAATCATTCAAACTACAAGGTTCTAGACAACAATATAGAACAAGCACTGCTAGGTTACATGGCAAACAATTCCAATTCCCTGTCAGATTATTATTACATTATTACATTATTGTTTATAGCTGAAGTAAAGAAGCCCAGAATATAAGGTCTAGTATGACCACAGTTTTGACAGTTCAGTGTTTACTGTTAAAGAAATGCTCTCAACTTCCATGTTTCCAAGATTTGATCAAACAGAGATCTCAACAGATAACTTGATCAAAAACTTTTAGAAATCTTTTAAGGTACTGTTCTGTAAAACTTGAGAGGCTCCATTTTAGAACATGACATTAGTGGCATTAAAATTATTGAAGCTATTTTCAGGTTACCTTGCAAAATAGATTCTTTAAATTCAAGCCCCAATGACTCCAACAATAATTAAACCATGAATTTAAGATTTCTCAAGAATTCTGCAAAGAAAAGCACTTGAGCAAGGCATTGACACTAATCAAAATTTACACACAAGCACAATCCAGCCAAAATTAGGAGTTTCATATCTCAATAATTTCAGTTACATTTATTTCAAAAAGAGTTAACATACATTACAGTGGTGTCCAAACTTTTTTCAAAGAGGACCAGATTTGATAAAGTGAAGGGATGTAGGGGATGTGAGGGCCGACCAAAGTTCTTGACCTTTTTTTAGGTTAAAATTGTTGAGGTTTTTTTAGGATTTCACCTAAGGAAATAAACTGCCACAGGGGCCGGATTAAACCAACCGGCAGGTCGGATTAGGCCTCCAAAACTGACTTTGGACATGCCTGACATACAAGCTTAACTCTTAAATCAAATTGGGCTTTGGCTGGATTGCATCTTGTTTCATTTCCGGTTAGCAAATGTTTCAGTACATACAGCCAACACAACTATATAGTAAGCTTGAGTGTGTTAGTGCGTGAACACACCCAACCAACATAAGCTGGCCTGGTTCACATGATACCTTAATTCAACCATGCGAATGTGCAGGCTCCTGGAGAAGTTCCCAGTTCCTGTACCAAAGTTTGGCTTAGTGTGTTGTCTGAACCCAGGACTTGTGGTTAGTAAGGAAAGAAATGAACCACAAGCCTCGGTTTGGACAACATGCTAAAGCATTTGGGGGGGGGGAGAGACTGCTGCAAGCAATATGTTGTGTAAATTAAGCCACATGACATCTGATTCACTTTAGCTCTTTATTCAGGTACCTGGAGAGTATATCTGATATCATGAGAGCCAGAAAGTCCTCTCAACATCATACAGAGTGCAGCAGTATTTATACATTGATTATGAATCAATGCAATCAAGAGTCATGTGGCTTGATTTCCACAAGTCTTAAATAAAAAACAAGTGTAATTCTGATCCACATCAAATCTTATCTTATCCCTAGCCTTAAGAGAAAAATTGGTTTTTGCTTAACAACTACAATAGCTGCCGTCCAACAGTAATCAGTAATAAAGGTCTGGGTTTTTAGAACATTTCATTATGCATATACTTATGTATTAATATGCACAGTATTTCAAAGATTTGTAGAGTGGAAGGGCTCACAAGGATCATCTAGTCCAACCCCCTGCAATGCAAGAATCTTTCACCCCAAGTGGAGCTGGAACCCACAACCCCAAGATTAAGAGTTTCACGCTCTAGCAATTGAGCTATCCCAGCTTGCTCTTCAGGAAAGACAAGATGAAAAATACAAATACAGGGAAAAATCACCATCAGATTAAAAGGAATCTATGACAACCAAGATGAACCATAAAAGTTCATGTTGCTTCAGGACAGAGGATTTAATGACGTGTGGTCTGAATGACATGTGGTATGTCTCTCCTCTCTCTCTACTTCTAAAACCAACTGAGCAATCATATACTTTTTATTCAGACATTTTACAGAATTTGTTCTCTCAGGGCCAAGCACAAAAGGAATAACCTGCAGGCAGGGCATGCTTTCGTCCCACTTACCAAAGCGCGCTCACCACAGGGGGAACACTGTAAGCAGAAAAGGGCAATGTCACTTCTATATGGCATTAGGAAGGTCAAAATACAGATAGCAGTAGCTACATGGTTTTGAACAATTAGATGTCTCAAGAAGGCTACAAAAAAGCAGTTCCAGCCCAGACACAGTCTTCGTTAACAGGAAGCCTTGAAAAATAAGAGCAATATCCCTGTAAATCATTTATTACTTTGCCACAGCCATAGGACAATTTTGATTCCAGAGCTGTATTCATTTCTCACAAGGTTCAATGGCTGAGATCATGATTCTAATGATTCTAAATAGAATGGTGTTAGTGCAACTTATTGTACTTCCAAAACATGTTTTAAAATGGCAACATTAGCACTTTAGGTTTACCATCCCACACATATACTAGTGTCAAGGAATGGCTGGAAAAATATCCTACTACTCATTTGGAAAGAAAATTTCTTGTCCCTAGCAATTCACAATTAATGTCACTGCAGCTAGCTCTAATGGAGGTAACTTGCTGAACAGTTATAAAGTACAAACTATATTGCCAGATTTAAGCAAAATTTCCAGTGCAATCCTTCCCACTAATAAAAAGGTACTCAATGCTTATATGAAGCTTTTAAAAAGTTCCAACACACTTAATGAGAGGCAAAGATGAAAAGTTACAATGCCAACAGAAATATTCCATGTAAAATCTGTAGAAACAAATGGAACTGTAGAACATACTTTATGACTACTACAGAGATACAGTGTAATCAAACAATGAATAACAACAGAACATTTCAAGAAAATATGCTTGTTTATTGAAGATTAATCAATAATACAACATACACAGGGGTTACGTTCCAGGGATCGTGCATAAAGCCAAAATTGTGTTTAGTCAAAATATATTGGGTACAATGATGGGTAGGAGGCCAAACTCGTTTCCCCCACTTTTTTAAAAAAGTTTTTGGCCAAATGTGCACAGCTGAATGTGCAAATGTTAAATGTGCATAAGTTGCAAGCTTACTGTACTATGTTCCTTTTTGGCAACTTTGCTAGCTATGCTTGGTCTGGAAATGCAAGTTCTCAAACACTGAATACTTGTTTAAGTCCTGTCAAAACAAAGGACACCACTCTATGTTTGATAGCATCTTCACAGGGCCATTCATGCCACAGTTCATTAGGTTACAGTGGTACCTCGGTTTAAGTACTCAATTGGTTCCGGGGTGCCATTCGCTCCCCAAAAGCGCCGCGGAACCCAGAAGTAAGCACTTCTGTGTCTGCAGAGTACTTAAACCAAAAGTACTCAAACCGGAGCATTCTCAAACCAAGGTATAACTGTATAGCCTTCCCAACTGAGGTATAACTGCATAGCCTTCCCAAGACTGTCCCTAGAGAAGCTAAAATTACGTAGTTCTTAGACCTCATGAACTTCTCTCTTTCTTCTCCCAGGGTTTTTTTAAAAAGCAGATTTCCCACAAATTCCGTCAGAAACTTTTTTAAAAGCCTAATGAACATAAAGTGTGTTTTATCCTTGCTTACATCCTATTTTAGTGACCATTTCTCCATAGCAGTTATTATCTACTATACAGTAACTAACAGGTCAATCCAGACAGAAAAATCCTCACAGAAACATAGGCTTTGTAGTAAATCTCACCTGTTGGAAAAGATCTGGACTATGTTGGATTAAAAGGACTGGAAAGAACTTGGAACTTTGATTAGAATGACAGAAATTATCGATATTCAGAACCCTCAGAATTTGAAGCATGGGGAAGTAAAATTTTTATAATTTGGCATAATATTTGGTTTAATAGATATATCTTTGTAAAATTTGGAATAATTGGTTTGATATGATTGATTTGTAAGTGAAAATCTAATAAAATTGATTTAAAAAAGAACAACTAACAGGTCAATCCAAAGGCCTTGCAACAATATAAATCCTAACTCAGTGACAATTACACCAGTGCAAAGGTCACTGGATCATTCTGAAAGTTATTATTTACTCCTGCTGCCTCATCAAACTCATGCTGCTATAACTGGTAGCTGTCAGTTTTCACCAAGACTGGGGGTTAAGCAGAACTCAGCTGGTGGCTTAAAGTAGTCCATGATACGCTGCAGTCAATAGGGACTGCATGGCAGATTTTCAGTACTGCCTTCTGTTAGCTTCACAGAGGAAACAAGGCAACTCCTGACACCATATGGTCTTAAGTGTTTGGTTATTTGTGGCCTCAGGGGTGAGGGGCATATATATGGGTTGCCAGCTCTGTTGCTGCTAAAAACATCCCAGCAGAGTGCCAGACACAGACCACGGTTTGTGCTTGTCCTAGCTATCAAGGAACTCTGAAAACTGTCTCCAGCACCTACAGTTTTCTGCCCCAAGTGTCTTCTGGCTCAGTCCTTCAGCCCTGGTTCTGCTAGGTTCATACAGCAATGTTTCACTGTTAGTTATCTCTCAGTTTAGAAAAATATAACTGGATAGGCCCCAACTCTTTCTTCGGGGCCTGCAGGGTTATCATCCTTCCTTCTCCAACCCAGTTTATCTCAATTTACAGCAGCTGAAGCAAAAGGTTAGAGACTCTTAGACTGACAGGAAGTAGGCCCAACAAACTGAACTAGATAGGCCTCTAGAAAAACAAAAATATACCAAGATATGATTTTATATTTTGAAACTTTTCAGATATTTCCAGGTCTACCTGAAAACATCTTTGAATGAAACAAATTACTGATACTTGCCCTTGCATACAATTGGGGGGGGGGGAATCTGCAAGAATAAACTCTGCACAAGTTGCTCCTTCAGCCAGGTGATCCAGTGGAGTCAAATCAAAGTCAGAGTCAGCCTAGCCATGTTCAGCATGCTTTGCAATTGGCAAGATTGTCTGCTCAGTTCCCTCAGCCAGAGTATTTTGTACCGTCTCTTCAAATTATGAATATTTACTTACAGACAATTAGTTGGATCCATACTTGGGTCATGGGTCAATTCCAAGAATGATTGTGGCTGCAACCCTATACTCATTTACCTCAAAGTAAATCCCACTGAAGTAGCGCTTACTTCTGGGTAAACATGAATATGCCTGTGCTGTCAGTTTGGTTCTAACCCAGTATGCTTCCTATTCACCTCCTAAAAATAAATACGGTAGCTCTGTTAAATAACTAGCAGTTCTTCCCTCTAGAAAGTTACGTGCCCTTAGTTGTTTCTGCACAGGAAAACTTGTATTTCTGTTCCAATCTATTAATAAAAGGAAAGGAGATAGGAAGAGGAAAGATGAGATTTACTAGGTTTTAAGAACAGCCTAGAGAACTCAGAAGTCTGTTATAAATATAAGAAGTTACCGTATGTATGACATCTAACCAGTTTAACAAGAATATACATAGTGAGAGATTGAAGTCTCTTCTAGTTAACATTCCAAAAGCACTGTTGCTTCACTCATGCAATGACCAAAGTTCTGGTTACAGGTAGGTAGCCGTGTTGGTCTGGATCGAAGTAAAATAAAAAAATTCCTTCAGTAGCACCTTAAAGACCAACTAAGTTTTTATTTTGGTATGAGCTTTCGTGTGCATGCACACTTCTTCAGACCAAAATAAAAACTTAGTTGGTCTTTAAGGTGCTACTGAAGGAATTTTTTTATTTTGCAATGACCAAAGTTACCCTTTCACACACACACACACACACACACACACACACACACACACACACACACACATATATATATATATATATATATATATATATATATATATATATATATATATATATATGAAACACAAATTCTATTTTGTAGATTCTGGCTCTCTATGCTCTCATTGCCTCCACTTTCCACAGATACCACTACTGATTTAGAATCACCCAGTGACGCTCTCATTGCTGAATTGCACCATATCTACTTGACAACCCCACCCACAACTCCCCTCTTATTACATTATAAATCACACAAGATACCTCTTCCTTCAACTGCTGTGCACTGTAAATGTTTAATAAAGTAGGGATGTTTTGCTCAATAGGTGAAGTATGGATGAGAAAATGAGTGGCTGAGAAATGTGTTACTGCTCCTTAAAACAGTTCCAGGACAGAGCAAAGTTAAGGAGGTGGGGATGGTGGGAGATGTGATAAGGCAATAGTGTAATGCAGGCATCCTCAAACTCATCATCCCTAACCACTGGTCCTGTTAGCTAGGGATGATCGGAGTTGTAGTCCCAGAACATCTGGAGGGCCGAGTTTGGGGATGCCTGGTGTAATGGATACAGCAGCTGAGCAGAACAGTGGTAGGAAAAGGTTAAGAAACTTTTGGCCACAATGAATTTTGAGAGCCTTTGATAGGGAAACAGGAGGCAATGTGGAAATGCTGGGCTGTTGCAAAGAGTTGGTGAAGAACTCTGAGATTTCCTCACTCTTACAGCTGGCCAGTGGTAAGGGGGATAATAACACAGTGAGGAAATGCCAGTCACAGGGTGCTACAAAGGAGTTCAGAATATTGGTCAGTCTATGAGGAGTCAGTGAGAAATAAGACAAACTTTGCTTGATCATCTATCTGTGAAGCAACTTGAAAATTAATTGTGGATTTGTTTGTTTTTTAAAGTATGACTCGAGGTCACCTGGTAAATTTCTGAAATATGGATCTGAAATAGCTGGTCTCTCATACCCTAGCCATTAACCATTACACCACACTGGCTTTCAAAAGCGATGTTAACAACATACATAAGCACATCTAGTTTATCCAAATTAACTATAACTTTGATATTTAGGCTATTTTGCAAACTACAGCAGACCAGCAATTCCAGTAGTTTTATCACAGTTTGACTTAAAGATTTTGCTTAAAGATTTAGGGAAGAAGAGCAAAAGAAGTAGGAGTAAGAAAGTAAAATCGATAACATATAATGCTAAGCGAGCCAAGTAGTGGCAAATTACAAATCCCTCTCTTATCATATTAGAGAAAATTATGACTGAGAGGAAATAATTGTTATAGCACTGAGCACTGTTTTGTAACTAACCAAGTAAGAAATCAGAGGACCTTCCATATGAGAAAAAGCTCAAGCACTTCAAACTTTTTAGCTTAACAAAAAAGATACAAGGGATGAAATGAGTTTATAAATTTACAGAGAATTCTCCCAATCTCAGGGTCTCCAAATCAAATTGATGGGCAAAAGGAAAGATACTACAAATGGAAGCACTTCAAACAACAACAACAACAACATTACTGTAGTTATGGAATTCACTACAAAGATGTTGTGCCACTAGCTTAGAAGGGTTTAAAAGTGGCTGAGAAACCCATGAAGGATAGGTCTAAACAGAAACTAAGTTATAGGGCAGTATGCCATTAAGAACAAATTTCTCTTCAGCGACAGCAGTAGAGGACTGCTTTCATGCCCTGGCTTTCCAGAAGCATTTGGTAGGCCATAGTGACAAACAGGGTGCTGGATTACTACAAGAAAGAAGATTCCACCTAAACATTAGGAAGAACTTCCTGACAGTAAGAGCTGTTCGACAGTGGAATTTGCTGCCAAGGAGTGTGGTGGAGTCTCCTTCTTTGGAGGTCTTTAAGCGGAGGCTTGATAGCCATATGTCAGGAATGCTTTGATGGTGTTTTCCTGCTTGGCAGAGGGTTGGACTGGATGGCCCTTGTGGTCTCTTCCAACTCTATGATTAGATGGACTTTGGTTCCATTTTCAAATAAGTGATAAATAATATATTCACGAAGGTCACGAAGAGTCGGACACGACTAAACGACTAAACAACAATATAGTTACTTGCTATAAAACCATTACATTTATCATTACAATTCATCTTTTAATGCTTCCTCTTCAATTAGTCAAAAAAAACCCCCACTATGCCAAAAATAATTAGTGATGGGTAAAATAACGCAGATGGTGCTGAGGTCTAAACCACTGAGCCTAGGCCTTGCTGATCAGAAGGTTGGCGGTTCGAATCCCCGTGACGGGGTGAGCTCCCGTTGTTCGGTCCCAGCTCCTGCCCACCTAGCAGTTCGAAAGTCAAAGTGCAAGTAGATAAATAGGTACCGCTGCGGCAGGAAGGTAAACAGCGTTTCCGTGCGCTGCTCTGGTTCGCCAGAAGTCGCTTAGTCATGCTGGCCACATTACCTGGAAGCTGTCTTCGGACAAACACTGGCTCCCTTGGCCTATAGAGCAAAATGAGCGCGCAACCCCAGAGTCGTCCATGACTGGACTTAACGGTCAGGGGTACTTTTACCTTTACCTTTAAAATAACAAACTGACAAAGATGCAATTTCAATCTTCATATACAAGTGTTTGTATTCTAGGTGCTTTTGTATAAAATCTTTAAATTTCATAATTGCAGCACTTTTAAGTACTAATAGACAATATGAACAATCTTAAACCATGCATTCTATCCCTAAATCTTCCCCCAAACCTTTACAAATGACAGCCCAGATATGAAGGATTTTCTTGCCACATATGAACTACACAGCATACATCCAGCTACCACATCAACTTAGTAGTTGGTCATAGTTCTGCTCATTTCGCTCTGAAGGTGAATGAGGCTTACAGATTACTGACGCTCAGCTTTAAATATTATATACCAAAACTTATTACTGGGGAAAGGGGAGGGGCCTACAGATGATACCTATGTTTATAGCACCCCACTCACATTTTAAGAATCTTCCAAATTAAGAGTTAATTCATCAAAACCACTGAAATAAAGATTTCCTCCTATTGCCTATCTTTGACACAAATAATTAACACTCAACACACTTCTCTAGACACCACAGTACTGCAGATAAAACAATAATTTGCATGATATTTGGGTAAAGGTGCTGGCAGCTTCCTTTTAGTGGTTGGAAGCATGCCTCCATTGAGAAAATGTAACTGTCTTTCAGTATAAATGTGCAGACACAATAATGAAGTTCAGGGAACTTCAAATGGAATCAATTCAAGTTTTGTTAGGCTCCTATCTTTTATCAACATCCTCTTGCTACATCAACAATACACCACATACTAGGTATGTCTGGAATTTAGTTTACAGCAATCACGATATGTAAATGAAATGTAAATGATAGAGGATTACGTTAATCACTGCAGGACTAATGTTTTGAAATATTTAGCTAAATAAATGACTGCAGTTGAAGGAGGAAGTCAAACATGACTGAAAAGAAAGATCAAACATTTCAACATACCAAAGCCATGCCCACTTATTTTTAAGCAAAATTATTAAGAGTCCATCACTGCAATTACATATTAAATGAGGGGATAGAGTCGTAGAAGTGTGAAGCACTATCCACCACAATTTGTTTAGTTGAACTTATTTGGTGCCCTACAACAACCTCTGACATCACATCATGGGGAAGTGACAAAAGCACTGTGGTAAAACATCTGCTTTATGTGCAGAAGGTCACAGGTTCAATCCCCAGCATCTCCAGGTACTGCTGAGATGGAATCCTGTCTGAAATCTACTGCCCATCAGTGTAGACAAAACTGAGCCAGATGGACCAAGTCTGACTTAGTGAGAGGTAGTTTCCTATGTTCTGTAATGGTCATTTATGTGTATGTGTGTGCATGCGTTGATTGGGTCATCCATATAACATTTATGATCTCAAGCTGCTTTCCCTCCTTTTATATGAAAAAAAGTTAGTAGACCATGATATGAATTTCCCTGTTTTATTTCACATATCTGTACTAAATTACTCTTACCCAAGCCTGAAAATATGTAGGTTTCAAAATCTGTTTTAACAATTGCTTTACATTTCCTCATATGATAAAAGCAACGAGATTTTATAAGGCAGGAGCTCTCTGAATGTGCTGTAACCTTGGTTATGACACTTCTTTCCACTGCAACTAACAGGGAAAGACTATCACCTGCATTCCAACCATTTATTGGCTGAAGCTATGGAAATGTAAACTACTAAAGTTCCAACCTTCAAAGAGAAAGCCTAGAAGCAATCACTTCCAGTTGTGGAATTTGAACTTCTAATTTCAATATGAGCTTGTGCAATGACAGTAATATTTGAATTAGTATTCTATTTCAAAGGTTCTTTCTAAGTCCTTTCTAAACAATTTTCCTATATTTTACAGCCTGGCCTTCCAATTAAGTATACTTGCATGTGCATCTCTGCAGAATTACAAAAGTTGCAAAAAACCCAAAAAACTGCTTCAAAAACCAGAAAGCATTTTTAAGTTTGAGAACCAGGAAGTGCAACAGATTTTAAAAAGGCAATTTGTTGTTCTCATACCAATGACCACCAACCTACTTATTAAGATACAAAGTCCATACTGAAAGCCTAGCCTTCACAGATGTCAACAAAACAGTTGGAAGTCAACAAAACAGTTGGAAGTCAACAAAACAGAATTAATGTTTGTACCAAAACTAGATTTTACTGACGATGATGTATTAGCAAACCCATATGGCATTCAGTCCACATTAAGTACATATAAGTTCCATTGATGTCAATGGAAGTTAAATTTAAGCTTATGCTTAACTTTCCCAATGTTATCAGTGTATATCCACTGTGAAACAAATCCCATTTACGTCAATGAGAATTACTCCCAGGTAAGTGTGTACCAGACTGCAGCCTAAAAGGTTCTTTTTCTTGACTGGATCATAGCTACAGCTTTTAGTGATTATTTTAATGTTGTTTTATTACTGAAGACATTTTTAAAAATGCTTTGAAGCTGAACAGATATCAGAAGGAAATCAATCAGAGCTAAGAATCTGCTACAAGCCCAAAAGAAAAGCATCAAATAAAAGGATTAGCACATGAGAATCAACAATATGCTTTCTATTGTTTGTGATTTCCCCTCCCCAATATTTTGCCAAAGTTACTTGGAGCAAAATGCTTTATTAAGCTACAGATAAATGTTATTAAAGTAGTGCCTTTGTCACAAATTACTGTTTTCCTGTTATGCAGAGCCAAAAAAAAAATAAAAAATCATGTTAATGCCAAGCATAGACTGTGGCCCTGAAAGCTTAATTAGACACATATATAGAGCATGAATGGCAGATTAGGGCTCAGAAACCATAACCATTTATCTTTAAATGGCATGAGATACTGTATATAGTTAGGACATATGACAAAATTTACTCAGCATAAGAAAAAACACATATGCAGTACATAAAAGATCAAGTTAACTTTATCTCCATTTCAAAATAATTCACAGATCCAGATTTGTTTGTTCTTAGTATACATGTAGGCCCCCTCTCAAATCTATATTCTTTCCTCCTTTTGTTCCGATTTCAAAACAGTCCAGATAGGTTACTGGCATGACACTTTACTGAAATAGGGTGTCCGAAAAAAAGGGCCTGGCATAAGAAGTGCTGGAGTGTATCTTGTCCCCAAGATACAATGTCGAATGATGGCCTTGTAGAACTGTTAAAGAATATTAACCCATTTCAGCCAAGTAGTAAAAAGAATTAAGGGAAGTTGAAAGAAAATGGCAGGATTTAAAGCTAGCTTTAAGTGCAGAACCACTGATTAAAAAGTAGTTTAATTCACTCTAGTACAACAGAGATGCTTCTCACTCTCACATCTATCTTGCTCCAAAAGGGCACCTCAGTTCCCCACTATAATTCTGAAAACAAAGTCAACGTGAACTTACCATATCAGATGGAACACTGCTAGACATCTTGATATTACCCTGATGGTTTCAAAAAGTACAGAATAATATTTCTTTTTTAGAAAAAAGAAAGCCAGCCAAGACGATCTTCCAGCTAACCAATCTTTGGTATGCGTCTGTTAAGTTCTTAGATTTATTTTCGCCTAAACTACGGCAAGGAAACTGTGGATCGAGGGGATGAAAATCCAAAGAGGAACTGGTGTTGAAAGGCTCGATCGGAAACACCAGGGAAACCAGAGATGGCAGCAGATCCTTGTCGTCAGCAGCACAAACACCAACACCAGCGGTGCCAGGTAGACCAGAAAGAAATACACAAGGGCATGAATTGTGTACAGGCTTTTTCTCTCTTCCCCCTCTCGCTCTTCCTCTCCAGCCTAGACCAATAATGAATGACGAGGATGATTCAGAGGATAGTTCTGCGCCCGAGTCACCTCCCCATTAAAACGAGCGACAGGCAGGCACTCCGAGCAGAGAGAAGTAAGGCGACCTTCCTCTTTCCCTGGAGCCGAAGTTGTTGGGGGTGTTTTCTGTTTTTTCTCCCTCTCGTTTCCACCCACCGATTCTCTCCAAGTGAAGGAAGGCTGAGGGAGAGACTGAGGCGGGCTCTTCTCGGTCCTCTCGGTTCCCTTTAGACGTTTATTCTTTTTTGCAAAAAAAACCCCAAACAAACAACCAGAACAAAACACCCGAACGGGGAAGGGGGGCGAAGGAGGGGGGCGTCAAAAGAAACGACACTCTCCCCCCTCAAACTGCAGCGGCGGCGGCAGCAGCTCAAGGGGGGATTTAAACTGCAGTCGCCTCTTCTAGCAGCAGCAGCGCTCGCCGCCCCCTCCGCCTCTCCTTCCTCAGGTCTCTGCTCTCCTCATCGCCGCCGCCGCTCCTCTCTCGCCAGACCCTCCGCCGCCTCTTCCTCGCCGTCCTCCAGGGGCTCCCTCGGCAGCAAGCGGTTAACGGAAACCCCCCTCAGCTGACGCGGCGGGGCTGCTCGCCCTTCTCTTTCCTCCCTCGGAAGCCGGCGCTTCTGAGGAAAAGAGGGGCGAAGAGCGAAATAGTTCGGCTTCTCTTTTCCACCCCTTCCCCGCCCCTCAGAGAGAGCCGCTCTCGGCTACCCTTCGCCGCCCGCCGCCGCCGCCGCTCCCGCAGCCGCCTCTTGTCATCTTCCTTTCAAACCAACATGGCGTCTGCGCCGAGCTGAGAAAAGGGGACACGGCAGGGGAAAGACGGACCTGGCAGCGCCCCCATCCCCCACTCCCCCCCCTTCGCACACACAGACACACTCCGGCTCCGCCCCTTTCTCTTTTGCGGAGACGCGTCAGAGCGCGGTTCCACGCAGGCGCCGCGCGCAAGGCATCGTGGGGGCTGTAGTTCGAAGAGGCGCAGCAATGGTCTCCTCCTCCTCCTCCACCACCCTCACGCGCCCCTCCCCTCACAAAAAGCGGCGGTGTGACGCAGGGCTTTTTTGCTTTGGCAGCTGCTTGTTGTTATAGCAGCCCCGCCTCCAGCAACTGTTGCTAAGGGGACGGGGAACTACCCGCTGCTGAAAAGGCTTGTGGCGCTGCTGGAGGAGGGGTTTTTGCACGACTGGCTCGTGACTTGGCGCTTTCCCTTTCTCCTCGCACCCGAAGCGGTGTCCCCCCCCCCAATATGTAAGCCAGCCCCCCACCCCCACCCCCGGTTCAAAAGATCACGCAGTGCGGCTGGCAAGGAATAGGCACATACGCAACTCTTTGCAAAGGAAGGAAGCGGTGACCAAAAACCAGCAATAAGCCAGGTTTAAATAAATGTGGCGCCGGACTCTAGATGGAACTGGTTCTTGGACTGTCATTTATAAAGGGGGGGGATCAGCGATTGCGGGAAGCAAACAAAAGAAATGGAGCAAAGGTCATCATCACACACACCGAAAGTACAAAGTAGTGGCAGGAACGAAACGTCACACCGACATATCTTCGTGTACAGTATTTGCTTTTAGAAATGGCCCTTTTGGAGGGTACCTGAAGCTGCTGGACCTTATTACATAGCTGTAAGCCAAGGATATATTTTATATGAATCCTGATTTTTGGTAAGTGACATAACGCCATTTGTATCCAATCTCTTCCTGTGTCGTAAAATCAGCTCAAGTTTCAGGTGCAGGTAAGTCCAAGGGCCAACCATTCCTCATCAATCCTGAATATAGTATGTTCTACTTTTGGGTGTGGAACTAAAAATCAAGATCACCCAGGAAGTAGGGCAAATATTTGTCATTCAAAATTTAGTAATATCGCCTCGTTTAATAGATTTGAAGGTCCTTCACGCGTAGGTTTTGACTTTGCTTGCTATGACTACATAAAGAAAAAGAAAAAACTGGCTGAACGAGGAAACTGTCAACAAAAGAAAGGGCCTTCAGTTGAGTATTCATAGCCATGAGAGAGCCATATATAATGAGATGGATCCCACACCCAGGCTAAGGCATATGGAGAACAAAGTGTCCTTTCTTGACCTAGTAACAGTCCTTTCCATTTCCAACAGGAATCAGGCACCTTTGACCATCCAGATCTTGTGGCCTCCAGTTTGATCAGCCACAGCCAGCATGGCCAATGGTCAGGGATGTTAAGTGTGATAGGTACCGAAAAGCAAATGAGCAGCAGAGGAAGTAGTAGGGGATGTGGATTTCTCCTTAAGCAGGCACACCCCGGTTGGGAAAAACACCGAGGCGGTGCATCCGGTGACACGGGAAAAGCAGCTTGGCTTTGGGTGTATTTTTCAATATCTGGATTATCCCTGGATAGGGGAGATCTGAATTTGATAATGAAAAGGAGTGAGATAGGGGCTGGTAGTGGAGACTGCCGTGTGGACAATGGTCAGAAACCTCAGGGACAAAGAGCATTAAACACACAGTAAATGCTGCTGTGAACAAGCCCAGAACAAGCTACAACTCTGGGCTTGTTCACAGCAGCATTTACTGTGTGTTTAATGCTCTTTGTCCCCGAAGTTTCTGACCATCTGAAGGGACACAGGCTCCCCATACCTGATTTGCAATTTTGTATTGTGCTTTTGTGTGCTCAGCGTACTTCGCAGGCATTAAGCCTGTGAGGTAGATGAGCTTTATTCTTCTCATAGTGCAGGCTGCAAGGTAAGGCTTGAATGACAGCAACTTCCCTTGGATGTTGTTAAGGGATGGCTCAGAGCCAGACTCTGGCTCTCTTGCCCCTTTCCTCCCCCCTTAAAAAAAAAACTTTTTAGAAATAATTGTTTACCTTTGCTTACAGGACAACAAGCTTCAGTCGGTGACAAGATTGGGCATGGCAAACCCAAGACCAGCAGAGGGCCCACTGTCCTAACAGCGCTCCCATTTTCACATTTCAACAAAGTATCTGAGAGGGTCATATGTAGCCTAAGAGAAATCTCAGTTTGCACGCCCCACGTCTCCCAGGTTAGATGTCCCCACTGTGGGTGATCTGTCCCAGGGGTTCCAAGCCAGGACTGAGTAGGAAAACCATATTCCTGGGGTTGCACTAGATTGGTCTCAATTAGACAACTGGCCTGCGAGGGCAAGCTACAACATTTAAAACATAACAATAAAATACAATATTGCACAAGATTACAAAAAAGTTTAGAGCTACTTAAAATTGCAAAATTAAGGTGGATCCTAAAAATATACATCTCAGGTTTCAAAAGCCATGGTAAAGAAATATATCTTCAGCATTCGCCAAAAGCTGTACAGTATAATGATGGTGCCAACACACTAGTCTAATCATTCTAATCCTCTGAGCTCCTTTTTCTGTTCCAAAAGCCCTCTTTCTGGTCTATGGATTTTGCGACTGAGCTACAGCTCCACGCAAGACCCTCAGTTACTGCTCTCCTCAAGCCTTGAGGCAGCAGGATTAAAATCTGCTCAAATGAGACTTGAATCTACGCCTCCGGTTACCTGCTGTGCGCTTGCTGTTATCTTTTCCATCCGTCCCTCATGCATGTGCCTCTCTGCCTCTGCAAGTATTGGTCCTCCTCAGAGGGCAGTGACGCTGTCAGGACAGGACATCAGGGCAGAGGTCCAGGGCCCTGCTTAGCTGAGCTGGAGGACTTCCAAATTCAGCAAAGGGCTGGCTGATCACATTTTGAAGCAAGTGAACCGCCGTCTAAAGAGGAAGCTCCATTAAATCCAGAGTCACAAATAACCCAATCGCACCACTGCCAGAGAGACAGCAACGCAAGAGTGTGGTGTGTGCAGCATTATAGAAACAGCGTCTCCGCACAAAGGCACCGTTCCCATAGCAGGACTCAGAACCTTCTCCTGGGATGCCGTGGGTTCTCCCTGCTGGCTTTTCGTTATAGCACAGTGTCAGCTAGTACTGTGGAAAGAGCTGTAGTCTCTTCTCTACTCAGTAGTTGTTTGGAGGCTGGTTGGCGCTGTCCATGCATGTATAACTCTATCATATAGAATCATAGGACTGTAGAATCGGAAGGAACCACGAGGATCATCTCGTTCAACCTTTGGCAGTTCAGGAATCTTCCACCCAACATGGGGCTCGAACCCATGACCTTAAGATCAAGAGTCTCATGTTCTACCAACTGAGCTATCTGGGGGCCTTAGCAACAGGCTGCAGAGTTTCCAGGGACACTGCGTGTACACTTCCCATTATTGCTGCATTAGCTTTGGTTTTAACAGGTACTGTTAACTCTGCTGCCCAGAGAGCATAGGATCCTGACTGCGCTGCCCTAGCATTAGCCCTGCGAAAGCTGCATTTGCAAAACAGCGCTATATGATCTGCCCATCTGACTTTTTACCCCACAATGTAGTTTTTCAACCAACGTGCATTAGAGTAGTCCTATTGAAGCCATTATTATTGGCCTCATTTCATAGGCACCAACTCTAAGGGGCCCAGATCCCAATAAAATATTTGAGGGGCAGTCACCCCACATTGAGAACAATTGGGGCAGAGGAGGATGAGCGTGAAGCTGTACATGGCACAGCTTCAGTGGCTGAAGATTCCTCCTCTTGCCACGGAGAGGAAGGAGTGGGGAAGCAGCCCCGGGCTGGTGGCGGCAGAAAGAGGAGGCGGTGGAGACTGAGTACCAGAGAGGAGGAGCCGCCAGCCACTGAAGCCACACTGCCGCCATGTTTGGCTCCACTCCCTGGCTCCTCCCGGCATCCCTGTGTCACACACACATAATGTGTGTGTCATCACCCCCCTCCCAATCTTCTGCTCAGGTTGGCCCCTCTGCTTCAATTACAGTTTTACAGACACAGTTTTCTTCCCCTTAACAGCGGTGGAAAGTCCAGCATAGCTTTTTCTGCTCAGGCTTGGACAGTTTTCTTTTGGAGGAGTGTCCATTGTAGATTTACCTTATCCTTTGCGAGATAGAAAGTGACACACACTAAAAACTGAATCACACATGTATAATATTAGAACTGGAGCTACGATTTCCATATTCCTTCATACCCTTCATACAACCCTGGCTGAATGAAAATCATTTACAAATTCTGCTGTTTAACTGGTCAAAGAGGTCATATGACGCAGGGACACCATTTTCCATTGTCCAGAAAATGGAAATGGCCTCCATGTTAACAGGACAAGAGTTTAGTGTTCTCTGGGATATGGGAACACCACCGTTTTCATTCCTGTACATTTATTACTATGGATGGTTGGCACAATCAACAAAGACTTTCCCAAGATGAATGGTGTTACTATAAGAAACACTGAATAAACCCTTTTGCTTTCCCGAACACTCTGCTTTCTTTTCATTTTGCTTTGTTAAAGGGCAAGAAATCCAGCAAAGGGGAAGATTAGCATGGGATGTGGAGAGCAGTCACACAAACATACATTTGTTTGATGGAAGAATCTATAACTAAACAATCATAACTACCATGCTCTAATTATTCTGGTAGATTTACACACACACCCCGTGAAGATACTGGCATTGATGCAATAGGAAAACCCCATAAATCAGATTTTAATTCTGCTTATGGGTGTAGTAGTTTTATGTGTACATAAGCACATCCCTAAGCCCCACAGGAAGCATTAGAAAAAGAAAGAGGAAAACGTCATCTGATTGCCTCGAAATCAACAGCCAGTGAATAGAGGTTGCTGCAATATCTACTTGTCTGTTTCTTAATAACAATATTTGAGCTGGCTGGGATTTCTAATAGCTCTTACTAGCAGCAGCCCATCTCTAAAATTTATTCATGAAGCTTAATTATGAGCTGTGTTGATTCAAAATTAAACAAAAGATCAATTCTGTGCACACCCGCCTATGTCAGCATTCTTTCCTCGCTGATAGTATATCTGAATGCCGCAGAGGATCCTCCCACACAAACCAGCATAAATATTTTCCTGTGCCAAATGCCTGGGTTGGATTCCCTTTGATTATTAGTCTGCACATGTTTTCTTCAGCGATAACACAAATCCTGTGTTTTGCTAACTTTGCTGTGTTTGTATGGCTCCTCTGTTTGACAACCTATTTGTTAGCCGCTCTGCACTACCCTTGCAGCTATCTCGCAAAAAGAGCACAAAACAAAAATTCCCGACAAGGGAAGTGCTGCAAATAGTAAATTGCAACTATTTGCAACTGACATGATTGGGGATGCTAAAGTACTAGCACCCTAAACGACACAAAAACAGACCTTCCTTGCCACTACCTACAGGAAGAAGCAGCAAGTGCCTAGTCCCTTGCACAGGAGGCCTGTAGGTACAAGTGCAAAATTTGAGAAAATTTCAAGGGCGCCACACATGCACCACAGAATATTGGCCACAACAAAATGTTTCTTTCAGGCTTAATTTCAGGAGGAGGGGAACCCGAAGGTGTTAGCAAAGTCCTCTGTGGGCACATATGGGTCCATGGGCACCATGTTGTTGACTCCTGCCCAGGGCCGGCTCGTCGTAGACCCCCGGTGGCGCAGGGCACCATGGCGCCGGCCCACCAGGAGGGCGCCGCGAGCTGCGCCCGTCCACTGGCCGGCCGGTCCGCCGGTCCGCTGCACAGCTGCGCGCGGCGCCCACCTGCCCACCGCGCTGGGAAACGGGACGGAAGGGCGCCGGAGAGATCCGGTGCACCATGTCGACAGGGGCGCTTAAGACGGCGCTGCTCCTGCCCTAGTAGACTGGGTGCGGGAGAGTGCTATGGAGACACCGGGCATTCCTGTAAATGGGCAGTACATCTGTCATGGCTGGGGTCCCAGGCACCAAAGATAGATTGCATGCGTAGGGCAGAATCCAAGGACTCCCTCCACCAAAACCATCTTACGTATATCCGGTGCCATGGTGCAAAGATCCCTCTGGCTTGGAGGTGGGCAGCGGCTAGAGGGCGGCTCCTCCGGCGGGGAAGAGGCGGAGGCTCCGGGCGCAGCACTGCTTCAGTGAGGCAGGTGAGCTGATGCCAGGAGGTGCCACGCCCAGCCTCCGCCTCTTCCCTGGCATCCATGCCGTGGTGGCCATGGCAGGCAGAGGCTCTGGGTGCGGCGCTGCTTCGGTGCGGCATGGTGGAGGCAGGCAAGGGTAGCGAGCTGATGCCGGTAAGCGCTGCGTCCAGCCTCCACCTCTTCCCTGACACCCTCCAGAACTTGGCGCCCCTGTGCCACTTGCCTCTATGGGCAAGACACCCTTGCCCTCCACCCTGCACCCTTCTCAGCACAAACCGAAACTGCTCTGCCACCCACCAGTAAGTACCACAAAGCGAGGTGAAGGTGGAGAAGGGGGATCTAAGCCATCCCGAGGGCAGTGTGGGGTGCACACAGATGCTGTCCTGCTAATGCCGCTGGGCCCATGGAGGGTCCCAAGCGCCAGCCTAAGACATTTTGCTACCTGAGGCAAAGCAACAAACGGTGTGTTCTCCACTGCTCCCCACTGCCAAACCATGATGCCTTGCACTCATGACTCACTTAGGGAGCTCAAGAGGGACGTGAGGGGCTGTCGCATTGGTCACCTGAGGTTTCCACGTCACGCTGTCCAACAGTAGGGCTGGCCCCTTCCTCTAAGTTGAGGAGCTGCCTATTTATTGATCTGGATAACATCTGACATCAGGAATTACAAGACAGAGAAACCAATAGGAGAACACTTTAATCTCCCAGGACATTCTATAAAAGATCTCAAAGTAGCTGTCATATTACAAAAGAAATTAAGAAATAGACTGGAAAGAGAAGTTGCTGAATTACAACTTACTACCAAACATAAAACCATGGAGAGACCTGGTCTGAATAGAGACATTGGATTCTTATCTCATTATACATGATAAAGCTATTTTTGGCCATCTCATCCCTTGCTTTTTCCTGTAAGACCAATTGCAGTCATTAACAGTCGTCAACAGGTTTACCACACCTATCGGCCAATCACCCATTCCCACCACCCTTCTGAGTAATACCCCTCCCCACCCTCTCACTATATATAAGGGTCTGGTGACTTCTGTTTCAGTGTATCTGAAGAAGTGTGCATGCACATGAAAGCTCATACCAAGAACAACTTAGCTGGTCTCTAAGGTGCTACTGGACAATTTTTTATTTTTAAAATATATTTCTACTGTGTCAGACCAACATGGCTACCTACCTGAATCTGGATAACATCCTGATTGAAAAGGGGGGGGGAATAGGACCCTAGGCATTTTTTCTGGCTTGAGGCAGAACAGCAACCAGCACCCACAAATTCCACACAGCAAAATACATAGCTCCCAAGGGTGATCTTTTTTCTTTCTTTTTTGGCACTTAAGGCTGAAAAATCCCTCCCCCTTCTCCCCCTCCTTGGCAGTAATAAATAAATAACCTTTTGCTACTGTCTTATAACACCCCAACTGACCCCATTTCTTTGCTCTGTCTGTGTGGCATGGATGTATTGCTGAATCCCACTAACAAGAAAGCCTGGAAAACTAATGGAAAAAGATTTGTGTCTGAATATACCCTGAAACTGAACTGATAAAAGACCTCAACAAATTGTCATTATTAGACCCCTTTTCCACTCTTTTGATTTCAGCAGCAAAGCAACTTCATAGACTGTTCTGTTGCCCAATCTGTCATAATGAAAAGACAAACCAATGTTTAACCTAAAATTCAATGCCCAGGGCAAAACAAACAAACAAATGGTCTCTTGCGGAAATGCCATACGTAAACAGCAGGTCTACAGATCTGGATTTATTAAATAATGATAAGTATTACTGTGTTTCATTCTTGTATTGCTTCTGGAAGTGTGAATTAGGTAGGTTTGCCATTCGATGAAAAGTGAACTGAATTTTTCCCTCCTCTCCCTAATTGTAAGTCACTCGGAGTTTGGCCTGAGTGGGGAAAACTTTGTTGCCTCAATTACAATGGTCTGTGTATCTGTTTCAAAAGAGCTCTTTTGCAGCAGGTATTGTATTTTTGACTCTCCTTAAAGCTGTGTTGAGTCTGACAAGATCATTTTTAATGTGTGATGATGATAACAAAACAATAATAATAATTTATAGGCACCAACCTTTTTTTGTTCTGCTGGGATTTTATTGGTGGCAGCCTCCAAGTATTATTAATGACTTACCCTTCTTTTAAAAATCCATTAGCAGATGTTTACCTCTTCATCTGGGATTTTAAGGGACCATTTGAACAAGCTCTGCTTTACCGCTTGAACTTCCTATTCCTCTCCAGAAGATTAATGCTCTCTCAGCTCATATTAAGCAGCTGAACTCCAGCTAGCTTCATAATGTGCACACATTATTTTTAAGCATTCAGATCTTTCTGTTGGAAGGGTGGTCTGGTCTTCAACTGGTTTAAAGAACTTTAAGAGACGAAAGCAGGAGAGGCCTTGAAGTTGTCCATCAACAGATGGCATATAGGAGCACATGACTTGGTCTCAGACCTCCACCCTATGGTGAGATGTATTGGCTTGTATCCAATGAAGTTATACTCAGAACCACTGAAATTAATGCATCTAATTACCCATCATGTCCATTAATTTCAGTGGATCTGGTCTGAGTTGGACTAACACAGAGCCAATGTATTTCTCTTTATAGTAATTTTTCTAAGTTTGCATCTGCACATGTAAATTATCATACATAAATTTTATTCTAATCTGTTCCCTTCTTTGTCCTCCTCTGGGGACGCATTTCCCTTTTTCTTTTTCATAGAATCATAGAATCATAGAGTTGGAAGAGACCACAAGGGCCATCCAGGCCAACCCCCTGCCAAGCAGGAAACACCATCAAAGCATTCTTGACATATGCCTGTCAAGCCTCTGCTTAAAGACCTCCAAAGAAGGAGACTCCACCACCTTTCTCCCTCCTCCATATGAAACAACCTTTCTCCCTCCTCCATTTTCTTTTTTGGCTGATGCATAAATAGCCATTCTACTCATTTTAGGCATCAGGGAATGTTTTATTTGCCCATCCAATTGTATGCCGAGAAACTGTAGTGTGGTCACCTCTTCTTTCAACAAAAAACAGGCAAAGCAGAAACCCTTTTATTTGTTTTCTGGCAATAGGTATGCTTTTTTAAAAAAGAGCTAATTACGTATGCAATTAATTGCTAATTGCTTGTGCAGTTATATTTCAGACTGTTTCATTATTAAACGTTTGATGTTTATGTTGCTCATAATATGAGATGCTAATCTCTCTGATAATCCCTCTCACCAATTCCCAGACTCCATGCTCAACGCATAACAAATGAAGATTCAACTACTACTTATGAATATTTTTAATTGATATTGAATGTTTTAAAAATCCACTCAGGTTTTACAGATCAAAGTTTGCTGTTCCTGGGCCACAATCGGTAAGCTGCCTTTTATTGTTCAGAGAAACTGTGAAGGCTCCTAGCACAGTCAAAGACTTGAAACCCTGCCTAATGCTTTGACAGAACAGTTAGAAGATAAACCTTACAAATCATCTCTTTTCTTCACTCTGTTTTAAGGCTTTTGGGGACCAGACATCAAGCTAGAGCTGGTTTCTATGAATGCTTATGCAAAGTGGCCCTGTTCTTCCTGTTTCCATGACTTTTGAATCCTTCCCAGCAAAAAATGAAGTTCTGCTGCCTAGTAAGGGGCATGCGGGTGGCGCTGTGGTCTAAACCACAGAGCCTAGGGCTTGCCAATCAGAAGGTTGTTGGTTCGAATCCCCACAATGGGGTGAGCTCCCGTTCCTCGGTCCCTGCTTCTGCCAACCTAGCAGTTCGAAAGCACGCCAAAAAAATGGAAGTAGATAAATAAGTACCACTCTGGCAGGAAGGTAAACGGCGTTTCCGTGCGCTGCTCTGATTCGCCAGAAGCGGCTAAGTCATGCTGGCCACATGACCCAGAAGCTGTCTGCAGACAAACGCTGAATCCCTCGGCCTATAGAGCGAGATGAGCGCCCAACCCCAGAGATGTCTGCGACTAGACCTAACGGTCAGGGGTACCTTTACCTTTACCTTACTGTCTACCGTAGTAAACTCTTCTCTGGGCTGAGTAATCAGTAGTTTTCATCAGTAACAGCAAAAAGACACATATAGCACTGTTTTTCTTACCTCACTTTACACAGGATGAGCAAAATCAGCAACCTTCCAGGAAAGAAAGGAAATTAATGGTGTATTAGAATAGTCCTGTTGAGGAAACTGTGATTCTTTTTTCTTTTAAAGCTAATAAGCAGGGACAAACCACTTCCTTATAGACTGGCTGGTCCCTTAGGCTCAAACTATGTGAGATCTTTATCATATTTTTATTTTCTACTTAAAAGACCCACCCAAGTGGAGATTTTCAATTGGAGACCAATCTGTAAGATGGGGAGCACCTTAACCTTTCCCTTTCTACAGGTTTACCACCCCCAAACTGGACCTGCAAGATGATATGCAAATCTAGTTTGGGTTGACTCACTCCCCCCCCCATAATATATTTTAACGATGGTCTTTATTATAAGTGAATAGCTGCCTCACAGAGCCTGTTGGCTACAGAAAGGTGGAATATAAATTATTGTTTAATAAGGAGTGGGGGGGGGAAGGAAGAAAAAGGTTCAGGGGGTCTCACCACCAAGGTACTAAATTACCTGGTTATATAGTTCATTGTGTTTTTTCATTGCCATCAATTGGAGGGTGCAATTTGAATCTTCATGCTCAAATGGGCCACCTGTGCTTCCAGGTCAAGTCTCTCCAGCCCTCAAAATATATCAGGATAAAATTGGTCACCTGTCACTTGCACAATACTGAAATGACGTGTTCCTGACAGCAAAGAATGAAATGTTGGCAACAACCTCTCCTCATCCCATAGATAGTAGCTTCTAGCATTGCAGCTGAAAGCCCTCATCCATTTCCAGCAGTGTGTCATGCAAACGGCAGATGTAAAGAACAAGCTCATTAAATTAGTGGTCATTAATGCACAGGAGGAAGGCAGTAATGCAGACAAACCCTGGGGTTACTTCTTTTTCTCCTTAGGGCTTAAAAAAGAAATCACTCCTGATTACATCTAAGCCCAGGTAAGAATTTCAGTATCACTTTAACAACTGAATTACGAACATTTCTCAAGGACGGTATGTTTTTTACATTTGTGCCCAATATAATAAGCAACCTGCCCGATGTTGCAGACCATTTGATGGTGGTGCATTTTGCTATGAATGCACGGCCCATCCTGCAACATTAATTAAGCAAATCTTGTCTTTGCAGAGCTAGCCCATCCATGAGAGTTCTTGGTTCAAATGAAAACCCAAAGGCCTTATTTGTGATGCTCCTGTAAATAGATTTTGGTTCTGTAATCACAAAATAGCTAAGGGAACTGTGCAAGGTAAGTAACATTCATTAACGAAGTGTGAATTGTCAGGTCAAGAAAAGCAGCAAGTGAAAAGAAATGGAAAATACAAAGGATCACCAAGGAAACTGGTGACATCATTCACTGTACCTTTCCCAGTGTTCATGTGCCATATTCATAAGCAATGAATCTTCCATTATCCCTGACTCCCAATTATTATCCAAACTATTTGTGTAGCCAGTTCTGTGTCAAAGTAACCTTGGATAAAAACAGGACTCCTGGTTTCTAAAAAACTCTATTATTTTGTTCCCTAAAGCTCTCAAACCTAAAACAGAACTGAAACTATCCATTTGTTGGGGGAGGGGGAGAGTCTTTAAAGAAATGCTTCTAACTTGAATTTGTTTTGCAATCTATGTCTATTTCTATTTCTATCTCTATTATTCTAATTAATTCCCCTTTCTTCCCGTCCCCCGCATTGTCAAATATTGCTCATTAAATGTGTCAAAATTAAGACAACAAAGATGTAAACAAACCGAACACGCCTGTGTTTAACATTATTGCCTTAACATTAATCAACAAGACTGAAGATTTAAGGTTTGGATGCCACCATCAAAATTATTTTATTTATTTATGTGATGAATTACCTTCCCTTCCCCCAATGTTCCCAGGGCAGGTTACAACAATTAAAAATGCAACACTGGACACAGTTTAAAACAGCTCACAGCCACAAAAATAGGGTGGTTCCTATAAATATGACAGAGCAAAGGCACTTGGAATCATAGCATTGTAGAATTGTAGAGTTGGAAGGGGCCACAAGGGTCCTCGAGTACAACCCCCTGCAATGCGGGAATCTTTTGCCCAAGTGGGGCTCGAACCAACGACCCTGAGATTAACAGCCTCATGCTCTACCGAGTATGGTTGTCACAAGGAGCCCTATAGGCACATGCAAAACTTCAGGTGGGCTGACAGGTGGGAGTTTGGGCAGGCTGTCCTGGCAGCCCCTTTGAAAAGCACCCCTCTTGACTCGCTTTTCAAAAGCGAGACCCGAAAAGCTTTGAACTGCTATGTCAGAAGTTGCTTTCTGTAAATGAGCGAAAACCTGTGTGAAGCTGAACCCCAACTCTACTGGTGGACCTCTCTTATATGAGATGTACTGGTGCTAATTCATGCTGAATGGCCTAAATTGGAGACTTAGAGGCCGTTCCTACGGCTATGATGCTTTCCACCTATTGATGCCCAGAACAAACTTCCTCCATCAGATAATCAACAACAGCTGCCTGCTCCAAGCTGCTCCCTCTGGACCCGCTCTGAGCTTACCATACCTTATTTTGTTTTCCCTTCAAGTCAGGCTCTGCCGAGGGAATTCTTATGACTGCCACCAGCAACACGCCATGACTCAACCCGACAGCACTTCCTATAAACATTGTCACTCTTTCCATACAAACAGACACGGTGTATCTGTGTCTGCGTGTGAACTTGAAACGCAAGCGGAGTCATGTAGCAAAACGGAGAAAAATAACGCTTGGCCTCGGAAGTACGGGTGAAACTGTGGAAGAGATGTGGGGTTGGAGTTAATTAGCCCTTGAACTGTCAGGCCTGATTACTTCCAGCTGGCTCTGACATTTCCAAGATTAATTAGGGAGTTAGCTGTCACATTTCACAAAAGGAGACCACCATCGCACAAGCAACTTCTACCTGCCTTCTGCGCGCAATGCCGCGACTCTGGGAGATAATTGCGGATTCTGCGCAGGGAGCCTTCCAGGGTTGTTGCATTGCTTCCTGGATAAAACACCTCCATACTTAGAGTGCAGCCATATCCACATTCACTCAGGGGTTAGTCCTGTTGCATTCAGCGGGTCTTATAGAAAGGAAGCGTACATAGGATTGCAGCTTTATGCAGTGTTGGGGACTGGCAGGGCTCATCAAGGAGTGGGTGGAATAGGTAGCCAGGCCAGGGGCTGATCCAGGAGCGACTTATAAGGCTTTGTGCCTCCTGTGAGGCAGGAGCCAGAGCTAGAGGATGGGGAGGGGTCTGAGCAGTCGGAAATGTGGGAGGAAGGACAGGATGTGCAAGGAGAAGAGGGAGAAATGGTGCCTCAGACTAGGGGATTGGCTGGGACTGGTTGGATGAAGAGGAGCGGTGGCAGGCACCAGCCAGGAAAAACCCCAAGGGAAACCCTGAAGGCTCTGAGGCAGGGGATTGGTGGTGGGACACAGAGGAGCGGTAAGAGGGAGAAAATTGGGAGGAGATGTCAGCAGCTGAAGGGGCAACAGTGTTTAGTGAGCAGGAAGAGCCTGTGACAGGGAGCATTTCAGACTCCAAAGCTGGAGCAGAGGAGGGGTGTCCAGAGGCTGCTGAAGAATCCCAGGAGTCTCCCTCTTCTGCTATGACAAACACCTCTCTTCCCTACTTTCCAAGAACATGCAGGATAACAAGGAGGGCAGAACAGAGACCAGAGGTGCACAGATGTAGTTTGAGGCCGCTTGGGAAATATCCAGGAGAGGCGGAGCCATAGAAAGAGTGGAAGGTGGAGACCTTCAGTCCTGGCAACTGCTCCATAGGGGCAAGACCCACTGGAAAAGGTTGCAAATGTCACTAGGCAGAGTTGCGTTTTGTTTCCTTGAATGAAGAGTTAACTTCACTGGCATCAGAGATTCGCTTCCTTTCTTGCTGACCTCTGTCTGACACCTGCCCTGACAGGTACTTAAGGTTGGGTGTGGGCCATTGCTCCAACAGTCCAGCTTGGAGTGCACACCTAGGGAGGGGCCCCAGCTACCTAGCCACCAGAAGAGTGTGCGTGTGTGTTTAGTGCACCTCTAAAGTTGCTGTAAATTTGTGCTTCGTCAATAAAGAATTAAACTACTGTCCATTTGTCCTCCTTGGGCTGTGTGTGCTCAGGACATACAGTGGAACGTGTTGTGTGCAGAATGCGTGGATAGGGATCAAGTCAACTAGCCAGTAGCATTGAAGCCTCTGAAAAGGTCCATGAACTTGTTTTAATTCATTTGAAGTAGCAGTGATTCTCCCTGACTGGTACATCGTTACAGAAAGGCAGGATGAATGAAATGATTCGATGTGGGCTCATTTAGCCAAGTAGGTGCAATGAGGCGAGAGAGCAGAGGAAAAGGGAAAGGGGAAAAGAAGAAGGAGGAGGAGGAGGAGGAGGAGGAGGAGGAGGAGGAGGAGGAGGAGGAGGAGGAGGAGGAGGAGGAGGAGGAGGAGGAGGAGGCATATAACTATAGAACAGATACATTAAAGATTACGAGTGGGGAACCTCAGGCCTGGGGGACAAATACAACCTGCCAGGTCTCCCAATCTGGCCCTCAGAATTCTTCCAACACATATCCCAGGCAGAGCCGTCTTTCCCATAGGGCTTAGTGGTGTGTTGCGCCAGGGGGAGCTGTGCAGCTTTGCCGGCGGCCTCCTCTTTCTCTGCATTGTGGAATTTGCTACCACACTCCTTGGTAGCAAATTCCACTGCCGAACAGCTCTTACTGTCAGGAAGTTCTTCCTAATGTTTAGGTGGAATCTTCTTTCTTGTAGTTTGAATCCATTGCTTGTACATTTTGAATCCATTGCATTGTACAGTAGAGCGCTTGTACATTTTGACTCATCTCACAAGTTCTGCAACTGCTAGAAACCTGCACCTGGCTTTTACCTCCTGAACAGTCTTCTTCCGATTGCCTGAAACACACAACAAATGATGTGAGCTGCATCACCTATTTCACCCAAGGAATTAAGAGGGAAATGTTCCGATTTTGCATCCCTTTTAGATCACCTCCCCCCAGCTGTTGTGGGAAGAAAATAAGCTTTTGACGGATAAAATGTGTGCCAACTGTATCTCTGGAAATTACATGTATAGCTCATCTGTGTAAGCCTCTTAAATAGACAAAAGGGTTCCTGATTAATGAACACTAGACATTGTCTGGTTCACTGCATGGTAGTATCAGTCTAAAAGCAAACATAAATTAAGTACAGCAATGCCTTCCACATCCCACAGCCTGATTCTAACGCTGGCTAGCTAATACGCTTCATGTTCTTTGGAAACATGAGTATAGCTCCTGGTTATCTGTTTGTTTGTTTGTTTGTTTGTTTGTTTATCCTTGTCCATGTAATTAAAAAAATAAAAAGGACTGCGCTGTGCAACTTTGATTTAAAGAAGCCTTTTGAAAATGGATCTTGTCTCACAGCTTGCTTATAAAACTGTGCGCATTTATTCTGGACCCAGTGTGCGGCCCACACTGGTGTTAGCCACTGTCTACATATATCCTGTAGTTCCTTGAGGGAAAAAAAAGAAACTGCTGTTTGGTGTGTTTTCCATCTGATCTGAAAACATGAGCCGCATTCCCTATGCAGTTAAGCGGAGGTGTGTACATTTGAGACACCCGCTGCGCATGCGCAGACAACAACTTCATGGACAGGAATGCAGGGGATCCAGACAGGTAATGTGCCTTGGGTGGAGGCATCCCTGCCCCATCTGTGGTGCGCTCAGCAACAGAGAAATGCAACTTTTAAATGCCATGGGGGGGGGACAACCCCACTGTTTTTTAAGCTGCTAATATGCACACAGCCATAATGTACTCTTGTGGCCACTGTGAGAACAGGATGCTGGACTAGGTGGGCCTGATCCTGAGCTCTTCTTCTGTTCATCTGTTGAATGCATGTGATTTCGCATCTGGTTTGGCTCTTGGCGATGGTTGTTCCAAGGGACTGGAATGGTGTTGGTAGTGATTTGTGTCTTTCCCCCTGAGGGTTTCCCAGGTTAGCCAGCAAAAAACTGCCTTGATCCTGTCTGTGCTGCTGCTTTGGTTGGGCAGCCAAGCTGATACTGGAAATATGTAAAGAACCTCTCTTCCAATTTGCTTTAGGAATGTTTCTTCATTTTTCTGAATGAAGAGAAACCCGTTCCCAGACCAATATACAGTAAATCATTGAACGCGGTGCTCAAGAGTAAACAGAGTTGCCCCCTTAAACATATACAAGGCACAATTGCAATCAATCATTGTGTATATGTTTCTTTCTTTCTTTTGATCAGCGACTAGAAAGAGCATTAAATGCTCACAGTGCCAAAATATGGCCGGGGGGGGGGGCGTTGCGAAAAAGCAGAAGTATTTACATCTGAATAAATTGTCAAGGGACATATCGCAACGATTGCTGTAGAAAGACTCATATAATTTGTTTGCAACGTTCCAGGAACCTAACACAAAGTGCTTAGTGTTGTGTTGATGAGTCTCTGCCTTCCTTGTTCAACACAGAGTATCATACCCTCCAACATTTCTCTGATGAAAATAGGGATGTCCTACTATTCAATTGTGGTTGTGGTTGTTTTATACTCTGCCCATCTGACTGGGTTGCTGATCTGAGCTACACTTCTTTTTTTACTATGAAGAGTAATCTACGAAAGCTCATGTGGCAATAAATGTGTTGTTGTTTTTAAGGTTCCTGAAGACTCTGTGTCGATCCCATCCGCACCAGGCATTTAAAGCAGTATCTATCACACCACTTTAATTATCATGGCTCTCCCCAAAGGTGGCTGTCAGTTTCCTCCTCCTTAGCCTCAGTGTTGCCCTTGCAGAACTCCACATGAGGAAGGGTCCAAAACCTAGAAATAGGCCGTGTCCACACCATAAATTTGAAACACAGTGATACCAGTTTAAACAGCCATGGCTTCCCCCAAACAATTCTGGGAGCTGGACTTTGTTAAGGGAGCTGAGAGACCCCTATTCCCCTCACAGAGTTACAAGTCCCAGAGTGCTTTAACAATCGATCCTTCTTCCCAGGGAACTCTGGAAATTGTAGCTGAGGGGAATACGAGTACCCTAATAACTCTCAGCCCGCTCAACATACTACAGATCCCAGGATTCTTTGGGGGAAACCATGGCACTGAAAGTGGTATAAGAGTGCTTTAAATGTACAGTGCAGATGTGACTTTGAATCCACACACACAAACATATATGTATATTAATTTCAACTTATTATTATTATTATTTAATAATGAAATTCAGAATTCACCTGAGCATTTAGGAAGGGATGTGAAAAGTGGTCCCGAGCCACAGAAGACAGGAGACAAAACACACACACAAAATCCTTCCTGTGCTTTTTCCATCTGCTTCTGTGTTTTAAGATGTGCTTGTGCTGATGCCATCTGCTGGCGAAAACAACAGAGAGTAGAGTAGGGGAAGCCAAGGGCTTGTTTTCAAAGTCGTCTCCCCCCCCTTTTCTTTTTACAGAAATAGGCATGGTTCACTTTTAAATATAGCCTAATGATAAGTAAAACCCTTATTGCAATTCTGGGAGCTGTAAGCCTCCGGTTATTTCTCTTCTATACGCGGAAAGTTTAATTAAATACACACTCCGCTGTTTATATTTTTCTCTCGCTTGAAATGAGCACAGAAGCTCTTATGTCAAAGCAGTGGGGGAAGGAAGCAAATGCTGATATCTAGAAGCAGAACGGCTCGACTGGCTATGCTCTACAGCGCTGCAAGCCATCTCCGAACGATGCGCCCAGGGATGTCATTCCAAATGCATTTCCGACCGTGTGTCACATGGCAACCTATGTGGGAAGGGTTGGCTGTGCACAGGCTTTCCTAGGAACCTAAAAAGAGCCTGCTGGATCAGGCCAATGGCCCATCTGGTCCAGCATCCTGTTCTCACAGTGGTCAGCCAGATGCCTGGGGGAAGCCCACAAGCAGTCCTTTCTTGCAGTTTCCAGCTACTGGTCTTCAGCAGCAATCGTGGCAGAGAGAAGTCCAGAGCGGAAACTGAAGCAGAGATGAGTCAGGCTGGTGAAGAAGCCAGGGTGTCTCCCCCTCCTGCTACACTAAGCTCCCCTCCTCACCGACTCCCAGAACTAGGAGAGGCATAAAATGGGAAGAGAAAAGACAAGCATGCAGGCACAGTCTCTGATTGTTTTTTTTTGGGGGGGGAGGGGGACCCTGGAGAGGAGGAGACATAGCTGGCTGTGAGGAAGTGGGGACATTTAGTCTCGGCAACTGCCTCATGGGGGCAAGACCTCAGTGCTCATTAGGCATGACAATCTTGTGCAGATCCGGTTTTGCAAATAAATAGTTAACTCCAGCTTGCTCAGTGTGATTTACTGCTGGCTTACTCCTGTCTGCCACTCACAGGAGCCTAGGCCACTGGGGGACCAAGCAGAAGTAGTTAACAGTGGGGCAGGTAAGGGGTGTCAGCTCTGGTATGCTGTATGCTGAATAAGTTTGGCAGAATGACGTGCTCACTGCCTCTTTAAGATGTGCTGGTAACAATCTTTCTCCCACAAACTTCATTCCAGTTCCGAGATGTCAGCAACAATCGCTTTTCTGTAGAATATGCTGCAACTTCCCCATATTGGGTAAACGTTATAAGCCATAAGTGACAAGTTGTGCAGAGAAATAGCCTCTGTATGCAAAAAGTTGTATCAGAAGCTCAGTGATTTTACACAGGAACAAAAGCTGCTTTGCATTGACTCTCCCTTCAGCCCCAAACCTAAATTTAAATTAGGACAAGCCAGTCACATGAGGCCTAAGACCATGTGCTGAAATCAGCATGGGCTGGGATGTGGGGCTTTCCGTTGCAATTGCCAGTTTTCAAGTAATTGTAATGGGAGGGCGAAACAGCCAAAGCCATGTGCTGATTCCAGATACCCTGGACTGGACCCAGCAGGGCCTGACCTTTTCCAATCTCTGTCACATGCTAAGTGTGAATCTATGAGAAGTTCACAAAGGCATCATTCTGAACAAAGCACTCCAAGGAAAGCAGATTGCGTGCAATAACAGCTTGTATCGTATCCGTAAGGGAAGAGTGGGAAGGGGGAAGCCATAGCTCAGTGTGGCAGGACACATGCCCTGCATTCAGAAGGCCCCAGGTTCAAGCCTTGGCATTGCCAGGTAAACGTGGAAAACTCTCCTTTCTGAAATCCAAGAGATCTGCTGCCAGTTAGTGTAGACAATACTGTAGTATTATATAGATCAGGCACAGGCAAACTCGGCCCTCCAGATGTTTTGGGACTACAACTCCCATCAACCCTAGCTAACAGGACCAGTGGTCAGGGATGATGGGAACTGTAGTCTCAAAACATCTGGAGGGCCAAGGCCTAATATAGATGGATATTGAGGGGCAGGTGAGGCTCATCAACCTGGGAAGCATACCTGCCAAGTTGCTGTCAGAGAAATAAGGGACCGGGCCGGAAATAGCAGACCGGAAGTAGCGCTGCCGCCATTTTGGAACTGGGCGGAGCATGCTCAGAAGTGACTTTTGATGCTGCTTTGCCCAGTTCCAAAATGGCCGCTGCGCCAGAAGTCGCACTGCAGCCATTTTGGAACTGGGCAGAGCAGCATCAAAAGTCTCTTCTGAGCATGCTCCACCCAGTTCCAAAATGGCCGCCGCACCAGAATAAACCGGGGAAAACAAAAAATCCATTTTTTTCAGCTAGGAACAGCTGGAAAAGCGGGATTTTCCCGGGGAAAACGGGAGACATGGCAGCTATGCTGGGAAGGTAGCCCATACAGTATAGGGGAAGGAAAACTCTAATCCAAAACATCCATGGATATACCACTTGATGGTAAAGAAAAACCACACAGACACACACCTGCCTCAAAGTGTTTACAAAAAGAATAAAACAATGAAATTATCAGCCAAAACCAGTTAAAAACAACCATTGACAACATTCAGAAAATGATTAAAGTCAACAATAAGCTGAAAACCATATTAAAACTCATGTCAACATTCTCAGTGTCTGCATAGGCTTGCTTAACAAAAAATGTTTTTAGCAATGTGAACTAGGATAAGTTCCCTTCTAGAAGACTCAGAGCGATTACTAATGGATGAGCCAAATTTCATCTGAACAAATCCGGTAACTTTCAGTATTTGAAACTTGAGAAACTGAGGCCCTTTAATTAGTTAATTAAGCAAATTAACCAAATAAGTTAATTAAGCAAGCAAGGGTTTTCAGACCATGGCGGCAGAGTAGGACTTCATTCCTATGCCCTGGGTGGAGCGTGTTTCTTACTTCCAAACAAACACGCATAACAATGCGCAAACACACAAAACAATGCGCTGCACCAATGGAGACTGAATGACTTGACTTGCCAAGAAGGAGTTTTTAAAATGCTAACTTTTCTCTATCATCCTACACAAAGAAATTCCCCAGCAAGACGTCAGGCATTGGAGCATTATGGTCACACGCCGCCCCAACATCATGTTCACTGGTATCAAGTGGTTCAAAGCGTTGGTGTTGACCTTTAAAGCCCTAAACAGCCTCAGCCCAGTATACCTGAAGGAGCGTCTCCACCCCCCATCGTTCTGCCCAGACACTGAGGTCCAGCGCTGAGGGCCTTCTGGCGGTTCCCTCACTGCGAGAAGCAAAGTTACAGGGAACCAGGCAGAGGGCCTTCTCGGTAGTGGCACCCGCCCTGTGGAATGCCCTCCCATCAGATGTCAAAGAGATAAATAACTACCTGACATTTGGAAGACATCTGAAGGCAGCCCTGTTCAGGGAAGTTTTTAATGTGTCAGGAAGACTCAACACAAGAGTCCCTCTCTTATTTCTCTTCCCCCCCCCCACGGCCTCCTTTCCTCCTGTCTTTTTTAACTTACCTGGATGAAGCTGCAAATTCTCAGGTCTCAAGTACCGTAGGTAGCTAAGAACATTTCATTACAAGGGGTTTTGTTTTCTTGCAGATGTTTTTGTACCACCTAAAGTGACAATGAATTAGATTTTCTGAATTTCAAGCGTTTTAAAGTGTGTGGGGTTGTTGTTGTTTTGAAAATGCTGTTGATAATGGAAACTACTTAACAGAAGAAGGGGGAAAGCTACTGAAATGTTCTTATGCAACACAAATGGGCAACCTGTGACTCAGGAGCCTCCCCAATGTGGTTTCCGCCTCCTCCTGAACCCACCATTCTTCCATCCCATCAGAGTTCACTCCTTCTTTTTCCTGACTCTTGAAAACGTGTTTTATTGTATTTAAATATCCATAAACCGCACTTTCGTATAAAATATCACAAGGCAGTAGGAAGACTAAAAAACACCACTTTACAATAAAAATGTCAAGCACATCACAAAAATGGGCCCTGTAGCTTGTTAAGGGTTGCTGGGAATTGCAACTCTGTGAGGGGTGAACTGCAGTGGCCAGAAATCTTTGAGGGAAAGTAGGTGCTTCAAATGTGCTTTGGAGGCAGAGTGTGTACATGTCAGGGACCGGCTGGAGAAAGAGGAGCCCCTCAGGAGAAGCACAGAGGGAGAGAATTTGGATCCTGGATCCTGGTGGTGGGAAACCGGCCACATCCCAGAGTAGGGGATGAGGTGGAACATACTGGAAGCCAGGAGCTTGAGGGATAGTGAAGAGGCAGAATCAGACAGGTGCATGAAAAGGAGTTAGGCTTGGCAGTTCTTCCACAGAGCCACTCTGACAGCTTCTCTGCTTAAATCTTGCAGGCCACTCCACTCCAAGCATGAGGCAGTTATTGCATGTTGCAAGCAGAGAGCCAGGCAGACACGGAAAGGGTCCCTTGGAGCTCCCCGTAGGCACAGAGGGCTAGAGAGTGAAGAAGGAGCTACAAGCCAGTCTGGTCAGCAGCTTCACCAAGACAGGAACAACCTTTAGAAGTCTTTGTGTGTTCTTTGTCCTGCTTTCCTTAATAAAGAAACTAACTGCAAGTTAGCCAAATGTTTCGCTCTTTTTCTCTCATCTGTGAATGACCTGCTCTCCTTGTTGGCTCCCTGACAGAACGCTATAAACCTGACCAAATGATACAGTTGTTAGAAGACGTCTTAGAAATGAGCAGGGATAGCTCCTGCCAAACCTATAATGGCTAGGAGTTTGACTGGGCAGGGTCTGCCGCATGGAAATCTCGGTTTCTGGTAAATGCCAGCTGAACCTCATGTGGAAGGAATGGCAAACCTTCTGAGTCCCCCTATATCTACCGACCTACTATGACAGAAGAAGAAATGTTTTCTATACTGTTGTCTTTTACGAGAAGTTGAGCCTGTCACACCTGCCTTATTATATTGTCTGTTTTATGCACGAATTAGATCAAAGCCATTGTTGGTTTCAAGCAAATTGTTGAACGAGTTAATTGGAGAATTAATTTCTGAAACAGACCGAGGTCCTCGCAAAAGGCAATGAGGAGGAGATTAGAGAAACACTGAACTGGAGGCCTCCATTTGCAAGGTGCCCAGGAGGGATGCAGTCATTGCGGCAGCGGCCCCCACCCCCATGGTGTGCCATGCAGGGGCGTAGCAAGGGGGAACGACACGCTCCCAGCTCCGTTGGGGGGGGCAGCACGAGCAGCAGCACCAGCACCCTGCTATGGAGCGCGTACATGCGTGTATGTAGCGACGTATGTGTCAAACGTATGATGCTTGCATCGCTACGTACATGCATGCGTCGCTATGTAGCGACGCTGCGCAGCGGCACCCTGCCCCCACCACTCCAGGTGCCCGAGAGGCTTCGAACGCCACTGGTGCCATGTCCCCATAGCATGGCATGTGCGCCTGCCCCAATCACTAAGGGGCATGGGGCCCATAGGCCGGTGCCTACTAGTGTCTATTTGGTAATCCGGCACTGCAAGGATGGAAGAATCTGACAGCTCTGGTTGCTTTTGGTTTTACATTTTCCCACTCCCTAGTTCAGGACTCTGCATTTCTACATCAGTTTGCAAATCCATCTGCAATTTCATGCAAATTTCTCCAGGTATAGACATTTTCGTATGACATTTCCCATGAATGTGATGCATCTTGAATGCTATTTTCACATATAGCTTTATCCTGATATAAGCATTTCCGTACATGTTCCTCATTGCATTGCAGCATTCAGAGAAAAGCAAATTTCCCTTGGCTGCAATCTAACAGTAGCAGGAAAATGGAGGTACTGGGGCAAGCTCATTTAATTCCTTTTGGTTTGCCTCAATAGGTACGTTGTCCTGAGGAATGTTCATCCATCTGGGTTGTCTGGTTGGGCCTGGAGAATGTTTTAGCTCCATGCATTTTCTTTTGTTTTGTTTATTATTTCATTTATACTCCACCTTTCCTCCAAAGAGCTCAAGGTGGTACGCACACAGTTGCCCCCTTCCCCATTTTCCCCTCACAGCAACTGTGAAGTAGGTTAAGCTGAGAGACCATGACTGGCCCAAGGTCACCCTGTGAGCTACATGGCTGTGTGGGGATTTCAACCTTGGTCTCCCCAAGTTCAACACTTTAGCCTGCCAAACAGTGAGCCGGCAGTAAATCACACCATTCAAAATAGTAGTTAACTTTTTATTAGCAAAAACACAATCTCCACAGACTTGGCTGAGTATCAGGCCTAATGAGCACAACAGCTCGTTCCCCGTGGGTCTTGCTCCATGAAATCAGTTGCTGAGACTGAAAGTCTCCACCTCTCCACAGCCTTCTAAGTCCCCTCCTCTCCAGGGCTTTCCCCAGGCAATCAGAGGCTTTGCCTGCATGCAGCCTGTCGCTGCTCCGCCCATTTCAGCCCTCTTCTGGTTCCGGGAGACAGTGGAGAAGGTAGCTTGTCGCAGCAAGAGGGGGAAACACCCATGACTCTTCACCAGCCGGACTCATCTCTGCCCCTCTTCCCACTCACAAGCTTTGGCTTCTGCCTCTGATTCTGGACGTCTCCCTGCCCCAGACTCTACCAGCTCACTAACCCCTGTTACCCCTTCAGCTACTGAGACCTCCTCTTCCCATTCATCTCCCTCTGACCACTCATTGCTGTCCCACCACCAATCCCCAGGCTCTGAGCCTTGTTCTCTTAATGGTTCCTCAGCTGGTTCCTCCTACCGTTCCTCTGCGTCCAATCAGTCCATGCCATAATCTCAGTACCACACTGGCTCTCAACACAAATGACCCCAGATTCAATCCCTGGTTTCCACAGGTACAACTGGGGAAATCCCCTGCCTGAGGCTCTTGGGGGGGCACTGTCAGGCACTGCTGCTGAGTCTTTCAATACTGGTCTCAGTAGACCAAGCCTGGAAGCTTCTTATGTTCTGGAAGCTTCTTATGTCCCTCCGTGTGTTTATGTATGCATATGTTTTATGGTAAGAGAGCTTCTACTTCTCAAGCAAAAATTGTTGATTCAGATGATCCATAAGTGGCTTGATGGATTTTACTGGACTAAAACAGGCATGTGAATTCCAGGAAGTGTCTCTCTTTATGCTGTCAATGTCTCTACTTCAGGCTGTCATTATGCCCTTTCTGAAGTAAGGGGTTTTTTGAAAAAAAAATTTATTTCCACATCAATTTAGGAAAGAAAAGTAGAAATCAAAGTATCTAACTTCAAAACACTTGTACAAAAGGCTCTAGTTCTTTTTTATTAATTATAATGTATACCATGCAAAAAACTTATGCCCAAATGTAACTCATTTTTTTTCTCTCACTGGGAAGAAATAACAACACTCCAATGGCCCCAATCCAGTTTTGTCATGTTCCATTTTGTGTGTGACTAGTGGAGCTGAATAGGAATGCATTTGATTTGTGTACTTTAACCTGCATTTTGGCAATCCTCTAAAAACATGGAATGGGTGTGTGTGATAAATGCTTTAAAAATATAACGTTTAAAAATATGGAAGGGCCATGGCTCAGCGATAGAGAATCTGCCTTGTGTGCAGGTTCAATCATTGGCATCTCCAGGTAGGGCTTGGAGAGACACCCTATCTGAAACCCGGGGAGCAGCTGCCAGTCAGAGTGGACAATATAGAGCTAGAGGGACTGGCTTGGTACGTTCCAGACAAAAATACCAACTGCAACGATGAAATAAACACTACCATAAATAAGCAGCGAAAGAAGAAGAACTGCTGTAGCAGTTGTGCTACCCAGAAGGTTGTTCCAATGCTAATCCTACTCAGTGTAAACCCATTGAAATTAATGAATTTAGGGTTGACTCAATAAAGTGCTAATGTGAATGTCATGTCAGCGCAAGGATTTCTCCTTGCACAGTGGGAAGTTCTCCCCCTCTCTTCCCTGCTGTGTGTCCCTAAATATGTTCTTCCCACCCCCAACCCTCTAGATTTGGGAACTGTTCAGGGTACGTGGAGGGGAAGGAGAGGGTGGGTAAGTCCCATTGCATTTGCAGTAATCCTTGAGCAGGCACAATCATTAAGTTGGAGATTGTCCTACGGTACATTAATTTGTGCTCACTGGAAGGACAGATCCTGAAGCTGAGGCTACAATACTTTGGCCACCTCATGAGAAGAGAAAACTCCCTGGAAAAGACCCTGATGTTGGGAAAGATTGAGGGCGCAAGGAGAAGGGGACAACAGAGGATGAGATGGTTGGACAGTGTTCTCGAAGCTACCAACATGAGTTTGACCAAACTGCGGAAGGCAGTGGAAGACGGGAGTGCCTGGCGTGCTCTGGTCCATGGGGTCACAAAGAGTCAGACACGACTAAACTAAACAACTACAACATTAATTTCAGTGTGTCTACTCTAAGTGCGATGCAGGTGGAGCTCGTCAGCCTGGGAAGGTAGCCCATGTAGGAGAAGGAAAACTCTGGTTCTAAATCTCCACTGCCTTTTCTGGGAGAAGAAAAGGCTAAGGAGCAAACCCTACACAAATCTGGAGTGCGTCCCTAAGACGGTGCCTTCCTTTGGGAAACTCCTGAAGCCAAAAATAAAAATAAAAAAATCCTTCCAGTAGCACCTTAGAGACCCACTAAGTTTGTCATTGGTATGAGCTTTCGTGTGCATGCACACTTCTTCAGATACTCTGCCCTAGGAATGACACCTCGGTGCTGCCTACACAGTGGTTTGATTTCACCCCCAGAAGCGTACTCCATTGACTCTCAAGACAGACAGGTTCAATTCAAGTGGCTGGTGCTGCTACAAAGCCCTGTATGATCATCTAACGCTTCATATAGGCAACTCATCAGGAGGTCCACTCTGTACGATGTAGAAATCAGGTTTCTGGTATGCCAACACCCAGCCTTTGAAATTCTCTCACGTTATACGTGAGACAGGTCCCATCTCTATTGCTGTATTGGTTGCTGTTGAAAAAGACCTTTCTTTTCTTTCAAGCAGAGATCTTTATCCCCATTTGTTTCTGAAATTGTTTTTATATATGGAATTGTTTATATATATATATATAATTGCTGAGGATTTTTTTTTAAAAAAATCCATAAATCAATTTGAGATAGCAAGCCCTCCACAAACGGAATGAAATGAAAAAAATAAATAAAAAAGAATGTTATTCGGTACATTTTTCCATGAGCCTTAAAAATCATCAGAGAGCAAGGTCGCTTCCAGGCAACCTGATTAATGAGAATTCAGCCTGTTTTGTTTGCAGAGGGATTAGGCTGCATCTGGCTCTTTAATGAGCATTCACTTTGATTTGTTTTGTGGGGAGGCTAGGCGACAGTGCATCAAAATAAGTGCTATTCCTCATTTTCCAGGGCTTCTCCCTACCCAATCAGTTTCCTTATCTGAAAACGTCTGACCTTTGAGGGGAAGTGGATTTGCTACACAAGAACTCCAAACCAACTTCAGTTGTGCAGCCTGGTATGTGACTGAATCTGACCCAAAAACAGCAGCAATGCCTCAAGATGGGAAAAAAAATCCTTCCAGTAGCACCTTAGAGACCAACTAAGTTTGTCATTGGAATGAGCTTTCGTGTGCATGCACACTTCTTCAGATATACAAAACTCTGACCTGTTCCACCCATTAGGTGGAATTAAGCAGCTGCCTCAGGCAACGTACTTACATTGGGGTCACATCTACATTGTATATTTAAAGCCTGCCCTGGCTTCCCCCAAGGAATCCTGGGAACTGTAGCTTGTTAAGGGTGCTGAGATCTGTTAGGAGACCCTTCACAGAGCCATCATTCCCAGCATCCTTTGCAGTTCCCAGGATTCTTTGGGGGAAGCCATGGCTGTTAAAGTGGTGTAAGAGGGCTTCAATTGTGAGGTGTGGATGTGCCGTGAAAGGGCAGCAAACTGTTATATATTTAATATATTATTGTATCTTTTGCTTGTGGGATTTTCTGCCTCAGATGCCAAAAGAATTCAAGCGCTCCTGGGGGACTCTGCACTTTGATTTGAGAGAGGGCAGTGGTGCCATTTGCTGTTCTGCCCCAGCTAGCCAAATGGCTGAGACCCTGCTTCCTTCCTCTTTCCTCAGAGAAGTGACTAGTTATAAAGCCTGCAATTTCCACATGTAAACCTCCTGACACCCCTTTTGGGATCTGTTGACACTGAAACCAGAATGCACACCACAATATGGCACCCCATATGGTTAATAAGGACAACACAAATAAATGAAAAGTAACGGCATTGCATCACAAGAGAGTTAGTTTACTTCTTAAAAAGATGTGCCTAGAAGACTTAAACCAAGACTATATTCACACGCCCATTTCCTCTGTGTCCAGTACACTCCCAATTCTGGTGTTGGAATTTGTGCACACACGACATTAGCCTCAATCCATATCTATCCTGTCGTTTCTTATGAAATATTGCATTTCGATGCATTCTCCTTCCAACCAATTCCCTCAGTCTGAACTGAGCAAAAGAACAACCTATTGTGTTTTAAGCCAGTAATGTGTACGCAGTCGTAGTTAGGAGAAGTATTTGGGGGCAACAATAAAGAGAAGTGATTCTAAGCAAGAACAAGAACAAAAAAAAACAGCCTTGTAGGCCCAACTTGCCATAAACAAACTGTGTGTGAGAGTGTGTAGCAGATGCTGAAAAAAAGATGTGGGAAGGGAAATGGACACAATTCGGTGATTTTAATAAATGAGGGAAGTTTGGGGGGTGTTTGGGAAAAGGCAGAGTTCAGTTCTAGAGAGCTCATTGGGATGAGGCTCTCAAGAGCTACTATCTATGATAATTATGCTCTAACTTGTACTGTATGAATTGCTGAGAACTGCAGGTGGGGAAAGCTAGAGGAGTCTTTGGCCTAATGCAGCAGAAGAGCCAGTGTGGTGTAGTGGTTAAGAGCGGTAGTCTCGTAATTTGGGGAACCGGGTTCGCATCTCCGCTCCTCCACATGCAGTGTGACCTTGGGCTAGTCACACTTCTTTGAAGTCTCTCAGCCTCACTCACCTCACAGAGTGTTTGTTGTGGGGGAGGAAGGGAAAGGAGAATGTTAGCCGCTTTGAGACTCCTTCGGGTAGTGATAAAGTGGGATATCAAATCCAAACTCCTCTTTGGCATAGGTGCCAACTCCTAGGGGTCGAGGTCTCTTTGCCCCCCCCATAACATATTTGAGGGGGTGCCCCCAAGTCATAGCTGCCAAGTTTTTCCCTTTTCTCGCGAGGAAGCCTATTCAGCATAAGGGAATTTCCCTTAAAAAAGGGGATAACTTGGCAGCTATGCCCCAAGTTGATGGGCATTGTCATTCAAATGCTGTGCATGTGCAATTATGTGGGGCTTACTTGGGGCTCCCCAACAGTTTATTCAAGTTGGCACTAGTCCCAGGTTATTTAGGGTTTCACAGATAAGACCCACGGGTCAAATGGCAGCCAGCAGAGTTCTTTTAATGTACATTCCCATCCGACATGCTCCTCGTGTTGAAATGGGAGTAGCTGAGCATCGTGATGTTGAATCACATCAGCTCTGCATATGGAGATATCCCCTTTGGTGGATAAGGCAGGTCAGACAGCTGGAGGGAGCCTCAGAGGCCCCTCCTTGAGACAGGAAATTCAGAACTGGAGCATCTCTAACAGATGGCTGTCTGTTTATTTATTTCTCAGATTTCTTACCCGCCTTTCAACACAAGGTCCCAGGGCAAGTTACGATGATAAAATATACAATGATAGAGCAAGTGAAATATTTGCAACCATAGAACGAGAATAGTGTGAAAACAACCAAAGAGTTCCATATACGAAAGCAATACAAACATTTTAAAGCAATTCCACATATAAGAGTGGTTTGAAAACTAGTTTCAATACAGATGCCAGCTAGGATAAAGATCCTGGCCTTTGTTCATCCTCTGTTTGAAGACTTCTGTAATGACTCTCGCAGTAAAGATCACCCTTTGAAAATGAGCAACCGTCAGACCATCCCAATTAAATAGCTACTTTTCTAGGGAACTATGCTTTGAATCGAAAAATCCCATTTCCAAGCAGCATGCCTCATTAAACCTATTCCACGAGTTCCATAATGTAATGAGAAGGAGAAATGCATTCTTTTGGTCACATGTGAAAGGGTCCTTAGAATAGACATCATTGCCTGCCAGCTCACTTCCACATCCGAATGGGAAGATAATACGTTATTTAATCAGGGTGGCTTCCCCTGTGCTGAATAAAACAAACACCAAGGGATCCCCAAAACAGACCTACAGAGTAAAAAGGCAGGACCTATAGCTATCGTGACTGCACCACTGAATTGTCATTTACAATGGTATAAGAAAGAGGAAACCAGGGTCAGTTTTTAAGCAGAAAATGCAAACAAAGGCAGATTGCTCAGTTCCCATATTCCTCGAAGCCTGTATTTCTTAAGAAGAGTGCAATGTAATCAGATGAGTAGCAGAACCAACATGGGCTATGGAACAGCAATGGATTGGAAAGAAGCTGGTCAATGAGGTTTCGTCTTCCTTGAATACAGCGGCGGAGCAAGCCGATCGGGCGCCTGGGGCTCCGAGGAGTCTGCCTGCCTCCTCCCACCCAGCCGCCCTATAACTGAGGGGGAGGTGGCTTGCGGACCGTTTGGGGTAGCACGGAACCTGCAGGCACCCAAGCCACTGCGTCTCTCCCAAGAGAGACGTGTGGCTTGAGTGCCGCCCGACATTTTGTCACCCCCCTCGGTGGTGACACCCAGGGCGGCCCGCCCCCACCGCCCCCTCTTCCTCCGCCCCTGCTTGAATACATTCGATTCTGTCCCATGAAATGCTGTTGGAATTGCATATAAATCTTAGGGTGTGTACGGAGCCTAGACAAGGGTGGGTGGTGAGTGTATTTGTGTATGTAAACTGATAATGTTTTGCGCAGACTCCCTTGGAAGGTTGTGGATTCTCCTTTACTGGAGGCTTTTAAACAGGTTGGATGGCCACCTGTCATGGATGCTTTAACTGAGATTCCTGCGTTGCAGGGGTTGGACTAGATGACCCTTGGGGTCCCTCCCAACTCTATGATTCTATGCATCTGACAATGTGTGCACAAAAGCTTATGCCACTCTTTAGGGAGGGAAGGGCATTCGCCCTACCCTTAAGTTCCAGATCACACATGACTCTGAACCAGGAGTACCTATATTGTTATGGCTATTAAAAAGTAAGCACAAGAAATACACTGGGTGTTGGATAGAAGAGCCGGGGGTTGAATCTCACACCCACGGAACAAATGTGACCCTCCGGGCCTCTCTATTCTCCCCAAGTCTCACCGTCAATATCCCTACTCCATGCCCTCTGCAAGTGCTTTTGCCTAGATAAGTGTGTTCTTGAGCTATAATAATGCCTCTTGCTTGCCTGGATGGGGAGCTGCATGTGTAGAAACCTCTGCTCTGGGCTACTCTACCAAAGGAAGAGTTGCATTCTTTCTTTGCAACCATTCTACAATTCTATCCCTTGCTCCATTTTTGCCTCCATCTCCACCTACTCGGAGGTTTGCTCAGAAAGGAATGTGGGTCTTGGACTGGAAAATATTCCCCACGCCTGATTGCAAAAGATTGCACATGTCCCAGTATGGGTGATGAACCATGTTGTTGTTGTTATTGTTGTTGCTGCTATTACATTTATATCCTGCCTTACATCCAAGGAGTTCAAGGCCAAGTTCTCCCGTTTCATCCTAACAGCATCCCTGTGAGGTAGGCTAGGCTGAGAGGCAGGGACTGGCCCAAAGTCACCCGGTGAGCTTCATGGCCACGTGGGGAGTTGAACGCTGGCTTCCCAGGTCCTAGTCCTAACCCCTACATTCTTTCACATATGTTGAGCCCTGGCCACATGTCTGTGTCTGCCTAGTGACTAAAAGATAAAAAACAGCAGGAAACTGCTAATCTCTTGTTACTGAACTTGGCGAGGCCGTGAAGAAGAAGAAGAAGAAGAAGAAGAAGAAGAAGAAGAAGAAGAAGAAGAAGAAGAAGAAGAAGAAGAAGAAGAAGAAGAAGAGTGCCTTAAAACATGTCGCTAGAACTGACATGACTCTGCTTTCATTGCTAGAAGGGAGTTCAGGCGCCGCTCGCTTTTCCCATGGGACACACAACCCGTTGACCAGCAGCCAGACTCAGGTTGAAATTAGAGGCCAAGAGCGAAAAGTAAATATGGCTAAATTACAGCTCACCAAACCGGCTTCATGAGACACGAGAGCAACAGGAGAAGGAAATGAGTCAGCCCAGAAGTTGCCAGTGGGCGAAAGCTACCAGCCTAGATCATCTGGTGCAGTTGAGTCAAGAGGCTTTACCTCCTCGTCTGACAGGGCTCCCTGCTACGTGATGAATGCAGTTTTTCAACACTGGATCGCCCATGATTGTTTTTGGGGCTCCCTGTTTCGCTGAGGACAGGGAAATCTAGGCACCGTGTTCAGCCCCTTGCCCTTCCAGTTAAAAGGACACAAACTGGAATATATTCATAGGGTTGGAATGGTAATATTTATAAAATCAAGAGGCTCATCATTTTAACTCTATACTAGAAGAAAGAAGTGTTACCTAGCACTTTCTCTGTCAAGTAATGGTGCCCCTTTATTGACACATCCTTGATATTGACATTAAAGAGGCCCTCCAGTCAAGCATCATCTTCCATTCTGAAGAATGATATTTACCTAAATAAATCCACTTGAACATTTGTCCAGCAGCTGCTTGCCCTTAATGCATATTCCACCACATCCCTTGGCAACCTGCCCCACTTCTTCTCTACCAGGCATCCTCAAACTGCGGCCCTCCAGGTGTTTTGGCCTTCAACTCCCATGATCCCTAGCTAACAGGACCAGTGGCCAGGGATGATGGGAATTGTAGTCCAAAACATCTGGAGGGCCGAAGTTTGGGGATGCCTGTTCTCTACTCTTACTGTGTTTCCTAACCTCCAGTCTAAATCTCCCAGGCTGCATTATTTGCCATATGGGGGACAATGTGTTCCTTTGCTTAACCCTCTCTCCACATCCTCCCCCTTCCTCTGTTGCCTTCCCTATGGCAATGTTTAGATTGTAAACTCCTCGGGGCAGGAGCCTGTCCTTTTGCACTCTGTAAAATGTTGTGCGCATTAATTACATCATTTTTATCATCATCACCACCACCACCACCATCATCATCATCAAATACTGCTAGTAGTACTAGAACAAGAAACGAATTGCCATAAGGCAATTGTATATGCATTGTAGGCTGTGAAAAGCTCTATTTGTGTGACATAACCATTGATAGGAACACATCCCCTCCAACATTTCTCCAGTGAAAACGGGGACGTCCTGTTTCGCCCCCTCCAACATTTCTGCAATGAAAATAGGCACATCCAAAGGGAAAGTGAGACAGTCCAGGATCAAATGAGAAACCGGGATGGCTTCTGTAATTCCAGGACTGTCCCTGGAAAATCGGGACACTTGGAGGGTATGTGAACATAGGCAGGGGAGGAGAGTGAGATTGCAGCCACAGGGTCTGCCTCCAACCTCCATGTGCTCATCCAGAGGTCTGAATATATGCTACATGCGTTTATGTCATGAACAGCTCTATGATGGTCTGCTCTCATAGGTCTCTTGTCCAAAGAGAACACAGATCCAAGGTGTCAGAGATCAGGGCAAAGTGGTGCACCTTCAGCATTCGCCGAAAACTGGATAGTGAAGGTGCCAAATGCCCCTCTGCACCTGGGGGCTGCCACAGAGAAGGTCATCCTCTCCTAGGTCATCCTCCTCCAGATCTCCTGAGGGCCCCCTCTGCTCATCTGAACGCATGAGAGAGTTGGTAGCTTGCCCCCATATTTGTGCCCCATTCCAGCCACACCCAGGTAGGCAGAATTATATATATATATAAACAAACATTATTCATTCGCTAGAGTTAGATTCCACTTTTTCTCCATGGAGTGCAAAGCAGTGTACCTCACTCTCCCCACTGCATTTAATTCTCACAACAACCCTGTGAGGTGGGTTGAAAGAGGACAACTTCCTCAAGGTCACCCAGTGTGGATCTGAACCTGATATTCTTCACCGCTATATTGCACCAGCTCAAGCTTTAGCATCATAGTTTTAGCATAGGAATAATACTCCTTATATGCCCACTTGACCCCTTTAATCTGAGGAATTGCCACCATCACAGGTGCCAGATAATACCCATTCTGCACTTATAAGAAATCAGTATTTTAGTGTGGTCGCACCTTGGAACTCACTGCCTATTGACATCAGGTAGGCACCTTCACTGTAATCTTTTCGGTGCCTGCTAAAAGCATTTTCCATTTAGACAAGCCCACTCAGATGTATAGAATGCCAATGTATGTTTTAATCTGTTTTCAGTTTATTGCTGATCTCATCTTTTGAACGTTTAAAAGAATTATTTTTACTGGTGGCTTTATTGTTTTGTTCTCTTTGTAAACTGCTTTGAGGTTGTTGTTGTTGTTTGCAATTTAAACCTTAAGAAATAAATAAAATACAAGAAATGATTAAGAAATAAATGAACAAAATAAATAACGCGATCCCCTCCAGAGGTTGCCAGGTTACAATTCCCAGCATCTCTGGTCCTTGTGGCCATGTTAGCTGGGGGACTCCTGGAAATTGGAGTTCAGCAACATGTGGAAGTTCCGTCTTTGGCTACCTCTGCTTTAGGGCCTAAAGATACTAGGTGCTGGGTGGCAACCATTAGTCACCAGGCCCTGCCTGCAGGATGGCAATCGAAAAGAAAAAAGTTAGCAGCTCGAGTTATTAGCGATCTCATTTTACAGATGGGGAGCTCGGGCAGAAAGCTAGTCACTTGCTCACGGACACAGCTGCATTGGCATACAGGACTCAGCCAATGCTTAATCCTTTGGATCCTGCTGCTGACTCAATAAAAGTAGCTCTCTGAGACGAACACTGTCAAACGTTCTGTGCTTTGATGTGCCACAATCAAAATGAAGAGGTCGTAAAAGCGATGCTTTGGTTTCACTTGTTTCAAAAGCCCTCAGGCGAATAACGGCAACGTTCTGTCAGGTAAAGGCATTCAAGGAAGGAAACACAATAAAAGCGGGAAGATTACAAAGATTGGGTCAGCAGGTAAACAGTTACGTCTCTGGCTCTTTTTAAATGTCACAACCTGAGAACTGAAACCCTGCAGGTCATTAACACTGGAAACTGGAACAAAGTGCTTTCCAATAGAATATCTGACATGAACCGCATATTGCAATGCACTTCAATAGTTTTACAGTGGTACCTCGACTTACGAACGACTCGACAACCGAATTTTCTGACTTACGAATGGGGTAAATGGCCGCACGCTTACAAATTCCTCGACGTCCGAACGGAAACCGTGGTGGTTTTAGATAGGGTTTTTTTTTACTTACGAATTTTTAGATGGGGTTGCTTCGACTTACGAATTTTTCCATTTCCAATGCATTCCTATGGGACTTTTTGACTTACGAATTTTTCGACCTACGAAGGTGCCTTCGGAACGGATTAAATTCGTAAGTCGAGGCACCACTGTATGTGGATGTTGAACTGGATGGAGAGAGAAAATGGACCCCTGCTGAATCTCACTGCTTAACTGCTCTAGGGCAGTGCAACATTCCCCATTTGGACCTGACCATTGATGTAGGAATAAAAGCAGCAAACTGCGTGTTTTCGATCCCTGTCTTGGTGGCAACAGGGGTTGGGTGGGGTAAAATGACATCTTACATAATTCACACATTTTTAAAATGTGTATCTTAACTGAACACTTTTATTTTGAAGGAAAAGCAGCTGTTCACAACCCTGATCCAGAATGTACTCCCAATTTATACTGGACTTTC